>NC_057813.1:352708704-353017371 GCF_018294505.1 Triticum aestivum | reverse complement strand
GGACGCCGGACTTGCGCTAGGGGCATCGGATCGACGCGCCAAGGGCACCAGGAGGTAGCCCGCGCCCGTGCGCATCTAGGGGGACCAACGGGAGGTGCGGGGGTGGCCGGGGTTCGCCGGAGTGGAGCCCGAGGCGGCGGCCGGAGTTCGGCCATGTGCGGGGTTGGGCTGCAGCGCGCTAGGAGAGAAACTGATGGTCCAGACGGCATTCGTGGGCCACCAGAAGCGCGCTGGTGCCACGGGTTCGAGCAGAGGGGCTCGGGTCAGGAGAGCTACGCGGCCATGGCGGACGACGGTGCTCGGGAATGTGGCCGGGGGTGCTACGGCACGGGGATGAGCAAAATGAAGGAGGGGAAACGGAGTGGAGCTCACAGGGGTTGCGACGGTGGCCTCGGGAGCTCGGGGAGGCACCGGAGCCGACGAATTTGACGAAGATGGCCGGCGGTCCCGAGGTTGAAGAAGACATCGAGGGCGGTGTTGCGGCACGTCTGGGGCCTCGTGGCTCGTTGAGGAGGTAGAGGGAGGCACTGCGGAGCTCTGGGAGGCGTCGGGGAGGCGAGAGGGTGGTGGTGGCCGCGGCGAACGGCGTCGGTGGCGACGGGGCTCCGCTCGGTGGAGGAGAGAGGGAGCCAAAGAAAGGGGGGAGACGATGGGAGAGGTCGAGGGGTTCCAGGGGGTCGGGGCATCGTGGTGGCGTGAGGGGGAGGCTCGGGAACGCCTCGGTGGAAGCAGGAGGTGGCCGAGGCGGCATCGGCGCTCGCCACCGAGCTGCTTCGGTGCGAGGGGAGGAAGATGACAAGGGGGAGGAGGTGGGCTGGGCCGCTGCTGGCTGCACAGTGTTGGGCCAGGTAAGTGGCGCCAGGTAAGTCCTTCTGCTCTCTCTCTTTTACTTTTTTTCTATTATCTGTAGTTTGTTTTGATTTAGTTTAGCAACTAAATCATTTAAATAAATTCTGTAGATTTTTACGTGGCTTGCTAAAATATATACAAAGCCACTCACAAACTTCCAGAATTATTGGAGTCATATTTAATATATATTAAATATAAATCCAAAGCAAATAGTTATTGGATTAATTCAAATGGCCAAAATAATCATCTCTGTGACTCCAAAAATATTGGTTTAAATTTTACCTCTTACCAATATTTCCATGGAATAACAGGAACATTTTCTTGGACACATTTGAGAAGATTTAAATGTTGGTTATTTTTAGAGGTTTCCTGAGGCTTTTGAAAATTCCTCAATTCAAATTTCATTTGAATTTAAACATGATGCACACCTGAGGTCTAGCCTAGTGCATAATAGGACCAGGGATGTGACAACTCACCCCCACTAAACAAATATCTCGTCCCGAGATTCAAGCTTAGGGTAAGGTGAAGGGGGAACGCAAACTAGCACAATCTTCACGATCCAGGTTGCACTTCATAGGAACGTTGTTTCGATCACCATCTTTCGAAGATCGAACAACTCAGGATTAACTCACGGAATGAGACATAGAACCATCTCTCGGGTTGAGACACGAGATACACATCAAGAGGGGTGGAAAGAAACGGATGACGAAGGTTCACTAGGTGGACAACAATTCCACACTTAAAAAGGTGGTAAACGATTGTCAACGTAGCGAGGAGTTGAGTTGCCATGAAACCACATCGAGACATCTTAGGAATGGTGACTCGTAGAAATATCTTAAGTGGCAAAAAGAATTACCTTTGATATAGAGATCACTGAGACTCTTTATACCAGCTTAAGGCAATCATAATCGATCATTTAGAGGGGTTCGGTAGAATGGCATACTCAAACTTGGATGATGTGGATTACCTTGTTGAAGACAACGTAATGGATGATTTTGCTTATCACCGGAAATGGAAGAGACCCATGGTAGAATGGCACATTGGCGGTGCAAGCTGGGAACAAAATGCAAATGCTGGGAATGATTCTGGTAACTGGGGAAGAACCCAACAATAGAGAGTGAATTCACTATTTGAAAAGATCATAGCATTGCCGAGGGAACTGAGAGCAAACCCAGTTGGTAGCGCTTGTGCGTGCTCTCAAGAACTTGAGCATTTCCACATTCATCAAGGTTTTACCAATATCCGTGTCAAGGATCCTGGCAACACAACTTGCTACCATGATGAATGATGATGGAGGATGTAGATGCAAAGGAAGATAACACTTTCTTAGATTTCACCTTGGCGAGGCCAAGGAAACAAAATTCTGGATGATCGACCGAGAGACATTTAGCACTCCGCTTCTAATGTTCTCCTTGATATGCTAGCGTAACCCATTCATAGATATGGTTTGATATCTAGAACATCAAGTAAAAGGTCGGACTTCGGGATCTCAAAATCCATAGGGGCAACTAGGGAGTAAATCCTACGAAATCCCTATGGGGAGGTGGCCAACTTCCTCAATCAAGATATTATAATAATAGGTCTTCCGGCTGGGTGTGTTGGCCACGACATCCACTTTACCGGTTTTCGAGGGACCGATATTATAGTTCTTGGGAAATGTTCCAAACCATCATATCTGCCTGAGATTCAGATCTGGTTGGTGTCAGGATATTCCAGACTCATCGAGTCTAGGAAGAAAAATGAAAGTTTGCAACACAATTCGATGAGACAACGCTGCAAGATTCTCGGGAAATGAACTACGATAGCAAGCTCCAAAACATGAGCTGGTTCTGCTACACATGTGTGAACACGCTGCCTCAGACAAACATGATCACATGGTAGTCTTACAATAAAACACTACCGAGTTCTGGTTGGGAACCATCATGGAGGATATCGAAGTTCTTTCATAAGTCCGGATTAGCTCTTATGAAGGAACTCCTTCTCCTTGAACAAATCAATTAGTGGCTTGGGGTGCTACGGAATACATATGGAGTGGAGGTAATTAATCTACCAAACCATGGTATACTTTGCACATGCATGACTGACTTGGGATGATTCCAGAGGAGCAAAAAACAAACCTTCTCGAATTCACGTCGGCAACTTACATCAAATGCACGTGAATCAAAGGAAGTCACTTCTTCCATCGAAACATATGCTTCGAGCACGGAACATGAAGATAATGCTTATAGAAGTTTCCAATAATAGCTTAATGTTCAACAAAATCATGGAGGAGATAAGGATGTTGTCAATGGGCTCAACAACAACTCATCGGAATTTCCATATCACTGGACTTCCACCATCATGTGAACACGGTGATAGTATTGGTCAGGCCAAAAAAATATAATGGTGTATGCTCGAGGAAAAACCACGAGTAAGACAACATTACGAATATCGTTGGTTCTGATTTGATTTGACGATAGCCCACACTCAAATCAAAGGATTGATAAGACAATAGGTCCAGCAACTGATCATAGGGACCAATCGATGAAGATATCATCTTTCTTCAACACACACACACACACACACAGGATATCCCTTAAGATGAACTAAATCGGGCAAGATTCCATCTTCCAACTCTCCAAGTTGTTGTCTAGCTTAACCAACTAGCTCAGGGATATCCAACACAGATTCTTGGAGAAGGGTGGTTCACAAGAAACCAACTTGATCACGAGCTCAACATAACGGTCAGGTGACGACCTGGTGATACTTCTGAGAAGATATTCAGAAAATCACGAACCACCGGTATGTTACTAAACTTGAGAACAATCTTGCCTTTTGAGGCAAGACGATATGATCAATAGAGCGAAGATTTGAAATAATCCTAACTCATCGATCGAGGAGTGCACCGAGAGCAAGGACTAGGTAGCATGATCAACCTTAGAATGATGATTCAAAACCAACACGCTAAGAATGAAATTATTGTCCTTTAACTACCCAGCAACGAGGTTGCTAGGCGTATTGATTTCACACAACACAATTCATTTGTCGGTATTCCGGTTGCATCAACACGAAGACCGAGGAATGACTAATGATGGCAAAAAGTATCACTGTACCAAGAGTTCATAGGATGGTGTGCAATTCCTATAACAATCCCGATATAAAGATGGTAATACTCCAAGGTAGAACAGAACCAAAAGCTGGATTGGCATTTGATCTGCGGAATACAACTACTTTGACCCAATCCTAGATATGGATGAGGTACTGGAGTTTGTTTCTCCTATTCGTTCTGAAATAGAATGGCTTGGCGGACCACAAGGGTAATAGGCATCGACGAACGAATGCACGCATACTCTTGACTATCAATTGATAGACGAGGGTCAGAAGACAACTAAAGAGGGACAACTCAAAGGAACATACGATTTTCTGAGTTGTGGATGCATGGTTTAGCATGTCGAACGAATTCCACATACTTCTTCCGGATAACCCATGCAGAAAGGTAGAACTGGCAGAGTCACAATGTAGAATCGAGAACCCATCGAGAGCACTCTGATTGTGATCTTTCGATCAGCGAGGAACATCTGCCATAAGCGGTTCATAGTATTTGGAAGAAAGGAATACCACGAACATCGAGGACTAATGCAAAGGTTACTAATAACCTAAAGGAACGAGCAAAACTATCAACATGAAGCAAGTAGGGTGAATCTCGGGTTCAAAACCCAGGGATAGAATACCTACTACTAAATGGCATCACGGGATGCTTTCGAGAATGATGGCCAGAATCATCACACTGGGAACACAAATCATGGCTAAATTACTAGATGATCCCCTAAGACACCTAGGGTCATAATAATATCTCCAACATATATGTCAAGGTAACGGAGTACCTCAACTCACTGATTAGTGTGGTTAATCTGGCCCATGGAACATCGGAACGGGAGGAAGGGATTTGCAAATGCATCAGACTACTTAGAAACCTGGGATGACTCGGACAGCATAACGACTGTAAATGCTCAGAAAAGATTTGAGACATTCACAACAATGGTGGCATAACCACTCAGAAGCACAATATCACGGTTTCGAGATCAACAATTAACATACGGAAGCAGTAAAAACTGAACAGAGGCTTAAGTCCAAAAATCTTATAAGTCTACGGATTAGTAACACGTGATCCTAATAGAAAGAAGAGATAGCCTAGTTCTTAATCCCCGTAGAAGAGATGATGATGACTCAGATCAGAAGGCATAAGGTGTAAGGAGTAAAAAGAGCCTTACGTTCCATCCCACAATCAATTCCCTTATATAACTAAAGAATTTCTAGACTCAACTTCGACCAGTTTGGCTTGGTAATCCTACAGGCAGTCAAGCTCTGATACCAACGCTGTCAGGACCCCGACTCAATGCCACATCGATCTAGCATGTAACACCTCATATCACTTTGCGGCCTCACGCACGGTATTCCCACGGGTGTCGCCTTACCTTTGCCCGGGACCGTTTGCGCCTTTTGGCACACGTATATGACAGTGTCGCTAGCATCCATATGATAAGGAGCCCGGGCTGACATGGCTAGTCGTAAACCCAAAGTGGCACAGACTTACAGGGACAGGCATCCATGACCCAGCATCGAACGTGTCGGTCATCAGCGAGTGAATCCAGGCTGTAGCACTGGGCTAGCAGGACTCCGGTGAACCGGGCTGTAGCGGGCTAACAGGACTCCGGTATTCATCGCGTGACATTTCCCCGAAGGGACAGACACAGGAACGAAGAAGGACACATGCCGGCCAGCCTAAGTGTTCCGGAGCAGTAGCAAGCTACCATGGCTCGGTGGAAACACCAGGAGACATTTCCCCGTAAGAGAGGCTACTAAAGATAAACAACTAGATGGTCAGATCCCACACATACCAAGCATTTCAATAACATACACACAATATGCTCGATATGTGCAAATACAACATGGCATCACAACATGACTCTACGACTCAAGTAATTTATTCAATAGGCTCCGAGGAGCGAGATATTACAAACATGGGTCTCATGACCCAACAATCAGAGCATACAAATCAAAGCACAAGCGGAAGCTATCATGTCTGAGTACAGACATCTATAAATGAAAAAGGCTGAGAAGCCTGACTATCTATCAGATCCTGCCGAGGGCACAAGATCGTAGCTGAGGTAACAAGCTAAACGTCGAAGTCCACGCGGAACTACTAGCGAGACCGAAGTCTCTCTGCAAAAACATAAAATAGGCAAACGTGAGTACAAATGTACCCAGCAAGACTTACATCAGAACTAACTACATATGCATCATTATCAACAAAGGGGTGGTGGGGTTTAACTGCAGCAAGCCAGCTTTGACTCGGTGGCTATCCTGAACTACGACTACAAGTAACTCTTTTGAGGTGGTGCACACGAGTCCACATATTCACCATATCAATACACCACTATGGATCCGCTCCCGTCTCCCTACGAGAACGCCATCCATAGCACTCACGCTTATCTTGCGTATTTTAGAGTATCCACTTTCACTTGTCTATGAACTGATATAAGCAACCCAGAAGTCCTTTTCCGCGGACACGGCTATTCGAATAGATGATGATAACCCTGCAGGGGTGTACTTCTTCATACATGTATCCACCACTTAGCGTCTGCACACGACATGTGCTCGGCAGACTTCAAGCGAAAGCCGACGTGGGTGTAGACCACGACCTACCTAAACACTCAAGTCTCTAGTCCAGGTTTATCGCCTATTCGGGTTCCATCCATGAGGAGATCCGGCCGGAGTTTCGCTCACAGCCCCAAACGATGTGAACAGGGTTCCGTGACACCAAACGGGCGCCCGGTTTACCCGGCCACGTGCCTACCGCATCACAGCCCACCCCTACGGTCAGCGCTGTCCACGGCCTCCAGCATACTACAAACACCAGAAACTACTTGCAACTCCTGGACAGAGGACTAGGGTGAATAAGAAGTCGAGCGGGGTCATATTTCAGGGCCCAATGCATGGTAGTAGCTGAATCATGGATCACAAACACAGAACTCAGTTCCTAAGGACGGCTTCAATGAGACAACCCACCATGTACTCCTACATGGCCTCTCACCGACACCTTTTACCAAATCGTGTTCACACACTTAGCTCACACATAGTAGGACATGTTCACACACCTCTGATTCATCCTCGATGAATCAGACCTGACTCAACTCTAAGCAGTAGCAGGCATGACAAACAAGCATGAATGAGTAGGCACATCAGGGCTCAAACAACTCCTACTCATGCTAGTGGGTTTCATCTATTTACTGTGGAATGACAGGTCATGCAAAGGATAAAGGGGTTCAGCTACCGCAGCAAGTAACAGATGAATCGTTGTTGTCCTAATGCAGTAAAAGAGAGCAGGAGCGAGAGAGTGGGATTGTATCGGAATGAACAAGGGGGTTTTGCTTGCCTGGCACTTCTGAAGATAGCATTGAGTCTTCATCAGTGTCAACGATCACATCATCGGTATCACGTCTATCGAGAGGGGACAAATACCGGCAACACAGAAGGGAACACAATCAATGCAATGCACAATATGATGCATGATCATGACATGGCAAAATGAATGTGTTTTGGGCTAATGCAACTAGCAACAGATTAAATGAAGTTGGTTTGAATACAAGATTCAAATTCAAACTCCATATGTGTTTATTCAAATGCCATTTAATTGATTTGTGCTAAACAGCAGCTATAAGTTGTTCTAACATGCATGAAAATGGTACAGATGGATTCCTTGAATTTTTCCGATAATTTTTCATATATAATTTATTTCATTTGGAGTTACGGTTAATTTTCTATGATTTATTGAAGTTTATACAATTTTCTGAAATAATAACTCATTTAAGAATTATTTAAATTCCAGAAACATTTACTACGTCATCAGTGCGTCACCGTGACGTCAGCAGGTCAACAGACGCTGCTGCTGGTCAAACCTGACGTGTGGGGGCCACACGTCAGTGACTCAGGGTGGTTTTAACTCACTGACAGGTGGGACCGGTCAACGGCCACGTCAGCTAGGTCAATTCCGACGCGTGGGGCCACTGTGGTTAACTTAAACTAAACAGGGGGTTAACCGTGGTTAGTTAAGGGCGTGGGGCCCACAGTCAGTGGCCAAGGCCTGGGTTAGCGGGGGGGGGGTGGTTAGGCCCTAATGACCGGCCACATCAGCTCTCGCCGGAGTGTAGCCGGCGACGACCACAGAGCACGGCGGGGGACGCCGGACTTGCGCTAGGGGCATCGGATCGACGCGCCAAGGGCACCAGGAGGTAGCCCGCGCCCGTGCGCATCTAGGGGGACCAACGGGAGGTGCGGGGGTGGCCGGGGTTCGCCGGAGTGGAGCCCGAGGCGACGGCCGGAGTTCGGCCATGTGCGGGGTTGGGCTGCGGCGCGCTAGGAGAGAAACTGATGGTCCAGACGGCATCCGCGGGCCACCAGAAGCGCGCTGGTGCCACGAGTTCGAGCAGAGGGGCTCGGGTCAGGAGAGCTACGCGGCCATGGCGGACGGCGGTGCTCGGGAATGTGGCCGGGGGTGCTACGGCACGGGAACGAGCAAAATGAAGGAGGGGAAACGGAGTGGAGCTCACAGGGGTTGCGACGGTGGCCTCGGGGAGCTCGGGGAGGCACCGGAGCCGACGAATTTGACGAAGATGGCCGGCGGTCCCGAGGTTGAAGAAGACATCGAGGGCGGTGTTGCGGCACGTCTGGGGCCTCGTGGCTCGTTGAGGAGGTAGAGGGAGGCACTGCGGAGCTCTGGGAGGCGTCGGGGAGGCGAGAGGGTGGTGGTGGCCGCGGCGAACGGCGTCGGTGGCGACGGGGCTCCGCTCGGTGGAGGAGAGAGGGAGCCAAAGAAAGGGGGGAGACGATGGGAGAGGTCGAGGGGTTCCAGGGGGTCGGGGCATCGTGGTGGCGTGAGGGGGAGGCTCGGGAACGCCTCGGTGGAAGCAGGAGGTGGCCGAGGCGGCATCGGCGCTCGCCACCGAGCTGCTTCGGTGCGAGGGGAGGAAGATGACAAGGGGGAGGAGGTGGGCTGGGCCGCTGCTGGCTGCACAGTGTTGGGCCAGGTAAGTGGCGCCAGGTAAGTCCTTCTGCTCTCTCTCTTTTACTTTTTTTCTATTATCTGTAGTTTGTTTTGATTTAGTTTAGCAACTAAATCATTTAAATAAATTCTGTAGATTTTTATGTGGCTTGCTAAAATATATACAAAGCCACTCACAAACTTCCAGAATTATTGGAGTCATATTTAATATATATTAAATATAAATCCAAAGCAAATAGTTATTGGATTAATTCAAATGGCCAAAATAATCATCTCTGTGACTCCAAAAATATTGGTTTAAATTTTACCTCTTACCAATATTTCCATGGAATAACAGGAACATTTTCTTGGACACATTTGAGAAGATTTAAATGTTGGTTATTTTTAGAGGTTTCCTGAGGCTTTTGAAAATTCCTCAATTCAAATTTCATTTGAATTTAAACATGATGCACACCTGAGGTCTAGCCTAGTGCATAACAGGACCAGGGATGTGACCATTGTCTTCATATTTCGATGTTTGTTTTTATTGCGTCGTGGTTTTCCATTGCCATCCCTGATTTCGGATGTGCCTAAATCGCTGGTGTTGCTGCGGGCCAACCAACTGTCCTCGCCCGTGCAAAAGCGGGTCATAAGAGTTGTTAGGGCTACCATTGTCCTTGCGTTTCCTGGCCGAGGTGTCTAGCAAGGTATTCGTCCCGTACACCGTGTTTGAAAGCTGTTAGGGCTTCGGCATCCGGACAATCGACGATTTGGTTCTTCTTGGTGAGAAATCTGTTCCAAAGCTTACGGGCCGACTCTCCGGGTTGTTGGGTTATGTGACTTAAATCGTCTGCATCCGGAGGTCGGACATAGGTCCCTTGAAAATTAGCCCTGAAAGTGTCCTCGAGTTCCTCCCAGCTTCCAATGGAATTTTTGGGGAGGCTTTTCAACTAGTGCCGAGCTGGTCCTTTCAACTTGAGGGGCAGGTATTTGATGGCGTGGAGATTGTCTCTGCGAGCCATATGGATGTGAAGAATAAAGTCCTCAATCCAGACCACAGGGTCTATTGTTCTGTCGTATGCCTCGATGTTTATGGGTTTAAACCCCTCTAGCAATTCATGATCCCGCACCTCATCGGTGAAGCATAGGGGGTGTGCGGCACCCCTGTACTTGGTTGTGTCGTGGCATGGGTCCGATGGCTGTAGTGTTCGGGGTTGATTCCGAGCTGGTAGTCGATCAATATAGTCGGTTTGGTGGCCGTGATCCTGCATAGGAACACGTTTCCTAGATCCATAGATGGAGCTGGTTATACCGGCTCTTTTGTCCAGGTGCTCACGTAGATCGTGTTTCTGGTACTTGGCTGCGACCTCCCTTCCTTTATGGGGTGCTGATTTGTGTGCAGCGTCATTAGCCGCTTTGTCTCGGCCACGAGGTGGCCGGTCTGGCAGATCGGCCGTATTGTTTTTCGACGGAATGGGCGCAATAGCCTTGTCATCGAATTCGGGCAGCAGCTTACGTTTTGGGTAGCTCTTTGTCTGGCGATCACCGCCGTATCTTTCCTTACTGTCGAGCACTTTGTTCCATCTGTGGTTGAGCGTATCCTGCATGGCTTTAAGCCGTTGCTTCTGCTTCTTCATGATCTTCACGGTGGCAATAAGTCTCTTGTGGAGGTGCTCTTGTTCCAAGTGCTTTTCCGGGATGATGTGTGCATCATCATCCGGACTGTTCTCCTCTCCGGAGACAGGTTTATAAGTTTCGTCTTCGCATTGCTGTGATCGGACAGTGGCCCCGGACTGTGTTTCCCATCTCCTTGCTCGTCCTGCTCCATCACTGGGTCTATGGGGTCTTCATTGTATTCGGCATCGTCCGGGGTGTTATTCTTTCTTGTGCCGGTATCGCTATTTTTGCTATGGCGGGGTTTAGAGCGGCGCCACTGACGTCGGTGCTTTGGCTGCTTCTCAGGAGGATTATCCTCCATTGCATCCTTTTGATCCTCTCCATTGTTTTCTTTGGGTGTGTCCACCATATATATGTCGTACGATGAGGTGTCTGTCCAGCGCCCTGTGGGCGGTGGTTCCTGTTCTTCTCCGGCATCGTCGTCCATACCATCAATGTCTTTAGAGTCGAAATCAAGCATGTTGGTTAAGTTGTCGACAGTGGCTATCAAGTGGGTGGTGGGTGGGTAACGAATTCCTTCGTCGTCCACTTCCCACTCAAGCCGGACATAGTTCGGCCAAGAGTCTCCTGACAAGGAGAGAGATTTCAATGAGTTTAGCACGTCGCCCAAGGGCGAGTGTTGAAAGATGTCCGCGGAGCTGAACTCCAAGATTGGTACCCAGTTAGATCCGATGGGAACAGATACGCGCGGTTCGGAGCCTATGGCCGGAAACGAGTCCGAGGGTCCGATGACACATACCTCATTGGAAGTGAATTCTGTGTTCGGCTCTATCGCCGTTGAGTGTGCGGATTCTGTGGTGGGGTCCATCCTCCCGTCCTTGGATGGCACGATCCGCACTGGATCTAAAGCCAGGGCAGCTGCAGGTGCGATCTCCTAAACACCGTCCGATGGCAGATCTAGCTCATGGTCATCGTGGCTATAGGGTGTACCTGTCATGGGCTCGAATCCGTCGAAGATCAAGTCTCCACGGATGTCGACAGTGTAGTTCAGGCTTCCAAACTTGACATGATGGCCATGGGCGTAGCTATCGATCTGCTCTAGATGGCCAAGCGAGTTGGCCTGAAGTGCGAAGCCGCCGAATATGAAGATCTGTCAGAGGGGGAAAACCTCACCCTGGACCGCGTCGTTGTGGATGATTGAAGGAGCTATCAAGCCTTATGGTGACGACACAGTGGAACTCTCAATGAAAGCACTAATGTCGGTGTCAAAACCAGCGGATGTCGGGTAGGGGGTCCCGAACTATGCGTCTAAGGCTAATGGTAATAGGAGGCGGGGGACATGACATTTACCCAGGTTCGGGCCCTCTCTATGGAGGTAATACCCTACTTCCTGCTTGATTGATCTTGATGATATGAGTATTACAAGAGTTGATCTACCACGAGATCGTAGAGGCTAAACCCTAGAAGCTAGCATATGATTATGATTATTCTTGTCCTATGGACTAAACCCTCCGGTTTCTATAGACACCGGAGGGGGCTAGGGTTACACAGAGTCGGTTATAGAGAAGGGAATCTACATATCCGAATTGCCAAGCTTGCCTTCCACACAAAGGAGCGTCCCACCCGGACACGGGACGAAGTCTTCAATCTTGTATCTTCATAGTCCATCAGTCCGGCATAAGCATATAGTCCGGCTGTCCCCTAATCTAGGACTCCCTCACCCCCAACTGCCAACTCACCAGTTCACCGGAGCCCCTTCAGCGACTGGCTTGTCCACTGCTTCAGATCTCCTTGACCGCCATCATGGTCCAGCGCACCGGATCTGCTTAACTGGCGCCCTCATCCACCACAGTGTAGGACCTTCACTGATTCCGTCGTCTGCCCCTTTGCTGGCCCTTCATACGAGCCCTCGTCCGCCGCAATAGATCCGCCTCACCGAAAGCACTGTACAACGCACCCGCCGAAGCCTTCGTCCACTACACCGGACCCGCTCCACGGACGCCATATTCAACTCTGCCGGCCCTGCTTTACCGACGCCACAGCCTCATCGGGTTATTTCGATTTGTACTCCTTCAGTTTTTCTCTTTATCGTGCAACTGTTCACTTACCACAGATGAGCTTTCTTGTATGTCGACATGCGCCGCAACCGTAGCACCAGAGCCGCTTCAGCGACGGCGATAGCCGACCCAAACTCAACCGCAACACGAGCACCATCGACGATCCTTAGCTATCAAGTATGACAATGATCCCCATACACCACCGAGAATCAGGTACACTGGCTCTCCAATGGCCGGCGCCTACGTTCACTTTCCTAGCATAAGCACCGCACCTTTGAATTTCTTCAGGGCATCATTCAGTTTTTCATGAGACGTGTTATTCTGCTTGCACCTGTAGGGCCATACTTCTGGCAGTGAACATGTTACATGTGCTAAATTACATACCAGTGCACATATAGGTAATATGCTTTAGTTTTGTCCTAAGTACTCCCTCCGTTCCAAAATAGATGACCCAACTTTGTACTAACTTTGTACTGAAGTTAGTACAAAGTTGAGTCATCTATTTTGGAACAGAGGGAGTATTACTGTACTTCCTAGATATCACTACCTACTATTTTACTTCTTGAATGCTATATTTATAATAATGGTGTTGTTCTGATGCCACCTGTTGGTTCCATCAGACTGCTTAATGTTCTCTATGCTTAATTACACATCAGCAAAGTAGCATGTGGTTTCGCTGCTTTTTGTTTGTTTTACCCTACATTTTCTGATACTAGCTATTACATCACTGCTCCGAGCCTCTGTTCATTACTTGTTTGTGTGTTCTTGATCTTCCCAAGTTGCATGACTAATTTGATGCTTCTATTAATTATGGAGCTGCCAACCCCATCAAGCAAAATATTTGTTCTTTTGGGGCTGGCACCTCGAACAAGCATAAAAATAGAGGGAAGCAGATATATTGTCGTGTATACACACACCCATCTTTCATTAGTTTAGATGAACCATTGATGATCAATTCAGGCTAGTGCATGCGATTAAAATTAATTTTACCTAAATAGAGGGTGCAGAATAAACTACAACAACTAGATTTGCAACCACGGGATGCTGACGATATCTTCAAAGAACATTGCAACAGTAGCGAGGCTTCACAGCAACATATGGTAAGCCAGTGTGTTTTAGTACATGTGAAATGTAATGCGAGTGGGATGCTTTCTTGGCTTGTGCCCTCAACCTGTAATCCTACCTAATTACAAATAGTTCAGTTGTCTGCTTTGCTGTATTGCTTGATTCTGTTGTTACGCTATACCTAAGTTGGCCAATATGTCAGCAGTGCATGCTGTACTATCGTAAAGAAATGCATGCCTATTTCATTTGAGTCCTTAACTTTTCCTCTCAACTTCATCACAAGACTGTCTTCATAGTTTATATGAGGCCACACTGTTAAGTGCTTTCTCAAATTATTTCAATTGCTTAGATGCCTTGACAACTTAAATATAGCGGTGGTACACTCCCTTTCAACTAGGGATGTCAACTGGGTCCCGTTTAATCCCGACTGAAGTTCACTAGTGGTATGATAGTTCAAAAGAGTTTTTGTTTTTTAAGGAAAATGAACTAGGGAGCTAGCAAAAACTAACTAGATGGGACTGGCGGATGTTGTTCATTTGTCACTTACATCCCTAGTTTCATCTTACCATTTTAATTTCTTTTTGGCTGATGCTGCTTCAAACCATTTAAATATAGCTTGCCATGCTCGGCAATAATTCGTCTGTCGTTTACCATGTATACCCTACTGCCTGGATCATATGATAACTATCTCTTACTTATGTCCAGCAGAAACCTTTCAGGATGCCGTTCATACTAGGACACAATGTACAACCCCAGAATCTATTTGTGGAAGCAGTGCACCATCCATGTTACTAGATGGTAGCAGTTCATAGGCAACACCGCCGGAGAGCAGTCTGAGCATAGATATTATAGTGCTTGAGGCTCTACTAGAGGCAGAAAGAGATGGTGTGGCTGCCATGAATTAGGTAATCTTTATCTTGAGGCTGGAAATTATGGAATTAGCGACACACATTATGCAAGCAACCCAAGAATTGGAGGAAGTAAGAATGTTGCATTTGAAGACGGAGGAGGTCCTACTGTTTCTGCTATCTGAAGCCCAGGGTAATCCCGGTTCTTATTTAGATACCGGTTGAAATTGTCATTAGATAATTGTACTTGCATGTTGTTTCATGTCTCTGAATGGATTATGTTGCAAGACCACCTATGTTGTCCATGTGTTGTAATGAACCAAATTTTTTAGGTGAGGTAATCCTCAGTACTTGTATGATTGACATAAAGTGAATTGTTTTTTGTGTGAGCGTATTGTATTGGATGAAATAACTATTTGATTCAGAGTGTATCCAACCTACTAAATTTGAAGATCACGACATTTATAAATCATAATCATATATAAAGGTGGAATAAATCTTTGTTGTGGTTTTGAAGAAATAAATAACAAAACGTAGAATTATCTGTGGATATTCGTAATTGAATACAAATTGGATTTGAATTTAGTTTGCCAGGGCCCAGGGCAAACGTGAACGCTAATTCTCCAAAGTTTTGAATGAAGCGGCTAAACACCCACTATAATTTGTGGGCTGCCCGAAGCAAGTGTTTGCGAGATGGAAATTACTGTCTACCCCTGACACTTGACATCCTTATCAACCGGATTTACACTGCTGTCGATAGGGGTAGACTAGTAAATTCAATCAGACATGACACAATAGCCTTTGAGCCCATTCAGACACGGTGGGCGCCAAACGTGGGCGGCAAAACATATTTGATTCAAGCTCGTCCGAATACATGTGTATCTTCCTCCATTTCCCCGTTCATACACGATGGGCGGTAAAACAAACTCTCCTCGCCCGAAATCGTTGTAAGCTAATATTTTAAATAGGGGCAGATGTGTAACTTCCCTCAGACGTGACACAACCGCCTTACCTGTCAGCCTCGTTCATACACCGTGGGGGCCAACCATGGGCGGCAAAACACGCTCCCATCGCCCGAAATAGTTATCGGCAAATATTTGGGAGATGCAAGATTACCTTCCTATCCCCAACCGATACGATGTCCGAAATTTTAAATGGGGGATAAGTTCATAACTTTCCCACATTTCAGAGAAGCGCGTGCCAAAGTTTGAGATCCCCCCTCCCCTCCATTTCCCCATTCATACACCATCGGCGGCATGACAACGTCCGCACTACGACCAACCTCCTCCGTCCGCCACCGCATCCCCCACCTTGCAGGAGCCGCTACCCCTACCCGTCGTCCACTGCAAGAGATGGACGTCTCTCATCCACGACGCTGGACCAGGATCCTTTCATCGCCTCCTCTTGCTTCATCGGCGCCGTCGTCCACCTTGCCGTTGCCGCTCCTACGACCGCCTCGTCCACGACAGCAGGATTTATCCCCCGACCCGGCCGTCCATCGTCTGAAGTCTTCTTCCCCACTGCTGACAGCCATTGCACCCGCAACACCCTCAACGTATCAGCAGAGGCCTACACGACATCACAAGAGAGGTGGTACTCTTCCATATGTGCTTAAGTTATTGATCTCACCCGAAAAATAGATCGTAATTTGTTTACTGTACTTTTCTTGTCCGTACCAAATCGTAGTGGCTAGTTGAAAGCAAACATTGGTTGCGAAGTAGGTTTGTCTGGTTTGCACCTTCAAATCCGCCATGGCGCGGGCACTATAATCGTAAAGCTTATGGTTTCCCCCCTTTATATTCACTACCATCATCATAGGTGCTTCGTGTCGTGCTAGCACTGCTCCTCAATACCTCAACCCAAAGCTTACGTGTTGAAATACGAATCTGATATGATGCTATTATCACTAAAACAAAGAACGTTTAATTGGTCACCTAATGTTCCTATAGTCGTTTCAAAAAGCATGTGCGCCACCCACTGGTCCACCTAGTTCCACTTTCCTGATTTTTCTCTTGATGCTTAGGGTTTTCCCCTTTTATCTACTCTACTATGATTTGCCTAGGTGCTTTATGTCATACTAGCATTACTCCACCCTTCAAGCTAAACAACACAACACTCAGAATTCGAAAGCTAGTTGTTCAAATATGATTGTGATATGATACTGATATTAGTTAATAGACACATTTAATTGGTTAGCTAAAGGTCCCACTTGAGTTTCCAAATGCATGTCGCGACATATAGAGAGACATCATAATTGCATTTCTTTGTCACTTGTTGACTGTAGTTTCTTGTCCATACCAAATCTTAGTTGTCATTTCAAAGCAAACATCAGTTGCTAACTACACTTTGCGTGGTTTGCAGCTTCAGATCTGCCATCCGACTGCCACGGTCAACACTGTACTCATCATGCTTATGGTTCCCCCATTTTATGATGACCACAATCAGCCTACGTGGATCGTGTCGTAATAGCACTGCTCCACCCATCTAGCTAAACAAGCTTAGTTGTACAAATTCATATCTGATATTATGCTAATATTAGTAAAACAAAGAGATGTCTAATTGGTTAGCTAAATGTTCCTACTTTAGTTTTGAAATGCATGTGAGCCACATATGGAGAGACCGGAAAGAATAGTATTTCTGTGTGCACTCTGGTTCATCATGGTTTGCCAACCGACATTGTATTGAAAGACTTGTAATATCTTCAATCTGCTTGCTCTTCTTCTCTTCTTTAAGGTGATCCTCGTTTCTTGCGGTCGACTGGTCAGGTCGAGTTGTTCTCCCTTAGTATATTTTGAATCTGTCATGTTAGGTCGACTTGTTCTTCTTTACTATATGTTGAAGCTATCATCTGCGAAGTGTCATCACTTCTGGATCTCTCATATTTTGAGTAGTAGGCCATATTATATTAATGCACACACCAAATTACACCATGCATGGCATCTCTTAAAATAGTTGCAGAGATAGCACAAAGGGATTTACAAGGAGGCAATATTGGGTTAGAATCACTTCTGCATTACAAAGAAAATCTCACTTGTTTTTATGTTTTCATGCATGTCAGATATTGAACATTATCAAAATGAATATGACAATGGGCGCACGAGAGGAATATTGCGGAACAATCCACTGGCTAACAAACCTGGCATGGTGGAGGATGGCCTATCTTATTCACCCATCAAGGTGCTTGCTCTAACTTGGCAAAGTTGTATTGGTCGCACATATTTTGCATCTGACCTCTTGCATTACTTCTACTTTTACACCGTCTACTTAGTTTAAGCATCATATATGAGTATATGCCATACCTATCCATTTTCTGTACCTATTCCATGTGTCGTCACATGATGTTTTTCCAGTCAAATATTGTTCTTTCGTAATAGATGTCCAAAAGGAAGAGGGTGAGTGAAGATCCTCAAGGAGTAAAAACTAGGTATTTGGAAAAGGTAGTGATACCTGTTAAATCAGATAGATCGGCAGCCACAGAAAACACAGGCCCAACTGTGCCACACTTTACCCCTACTCCATTGGCCAAACCCCTTTTAGAACTGCTGAGAGCCCAGCCTCAGGTGCTTTCTATGATATCAATTCAAAATTTGAACTCCTAAATTTCTGCATGTGCCGTACCTTCTCTCTTGTATGAAAACTAATTTTAGATGAATCTCCTTGCTCAAAGGATCATACGATCTCACAATAATACTGGGCTCTGCATTGCTCTTTTCAGTACCTCTCTCCCTTTTGCCTTGTAATGCTGTACTTAATTAATTGCTATTTGATTATGTATCATCAGTCCGCACCTGAGCTTCATTATCCTCTGTTTCTTCCAATATTATTTGATCTATATTTACTCTTTGCAAAATGTAGAATAATGGCAGTGCTTATAAAGAATTTTCTTTGGGGAATTTATTGAATTATCCTTCCATCAACATGGAGAAGGGCTTTGTCCAGCCCGTGTTAACATGTAATGTAAGTTCATCCTTCTCAAGCCTTCAAAGTTTGTTCTAGTATAGATTTGGATAAGCATCATTTCCTCCACTACTATTTGCTTTGCTGTTTACATCTGATTGGATGTTTGCGACAACTACTAGTTTCAAATTTTAGTTGTAAAAACATGTTCCTTATGCAGAACAGATCCATTTATTTGCTTATATAATTGTGAAACCTATTACGTGTCTCCTTGTTTCTCTTTCAGAGTCGTATCTCTTATGCCAGTCAGAACTTAGGGAAGATAGTGAGCCAAACCATCTTGAGGACAACGAGATGACCCCAAGGTCCTGTCTTGATGAAGACAGTGAGTTGAAGCTACTCACCAGCAGGTGTGAGACAACCTCTGTGCAGTCGCTGCCTCAATCAGTTCGACTTCTTCAGTCTCAAGTTAAACCGGAAAGGCTTGCTTCAGCTCAGCTCCGACTTGAAGTCAAAGATGCAATGAAGATGTCAGAGGAATGGCTTGCGCACCATCATGCCATACAGCTACGGGTGATGCATCTATCATTGATACAACTGAGGTCTACCCAGCTTCATCCGCTATTTGGGGAGCCCGACCTGGCCAGGCCTAGTGCCTTCTGAAGTGCTCTCAGTTTTGTATATTCTTTTGTCGGCGCATTTATTTGCACTGGTGGCGAACTTTGATGCCCATTGGATGTATGTGTGTGATAGCCGTGATAGCCTAGCGTAAGTTGCTTGCTTATTTATTTCCTTGTTGTCTTGTTTATTTGTTTGCTTGTAGTCAGTGCAGTTCTTTTTCCGTGGTTTGATAGTGGCTGCAATAACCTATTTTTTAAAACTAGGCCACAATAACCATGGACTACATATTTATTTTAGTGACACCGGGCCTCCTAATGGGCCTTCTACGGGCCGTAGAAACAATGGGCCTTCTACGGGCTGTATCATCAATGGGCCTTATACAGGCCGTATGATCGATTGGCCAAACATGGGCCAATAACAGACTGCATTATGGCCGTAAATGGGCTAGAGTTGGAATCATCCATTCATGGGCCGACCATAACGGGCCATCATTAATAGGCTGTATTTGATGACGCTATGAAAACGGCCCAACGTATTAACGGATCACAAATGGGCCTACTATAACTACACGCTGAATTTGGCCCACAAGCAGAAAATGACAGTAACGGGCCATAAGTAACCGAATGCTGGAAATGATCCCAAGAATAAATGGGCCCTGAGAAGGCCGAAAGATAACATGGGCTGCAAACGGCCCAATGGATTAATGGGCCGTTAATGGGTATAAAGTGATACACTGTTCATTACGGGCCAGTTTCACCACGGACCGTTAATGGGCCAACAGTTACAAAGGGCCTAATATGGGCCGAAAGATGTCATGGGCCATACATGGGCCGGAACTTAAAATGGGCTGGAATCATATTGGACGGCCTAGATGACGCTACTGGGCCTAATTCAGATAGGTCGTAATGGGCCCTAGTTAGCTGGCTGTAAATGGGCTATATGCGAACAAGCCGTTAACATGCTTTCCATGGGCCGGGCCGCCACCTTTTGACCAAGTTAAACGGGCCGGCCTTTTCATAGGAATGGGCCTCTGTTGGGCCGTGCCATGTGTCGACGTATCATAGGCGCCTTCTATCCAATGAGTGGATGACATCTGTCCCAACGGTGAGCCGACACGTGTTTGCTCCAGCCAATGATGATTTTACACGTCGAAAATCCCCATTGGTCGGGACTGTTAACGGGTTATCGGATCCAAAACCGGACCCGATAGCTTAATGGCATTCCGTTACAGTGGATGCCACGTGTCGGTCACCCTTGACGAAAGCACTTCTGTGACACGCGATTTATCGTCATGGAAGTGGACACTTTCTTGATGATAATTTTGGTAATTTCATGGAACACTTCTACGACAACACATGTATGCACTAACTTGATTATGTCATAAAATCGTCATGGATGTACATGCATGACAGAAAACGTGACCTACTGTGACAAACACGTATCATCACGGAAGTGTATTTTTTTTGTAGTGGAGGATTCTTGCTGCTCGTTCCCTGCCGGGCCAGTGGCGGCGTAGGCGGCAGGCGACGGAGAACGACGGGGAGGTCCGCCGACATGAGCCGTCTGGGCGACGCGTGCGGCCCGGTGCTCAGCGTGGGCTCGGCGGGCGTCAGACATGGATGCGATGAAGCGATGGGACGCGGATCAACGGAAGGAAGACTTCGGTGCACCCCTACCTTGCACGCCAAGTGTCGGATTTAGGGTTTCGGCAAAACCCTTGAGGTTCGAACACTGGGGTGCACACGAAGATTTCCCCCCACCGAATCTCGCCCTCAGCCTCTCCGCGATCTCTAAGCATAGCTCGATGAACTCACAACACAAGAGACACAAGATTTATACTGGTTCGGGCCACCGTTGTGGTGTAATACCCTACTCCAGTGTGGTGGTAGTGGATTGCCTCTTGGGCTGATGATGAACAATACAAGGGAAGAACAGCCTCCTGAGGAGAGGTGTTCTTGTGCTTGGTGGGCGAGGATGAACTGAGTTCGTTCCAGTCTGCCTTCTACTGTGGTGGCTAGTCCTATTTATAGAGGCCCTGGTCCTCTCCCCAAATATTGAGCGGGAAGGGATCCAACAACGGACAATTTGAAAGGGGAGAGCTAGTACAAGCTATCCTGACTCATGGTGGTCTTCGCCTATCAAAGGCGCTGGTGGTGACGCTGTCTTGGGATCCATGATGACCTCTGTCCTGCCGTCCTGCTGGTCTTAGTCTTGTTGTACTGATATGGGAACCTTTTCCTGATGCCTCGGTACTTCGCGCCTGCGCTTACCCCCTTAGCACCAAAGGGGAAACGCGCCCGTTGGCGCCCGCCTGGACTTGGTCGTCATGGCTTACGTCACGGGAACCTCATGACGTACCCCTTGCCTTGATCTCTCCAACCCCTCGCGAGCCTGCCTGGTGAGGCCGCTCTTGAGGAGGCCTTGTGTCGTCCGCCTCACGAGGCTTGGCCCCTCACGAGGGTCTTGAGTGCCGGCTGACGAAGACGGGCCATACTGGGCCACTGGTGGAGCCACGCCGTGGGCCATAGGAAGGCAAGTCTGGGGACCCTCGTTCCCAAAACACAGACAGTGGAGGGTGCACCGCCTGTTCATCTCCATCCCTTGTATTACCACGGGCGATGAACCGCGTCCTAGTGGCGGTTCGGGAGGAGCGCCAGGCTAAGGCCGCGCCCCATCTAGTTACGGCCTCAGCCGGGGCAAGACAAGACCAGGAAAGCCTCGCGAGGACCACGGCAACGGCAGCAAGGGACCAAGCTCAGCAGGACAATGCCCCGGGGGCTGAAGAGGCCCCACCAAGTGACCAGGCGCTGGGGGCTCCATTATCTCAGGAGGCGCCTCAACCTCCGGAAGGCGCAGGCCACGTCAGCGCCCCCACCCTCGTCGAGCATCCGATGTACTTCGTCAGTACGGTGTTGCGGGATGCAAGAGCATGGTACCCCATGCCTTAGAAGATCTTACTCGCGCTCGTAGTGGCCTCGCATAAGCTGCGGCACTACTTTCAAGGTCACCCCATCAAGGTCGTCTCGGCCTACCCGTTGGAAATGGTACTCAGGAGCCCCAACTCCATTGCAAGAGTCGCCGAATGGAACATCAAGGTGCAGACGTTTCAGTTGGAGTTCAGCACAACCAGGGTCATCAAGGGAGCCTGTTGGCATTCTGGGAACGGGGGTACCCAGACTTGCCTGCCTACGGCCTGCAGCATGGCTCAAGGAGTGGCCTAGTGCGGCCCATCTTCGTCAACGCAAGCTCAAGACCCTCGTGGGGCGGATGACAGGAAGCTTCCTCAGGCGCGGCCTCGTCAGGCTGGCTCGCGAGGAGGTGGAGAGTTCAAGGCGGGGTACCTCACGAGGTGCCCGTGACGCAAGCCACGATGACCGGAGCCAGGCAGGCGCCAGGCGGGCACCGACCTGTGCAGTGTCCTTGCTTCCTCTTTGGTGCAAAGGGGGCAAGCACAGGCCAAGGCATCAAGCAAAGGCAACCATTTCGGTGCAACAAGACCAAGACCAGCAGAACGGCAGGATGGAGGTCATTGTGGAGCCCAGGAAGGCGTCATCGTCAGAGTCTTTGGCAGGCGAGGACCAACTTTAGTCAGGATAAGTGTAGTAGATGTTCCCCTTCAAAATAGCCAATTGTTGGTGCCCTTCCCGCTCAATATTTGGGAAGAGGACCTGGGCCTCGCTCTATAAATAGGACTAGCCGCCCTCAAGGCAGGGGATCGGAAGATCGACCAGTCGAACCTTAGCCAGAACCACCACACAAGAACTCCTCCCCTCGTGAGGCAGTTCTTCCTTTGTATTGTTCATCGTCAGCCCCTGAGGCAATCCACCACACCACAAACTAGAGTAGGGTATTACACCACAATGGTGGCCCGAACTAGTATAAACCTTTCATCCCTTGTGTTGTTCTTCGTGTAGCCTAGATCCTTTGCGAGGCGACAAGACGTGAGCTGGTAGGGGGAGTGATCTCCGCGCACACCCCAGAGTTCGAACCTTAAGGGTCTGCCAGAACCCGAAATCCGACATTTGGTGCGCCAGGTAGGCGTGCGCTGGAATCCGCCTTCCGCCGTCTTGTGTTTCGCCGTTCGTCGCATCCATGTCTGACGCTCGTCGAGCCTGCGCCGAGCACCGGGCTGCTCTCGCCAATCGTGTTGCCCAGACGGCGCCCGTCGACGGATGCCCCCATCATTCCCCGTCACCTGCCATCAACGCCGCCACCGGCCTGGCGAGGAACGAGCATCATGCATCGTCCCTGCATCCTTCGGTGCGGCGAGAAGGCCGCACTGCCACCCCGTCGCTGACCCCAGCCGGTTTGTCGTCCCAGGCCCGTCGCGCTTCTGCGGATGCGCATGCCGCGCTGCTCCTGGCGCGAGAGCTCCTGCACTACCGTCCCGTCGATGACCTCTATGACGAGTGGCTCGCCCGCATCATCGAGCTCGTCAGCGCCGTTGGGGGCTCCCCGGCACCATCCCTCTCGCTGCATCGCCCCCCGCCTTGCATCGGCAACGCAGCTCCGGAGGCGCCTCAGCCGCCTCCCCCTCAAGAAGGCGCCCTGGCCCCAAGGCGCGCGGCCCCTGGACGGGACCCGCTCCGTCCAGCGCCCGCGCAGCAAGAGAAGAGCTGCCAAGAGATCCCTCGTCCTCAAGAAGCTGCCCGTGTGCTCCCCGCGCCGGCACGTCATGACCGTGCTCCTGCTCCAACGTGCCAAGACCCTACGCTGCTGTCACATCCTAGCTAGTCCATGCATTAGTGTGTGCATCATGTTTAAATATCATTTGAATTTGAAATGGGGAAGGACAGAAACCCCCAGAACCCCTTTTAATCCAACTAGGGTTTACCAAAAAATTATTTCAATGAACCTGAAATGCCCTTAAAAATGCTCATCATCTTTGCTTTGGTTCAGAGCCTCTGCCAAAAGTGGTGCATCCTCTCCCTCGCTCTCCCACGCCATGGCCGACGCCATCGCCGCCACCCCCTCGCCGTAGCCACGCCCTCCGTCAACCCCACGCCGTGCCGCCGTGTCCAGGAGCTCCGCCACCCTCCTCTCCTTCGAGCAAGCCGAGCCCCGAGCGCTCGCAAGGCCCGAGTCCACCGCACCGACCTCGACCGAACCGCCGTCGCCGGAGATCCCCTTCAACACCGTCGTCGCTCCGGCCCGTCCCCGGCCGCACCAAGTGTTCCGTCGAGTTCCCTGTGAGATTAACCATCTTCCCATCCCTTCTTTTCTTGCCCCCGAGCTGTGTAGTGACCTCCCGGAGCTCAACCGCACCCACCGCCGCGGAGCTCGTCGCCGACGTGCTCCCGGTCACCCTCCGGCCACCACTTGGTGTCCATCGTGCTCACCACGTCACATAGCACCTAACCAACTACTCCCCGCACCTCACCGACCCCTCTAGCCTCAAGTTCGCCTTCGGCCGAACTCCGGCGGCCGCCTAGGTCATCGCCGGCGCCGATTCCGGCCGCCCCGACCCCAACCGACTCCACCAGAAGCTGCGGCATGTTCCCAGCTATCCATAGCCACCCTCCGCGGCTCGTTTGGTTGCCGAAACGGCCAAACTCACTTCCGCCGCCACGTCGGGCTCGCCGGCGGCTAAACGCCGGTGCAGCCAACGTTGACTTTGACCATGGTGGGCCCTGGTTGACTCTGATGAGTCAATGACAGGTGGGGCCCAGCCCTGTTAACTAAATAGGTTTAGTTTTAATTAAACTTTAGCTAAACTAATTACCCTGACACCCTGGACCCACAGTCAGGTTTGACCTGGACATCTCCGTTGACCCTGACGTCATTCTGACGCAATAAATTAATTTCTGGATTTATTCTAATATAGGAAATTCCAGAATATAGTTTAAACTTCAAAAATTCATAACTTTTAATCTGTAACTCCAAATCAAACAAGTTATATATGAAAAATGATCAGAAAAATCCAATCTATCCATCCGTACTGTTTTCATGCATGTTTAAACAAGTTAACTTGCTGTTTAGTGCAAAACATGATAAAGCACTATTTAAGATCACAAATGTGTTTGGAATTTGAATCTTTGGTTCAAATTAGCTCAAACCCATCTGGTCTTAGTTGCATTAACCCAACACACTCATACTGCCATGTCTCATGCATGCATCATATTGTTGCATATTGTTTGGTGACGTTGTGTATCGGTGTTCTTTGTGGCAGGTTCTGCCTCCGAGGAGTACCGTGATTACCCTAGCGAAGAATCGTATCCGTGCATCGATCCATCAGGCAAGCAACCAACCATTTTATCATATCGATACAATCCCATGTTCTCGCTCCTGCTCTCTTTCACTGCATTAAGACAACGCGTTTCAAACTGCTGTGTGCTACGGTAGTTGAACCCGTTTCCTCTGCATGACCTGTCATTGCCACAGTAACTAGATGAAACCCACTAGCATGTGTAGGAGTTGTTTGAGCCATATGTATGTGTTGTTCCTACCTTGCTATGCCTGCTATGCTTAGAGTCGTGTCAGGTCTGGTTCATCTGGGTGATGGGCTAGAGTGAAATGATTATGTCGGTAATGAGAGTGATGTGGTGAACACGATTTGGTAAAGGTATCGATGAGAGGCCATGTAGGAGTACATGGTGGGTTGTTTCATTGAAGCCGACCTTAAGCACTGAGATCTGTATGTGTGATTTAAGATACAGCTACTACCATGCATTGGGCCCTGAAATATGACCCCGCTCGACTTCTTATTCACCCTAGTCCTCTGTCCAGGAGTTGCAAGTAGTTTCTAGTGTTTGTAGCCTACTGGAGGCCGTGGGCAGCGCTGACCGTAGGGGTGGGCTGTGATGCGGTAGGTACGTGGCACGGTGTATCAAATACCCGTTAGGTATCTCGAGAACCCTGTACACATCGTTCGGGGCCGTATGGGAAACCTTGGCCGGACTCCCTGCGGATGGAACCTGGATAGGCGATAAACCTGGACTAGAGACTTAGGTGTTTAGGTAGGTCGTGGTCTACACCCACGTCGGCTTTCGCTTGAAGTCTGCCGAGCACATGTCGTGTGCAGACGCTAAGTGGTGGAAACATGTATGAAGAAGTACACCCCTGCAGGGTTAACATGATCTATTCGAATAGCCGCGTCCGCGATAAAGGACTACTTGGTTGCCTATACAGTTCATAGACAAGTAAACTGGAAACTACTAAAAGCTTCAAGATAAGCGTGAGTGCCGAGGATGGCCCCTCCATAGGAAGACGGAGGTGGATTCTCGGTTGTGTATTGAAGTGGTGAGTAGTGGACTCGTGTGCGCAAAACCTTTTCAAGTTGGAGTCTCGTAGGATAGTTTAGCCAAGAGTCAAAGCTGGCTTGCTGCAATAACTCCACCAACCCTTCTTGACAATGTGCATGTATGTAGGATCTGACATAAGTCTTGGTGAGTACCTTTGTACTCATGTTGCTATAATTTACATTTTACAGAAGACGCTGCAACCCCTTCTGATGGGTTCTTCGTAGACGTTGACATCGACGAGTAGACTAAGGCCCAGGTGGTGATCCTGAGCACGTGAAGGACCATGTAGTATAGCTAGGCTTTCCAAGCCTCTTTTATTTTACTAGTTGTCTGTACTCAGACAAATTACTTCCGCTGCTGGTTTGTATGATTGTATGACTTGGATGTGGGTCGTGTGACCCGTACTTGTATGTATGTTATGTATGTCTCTCTGAGCCTTTAAATAAAGTACTTGTGTCGTAGAGTCATGTTGTGATGCCTTGTTGTATTTGCACATATCGAGCATATTGTGTGTATGATTGAAATTCTTGGTATGTGTGGGATCTGACTATCTAGTTGTTTATCTTTAGTAGCCTCTCTTACCGGGAAATGTCTCCTAGTGTTCCATTGAGCCATGGTAGCTTGCTACTACTCCGGAACACTTAGGCTGGCCGGCATGTGTCCTTCTTTGTTCCCGTGTCTGTCCCCTCGGGGAAATGTCAATATTGAGTATCGGAGCCCTGTTAGCCCGCTACAGCCCGGTTTACCGGAGTCCTGCTAGCCCAGTGCTACAACCCAGACCCACTTGCTGATGACCGACACGTTCGATGCTGGGTCATGGATGCCTGTCCCTGTAAGTCTGTGCCACTTTGGGTTTACGACTAGTCATGTCAGCCCGGGCTCCTTAGCATATGGATGCTAGCGACATCATCATATACGTGAGCCAAAAGGCGCAAACAGTCCCGGGCAAAGGTAAGACGACACCCATGGGAATACCGTGCGTGAGGCCGCAAAGTGATATGAGGTGTTACAGGCTAGATCGATGTGACACTGAGTTGGGGTCCTGACAGCTGCTCCTGGCGGCAGCATGCGGAGACCTCCAAGATAAAGCTCTTCGTCACCAAAGGCCTCCAGTGGCCACTGCGAGCTGTCGTGCATTCACCATCGAGCTGAGCAGTGTAGCTTTGCTGGGCAAGTTCAAGCCGGATCTGCCCCCGCGCTACAACGACACGGCGGACCCTACGGAGTTCCTCCAGCTCTACGAGCTGGGCATCGAAGCCGCCAACGGGGACGAGAAGGTCATGGCGAACTGGTTTCCCATGGCGCTCAAGGACGGTGCCCGCACCTGGCTCCTAAACCTGGCTCCTGGCACGATTTCCTCCTGGGACGAGATGCGCACTCGCTTCATCGCCAACTTCCAAGGCACTCGCGACCGACCCCCGGCCATGAGCGACCCGTGCCGCATCAAGCAGCATCCAGGAGAGACCCTGCAAAAGTACATCCAGCGCTTCAACAACGCTCGCCTCAAGATCCCCAGGGTGACTGAGGAGGCCATCATCTCAGCCTTCTCTGACGGTGTGCATGACATCAAGATGAAAGAGGAACTGGCAATCCATGAAGACCTGTGCACATCCCTGGAGCTGTTCAACTTGGCGACCAAGTGCGCCAGGGCTGAGGAGGGGCGCCTCTCCCTCCTTGAGCTTCCGGCTGCCGATCCAGAAGAGAAGAAGCCCAAGGTCAAGGACGTGAAGCGCAAGGGGGATGCTGTGCTTGCAGAAGAGCCGGACACCAAGCGAGGCAGGGACCAGCCCGAGTCATCCAAGGGCAGCCGGTACTGCGTGTACCACGACCTCCACACCCACAACACCAACGAATGCCAAGAGCTTAGGGCCGTGCGAGATGTGCGTGCCGGCCGACGCCCCGAGCGCAACGACCGGGGCTATGGCCGAGGTGGAGGACGATGGGAAGACCGTGGCCCTCGCCAAGGGTGGCGTGACCGACCTCGCGAGGACCGCTGGCAGGACCAGCCTCGCGAGGGAGGCTAGAGGGATCAGCCTCGTGAGGATCGCCCTCAAGGTAACGCAGGCCTCCCTCCTCTGCCACCTCAGCCAAGGAGGAATGAAGACCATCATCAGGACGAAGGGGCTGGGGGCTTCCAGGAGCCGCACGCAATCGCTTGCATCTTGGGCGGCGCTCAGGACCCAGCCTCTCAGCATATCTTCAAACAGTTTGCTCGCGAAGTGAACGCAGTCCTCCCCAAGCTTGAGGCCATGCGCCCTCTCAGGTGGTCAGCGTGCGGTATTACGTTCAGCTCAGTGAATCATCTCAAGTGCGCAGCCACGGCCGGAGTCCTCCCAATGCTTTGCTCCCCAATCATCAGCAATGTGCAAGTCACCAGGACCCTCATCGATGGCGGAGCAGGACTCAACATCCTGTCCGTCGAGACATTCAACAATCTCCAAGTGCCATACAATCAGGTTCAGCCAACCAAGCCTTTCTCAGGAGTCACTGATGGTTCCACCATACCGATAGGACAAGTTCACCTTCATGTCACCTTTGGGCAGCGCGACAACTACCACACCGAGCTCATTGACTTCGATGTCGCCCACATTCGCCTGCCATACAATGCCATCCTCGGGTAACCAGCCCTGGCCAAGTTCATGGTAGTGACTCATCACGGCTACAATGTCCTCAAGATGCCAAGAAGCGGTGGAGTCATCACAGTGCCTTGCAAGGAGAGGGATGCAGTGTGCTCCCTTGAGCATGCTTTCCAAGCTGCGGCAATCAAAGACCCAGAGCATAGGAGCGGAAGACTTCCCAAGGCAGTCCCTAAGAAGAAGAAGACATCACCGGGTCCAAACCCTCGGGAGGCAAGCCCCTCAGGATCCGTGCCCGTTCAAGGGGCGCCTCCTTCTGTCACATAGGAAGGCGCGCCCATCGCCCTCCTCGGGCAAGGCTCGGGGGCTCTCTCCTGGAGGGCCATCAACTTTGCCAAGATCACAAGGGAGGCGCTCGGGCACCACTTGGAGGCGTGCTTCAAAGCGTGTTTCCCTCAGGAAGGAACAAGACAAGGAGGGCCAAACCCTCAGGAGTTCATCTGCGAGATCATTTAGGAGCTGCAGGAGTCAAGAGTCATGAGTGGCAGCCGCCGCTTACCCGCCGTAGCTCCCCATCTAGGCGAGGATGGTGGGCTGCGCGTCTGCATCGACGTACCAGGGCTCAACCGAGCTGCATCTCAAGAGCGCCTCTGGCCTTCGCGCGTGGGGCGTTGTGAGGGTCCACCCCACATCTATGTTCGCATGCCTTTCGTCCTGCTGAACGCGGCGTCCGCACGTCAGCGTCTTATGAGGAGCATTCTGGAGGGTCAGGAGGTCAGGCATTCCGCAGTCCTGGCAGAGATGGAGATGGTCCTCGAGGAGCCGCCAGCGCCCCCGGAGCCTCCCGAGGCTCCTGGGCCTGGGGGCTCGTGAGGGCCAGCTTCCGCAGCGCGTGTCTTCAGCTACTTCAGCATGCCTTCATCCCCAACATCATTAGGTGACATCTTTCGAGTTTCATTTTTAGCTGGGAGCGCCCCCGGGGCTGCATCATTCCCAGGCTGCGGGGGTCCGTCCCGGCGGCATGTATCCCTTTTATTTATGCCTTTAAGTTACTTTGTTGGGGGCGCCCCTCGGGCTGCATTATCCCCAAGCCACTCGGGCCAGACCCAGTGGCATGTATCTCTCTCACATCTATTCAGGTCGAACATTTGACCCGCCATGATTATTGCTTGATGCCTGTGACGACGCCCTTTCTTCCCTCATGTCGACCGCTTGCACGTTAAAAGGGGGGTACCCGAGCATCGCGACTCATGGACTCTTACTGGCTCTCCAGCCCTCACCTCCTGGCCTTGTCCACGACATCGCGACCTGGCATACCAGCGACGGCTGAGCTCACTCGAGTGCCGGGACCTGAGGACGTAGAGCGCTGACATCTAACCAAATTTGCAAGAGCACATTACAAACAAAGGCCCAGAGCCAGGCGCAACCCGCCTTGAGGTAGGGCCCCGTGAGTCCCGCGCTGGCTCACGGGTGCCCAGATACACCTCGTCAAGCCCTACCGTGCCAGCCACGTGTCAGGGTGGGGCTATACACGCCCTGGGGGCTCCTCCTGGAGGGGAGCCCCCTCCCACGCACCAGTGGAAGCACCATGCTCCGCGCTGGCTGACGACACTGTCGAGGAGCGGCTATGCCCGTACACATACGGAAGCGCAATGCTCCGCGCTGGTGATAAACAACTGAGGGTGGCCCACGGCCGCATTAACCTCAGGGAGCCCAGAGCTCAGTGTCCGGCCCTATCATAACGCCTCCCCTGGGGAGCGCCACGCGAGGGGGCTGGGCACGGGGGCTATGCCCGGGCCACGCCCAGGCGCACGCCACCCAGCCAGGCCCCTCGGGCCTGGTTCGCTGCGCATCTCTCCCTGATGGGAGCCAAGGTACGAAGGCTGTTTTAACGTCAAGGGGGACTCCTGAGCATCGCGACTTAGGAGCCTAACTGGTCACGTAGCCCCTCACTCCTTGGTCCGTCCTGGGCCAATGGTGGTTGAGGTATGCGCGGGGCCGGGCCCTGCCGACATAGAACGGTAGATCCACTCCTACACCTCCCCTCCCTACTTGTTGTTCGCGCGTCAAGGGGGACTCCTGAGCATCACGACTCAGGAGCCTAACTGGTCACGTAGCCCCTCACTCCTTGGTCCCGTCCTGGTTTCCTGTCGGGGCTAACGGCAGCTGAGGTATGCGCGGGGCCGGGCTCTGCCGACGTAGAACACAAGCAAGTAGGAAGGAAAAGCGCAAATCTCAAGGAATTCAAAAGCAAATATTGCAGTCCATAGGTTGTTTTCACAATGCCAAACACAAGTTTAAACGCCTCCATGAGGCATGATGCATGTTGCAGGAACTAAAACAGGACAAGAGCTGCGAAGGGGTCACTTTCCGGCGGTGCTATCGTCGGTGGTAGAGTTGCGCTGGGCGGCTTCACCTCGCGGAGCCCCAGGGTTGGCAGCATCTCGCCTTGGCTTGGTGCTGAAGGCACGGAACTTCGCCAGCAGAGCTTCTGCTCGACCCTTCACCGCCTCAGCAGCGGCAGCGACAAGCTCGCCGCTCGCAGGCTCTAGCAGGCTGTCAAGATCGACGTTGGGGTCGCGAAGATAGACGTGGGTGAAGACATGCATTAGCGCTGCAGAAGAAAGGACACGCGCCTCGGCCTCAGCCATGGGGACAAGGCCGATGGCGACATCTTCAAGTGCGCGGACCAGGAAGGGAAGCAACTTGGCGGGGCCATCCTGGGCGCCAGCTAGCGGATTTTCCAGGCCGCCATCGTAAAGTGTCTTCAGCGAGGCATGAGCCCTCTCCTCCAGCTGCGCGAAGGACACATGGTCCTCAGTCAGGACCCTCGCCTTGCCGTCTAGCTTGATCCTCTTCGCCTCCAACGCCTGCACCAGCTTATCCAATTGATCACGACGTTCATCATGCTCGGCGTCCCGGTCTTGACAGCAGCCTCTCGAGTCTTCATCTCCTTCTCCTTCTCCTGGCAGTCATGGACCTCCTTGGCGAGCTGGTCGCGCAGGCCTTGCAGCTCGCTCTCCAGCGCCTTGCAGCGGCCCCGAACATCCGCAACCTCACCTAAGGCGGTGTCACGAGCGGCCTTGGCTTGGAGGATAGCCTGCTTCTCCTCGTCGCAGGCCGTCACGGCCTGGACCACCACCGCTCGAACTGAGGCGTCAGAGCGGACCCAGCCAGAGGCTAACTACAGGCGCCCGGCCACCAGGCGGGGGTCGGCGCCCTAAAGATCTTCTCGTAGCCGGTCCAGCTCAGCAGCAGCACAATCCAAGACAGTAGAAGGAGTCGGAGAAACGGCGGTTGGCGGAGTAGGAGGAGAAGACGGCAGCGTGATCACAGCGCCATGCGTCGGGACCTTTTGATCCCCGGTGGCTGCAGCAGTGGCATCAGGCAGGGACGCCTCGGGAGTCGCCTGGGCCATGGCGGCTGAGCTCACACCAGCATGCCCCACCTGGCCCCGCGAGGATGACCGAGCAGGGGAGGTCCGAGCCTTGCCACCTCCTTCTCCCGCAGTTGGAAGCATTGCCCCAGGTGAAGCCTCAGGGGCCCCCTTCAGCCTTTTCGTCACAGGCACTGGCCTAGCCAAGGAATATGGATGTCAAGCCTCAGCAACAGGAGCAGGAAGCAAAACGAAAATCAAGCACTTACTGGTCATCGTTCACGGACTCAAGCAACCTCTGACCAAACTTGAAGCCTAAGAGCCGGCTGCTGGGTCAGCCTCAGGAGACTCGGAAGCAGGAGGCACGTCAGAGGAATTGGAGCTGGCTTCAGGCCGCCTTGGAGCCAGAGAAGGCCCGCGGAGAACCAGCCATGTCCTGTCCTTCCTTGGGACCAGGGGCGAGCTCTCCCCGCCTCGCTCGTCGCCGTCCTCGTCATCATCCAGCATCAGGCGGAGGGCGCGGGACCTGCGCTGGGGGAGAGACTTCCCCGACTCCCCGTCGGTCGCCTCAGAGTCGGACTCCTCTTCCTTCCCCTCTTCTTCCTCCTCCGTGCCGAAGTCACCGGAAGATACGTTCACCGTCGCCAGGGCTGCCAGATCCTCGGGAAAGTCCGCAGGCACAGGCCCCTCCCCGTTGAAAGCAAGCATGGAATTCACCACCTGCTCCCAGTCATCCCGAAGGAACAGGGGTACAGGAGCACCCTCCATTCTCGCCACGTCTCCCCCAACCAAGGAATGGAGGACCGAGGCCAGATCTTCATCCGCCATGGCTGCGGAGCTCGGGCGAAGGGCGGCATCGGCTTCCCTAAGCCTCCACAGTGGGAGCGAATATTCCCGAAGCAGAGCCACCCGGTGCTCCAGGAACTCCCTCAGGAGCGTCACCCCGGTAAGCTTTGTCGTCGCCATGTTGCCCAGCCACAGGTCCGCGTCCATCCTCTTCAGCACCGGCTTCTTGCGGGGATCAGCGAGCTCCGTGCGGGACCAAGCGTCGACAGCCTTAAGCTGCCCCGTAGGCAGCACCAGCCGAGGGTGGATGTGCCCCGCATCCACCATGACCCACTTGCTCCGGAAGCCTTCGATCCTCTTCCTAGGCTTCGAGATGGCGTTGGAGCTAGAATACACGATGAAGCTCGCATATGCGGTAATGGAGCCGCGAGAAACCTGGAGGTAAAAGTAATGGCGCAGCAAGGCCACTGAGGGCTTTACCCCAACATGAGCCTCGCAATAATAGGCGAAAATCGCCAGAAGAAGAACATAATTGGGGTGGAGGTGCAGAGCTTCTAGGTTGTATTGGCGAAGAACAGAAAGGAAAAACTCGGAAAAGGGAGGCACCAGACCGGCGGCGATGGCGCTCACGAAGAGCGGGTAGAAGGTGCTCCCCTTGTCCTCACGCATGGTGGAGCCGGCCTTGAGCGCTGCAGCCCCCTCATTGCCTTGCGCTGCCATCATCTGGCGTGTGAGGGCGAGGTTCTTCTCCAACACGTTCGGAGTATCCAGAGCGGGCGAGTACCAGGCCCCTACCGGAGTCTAACGAGGCGCCATGGCTTGCCGAAGGTGCAGGATCGTAGCAGATCTGGAGGATTTCGGAAGCAAGACGAAGGAGAGCGAGAAAGGGGATCTGGACAAATGACTGGTGAAGGCAAAGAAGGTAAGCCTGGCCCGGGGCTGCTCTTTTGTCAAGTCATGCGGTTGCCGAGGCATCGTGGGGAAGCGGGGATGCCCACGTACAATCAACCACCACGCGTCGCCCAAGGACGCAGGCTATTGGGGCCCGCGGTGCTTCGCACTTGTCCCTTCGCTTCTCTGCTAAGTCAAGTCCGGGCGCGCCTTGGGCCCAGGGGCTACTGTCGGTGTTCTGGGAATGGGGGTAGCCAGACTTCCCTGCCTGCGGCCTGCAGCATGGCTCAAGGAGTGGCCCAGTGTGGCCCATCTTCATCAATGCAAGCTCAAGACCCTCGCGAGGGGCCAAGCCTCGCAGGGCGGACGACAGGAAGCTTCCTCAGGCGCGGCCTCGTCAGGCTGGCTCGCGAGGAGGCGGAGAGTTCAAGGCGGGGTACCTCACGAGGTGCCCGTGACGCAAGCCATGACGACCGGAGCCACGCGGGCACCGGCCTGCGCAGTGTCCTTTTTTCCTCTTTGGTGCAAAGGGGGCAAGCACAGGCCAAGGCATCAAGCAAAGGCAACCATTTCGATGCAACAAGACCAAGACCAGCAGAACAACAGGATGGAGGTCATCGTGGAGCCCAAGAAGGCATCATCGTCAGAGTCTTTGGCAGGCGAGGACCAACTTTAGTCAGGATAAGTGTACTAGATGTTCCCCTTCAAAATGGCCAATTGTTGGCGCCCTTCCCGCTCAATATTTGGGAAGAGGATCAGGGCCTCACTCTATAAATAGGACTAGCCGCCCTCAAGGCAGGGGATCGGAAGATCGACCAGTCGAACCATAGCCAGAACCACCACACAAGAACTCCTCCCCTCGCGAGGCAGTTCTTCCTTTGTATTGTTCATCATCAGCCCCTGAGGCAATCCACCACACCACAAACTAGAGTAGGGTATTACACCACAATGGTGGCCTGAACTAGTATAAACCTTGCGTCCCTTGTGTTGTTCTTCGTGTAGCCTAGATTCTTTGCGAGGCGACGAGACGTGAGTCGGTAGGGGGAGTGATCTCCTCGCGCACCCCAGAGTTCGAACCTTAAGGGTCTGCCAGAACCCGAAATCCGACAGAGCTGCACTTGCTGATTTCGTGGCTGAATGGATGGACGCACCAGAGCTCAAGGTGGGTGAGGATCGGTCTCTCTCCCCAGGAAGTGAGGCGCCAGATGGCTGGGTCATGTATTTCTATAGTTCCTTCTCGCGGTAGGGCACGGGGGCTGGTGCAGTGCTTATATCACCCACTCAGGACAAGCTCTACTACGCCGTACAACTCTGTTTCCAGCAGGGCGTGAAGGTCTCCAACAACATAGTAGAATATGAGGGCCTCATAGCAGGCCTGAAAGCTGCGACAGTACTGGGAGTGAAGCGCCTCGTCATCAAGGGCGATTCACAACTCCTCGTCAACTTCTCCAACAAGGTGTACGAGCCGAAGGACGAGCACATGGAAGCATATCTCGCGGAAGTACGCAAGATGGAGAAGCAGTTCTGGGGGCTGGAGCAGCATGTGCCCCGCGACACCAACCAAGAGGTTGATGACATTGCCAGGAGGGCATCCAAACAGCTGCCCCAAGAGCCTGGCATTTTCGAGGAACGACTCTTCAAGCCGTCAGCGGCACCACCACTTTCAAGAACGACACATCCTCAAGAAGAACCCCCTCAGCCACCTGCCATAGGAGCCCTGGCCCATGGCCTGACCTCGGGAGTGTACCTACTCTTGGCGCTGGAGCCTCGAGAGGGATGTTGGACCAAGGAATTCAAGTAATACCTGACGCAAGGGACGCTGCCGGAGAAAGAGGAGGACGCGGAGCGCGTGTCCCGGCAGGCCACAACCTACTGCATCCAAGACGGTGAGTTATACTGGAAGCGACCGAATGACGTTTCCCTATGTTGCATCTCCAGGGAACAGGGGAAAGTGCTGCTGGCCGACATACACGTTGGAGATTGCGGACACCACTCATCGTGACGGACCCTCATCGACAAGGCATTTCGCAGCAGATTCTATTGGCCTACGACACTCAACGACGCGACCGAGTTGGTGAAGTTCTGCGAGGCCTGCCAATTCCACGCCAAGCAGATCCATCAACCAGCTCAGGGCCTACAGACCATCCCGCTCTCGTAGCCGTTCGCGGTCTGGGGGCTAGATATCTTGGGCCCATTCCCTCGAGCGCCTGGGGGATACCTCTACCTCTACGTCGCCATCGACAAGTTCACCAAGTGGGCGGAGGTGGAAGCCGTCCGCACTATCCCAGCCGGCTCCGCGGTTAAGTTCATCAAAGGCCTCGTGAGCCGGTTTGGGGTCCCTAACCGCATCATCACCGACAACGGTTCGCAGTTCACTAGCAATCTCTTCAAGACGTACTGTGCTAACCTTGGAACACAGATCTGCTACACTTCGGTGGCGCACCCCCGGAGCAACGGCCATGCCAAACGCGCCAACACGGAGGTCCTGAGGGGCCTCAAGACCAGGACCTTCAAGAAGAAGCTGGAGCCTGCGGCAGGGGCTGGCACGATGGGCTCCAGTCAATGCTGTGGTCCATCCGCACCACCGCCACCAAGCCAACGAGCGAGACCCCGTTCTTCCTCGTCTACGGAGCAGAAGCGGTTCTCCCTCATGAGGTCAGGCGTCGCTCCGCGCGGGTCCTGGCGTTTGATGAGGCACAGCAGGACGCCATGCGGGGGATGGACCTCGTGCCGGGGGAGGAACGCCACCTTGAAGCCACGCTACGGGCGGCAAGATACCAGTAGGGGCTGCGGCGGTATCACTGTCGCAGCGTCCGCCCCCGGACGCTCGAGGTAGGTGACCTCGTCATGAGGCGGGTGCTCTCTAGGGAAGAGCTGCATAAGCTCTCACCCATGTGGGAGGGCCCGTTCAAGGTCGCCCACGTCTCCATGCCTGGCGCCACACGTCTGGAGACCCAGGCTGGGGTACCCGTCCCGAACGCCTGGAACATCCAGCACCTCCGGAAGTTCTACCCCTGAATAAAGGCCCGATGCCTATGAAGAAGGCCCAATGCCTGTGAAGCTCGCTGCCCGTGACACTCTCACTAATAATGAGTGGGGCTGTACATGCCCGGAGTCTCAGGAGTGCCGCCCTTGGGCCTCGAGGGCTCCCTCCAACGCCCAGTGGCAGCACTTAGCTCCGCACCGGTGAGAAGACTCGAAGACTAGACTAGGTGGCAGACACGGCTTTTCATTTGCTTTCTGCTGTTGACTCGCTCTTCCTTGATTGAACCTTGATTGAAGTTGCTTTTGGTGTTCTTTGCCGGTTCTGTTCCATTGGCTTCTGCCTCCGTTTTCTATCTTCAGCTCTTTGTCTGACTTGCTCTCTCTCGCATACCTCACGAGGGGGCTGTACGGGTGTGGGTGCCCTCGTGAGCCTTCTTCTTCTTCTGATTTTCCCGAGGCACTCTTGTTCGAATTCGCAGTGGGAGTACCCCTCTCAGTCCGTTCCCCTCGGGTACCGCGACACGAAGCGCCGGGCCACGGCCGGCAGCCCTTGCAACCAGGGTTTGGAAAATGATAGTCTCTCAACGAGTTTTTTGCAGCTCCTAAGGCGCCCGACAAGGCCTAAAGCGGGCACCTCGCGAGGCGGAAACTACTTCAAACGTGCCAAGCTAAGTTGTTCCTACACGCCGACGTACAACAACGACGCCATGACATATCACAGGAAGAATAAATGCAGCATGTTAACTAGGAAATCATAGTTTGTTGCACGCCCCCATGGGGTCCCATACTTGTCTCTCTCAATGCAGGAAGGAAGGAAAACAAAACAAAATCAGCACGCACCCTGCAGCATTTCGCGAAGAGGGATCGACGGCAACCTCCTGAGCTCAGCCAGACCCCACCTCGCGCTTCACCGGAGCGCAGCGACGGGACGACCCGCTGCCGCCCTCGAGGCGGGCACGGCGGCGTGGCGGTTGATCGTAGCCGCCGCTGGAAGAGTTGTCGCTGGAGGAAGAGCCGCCGTAGCTTGACGAGCCGCGGTCGCCGCTGGGATCAAGTTCGCCTTCACCCTCATCACGACCATCGCCAAGACCGAGCACCTCGTCGCTGTCGTTGTCTTTAGGGCAGGACCCAATGTGGCAGCCATCCTCTCCAAACACCCTCACATAGAGGGTCGCGTCGCCATCATACTTGAAGTGGAGGGTGCACCGCCTTCCCAGACCCCGTGCGCGGGTAAACGTCTGCCAGCCTTGGGCCAAGGCTGCATTGCCGGCGACGGAGACCTCCACCGCGACCCAGGAGGCCTTGCTGCAGCAACCATCCACCTGCAACCAGAGCCCGCCTGGGCCAGCGGCCGGTAGCTTGCCGACGAAGAAGCGTGGGAGCTGAAGCCATTTGATGGCCGGGTTTTCCGACCAGACGATGAATTCCGGCAGCACCTTCGCCGAGTGGAAGCGCGACCGGGGAGGACGCGCGACCATAGCACGCCTTCCTCCACCAACCGGGCTGCCTCGTCATGGGCGCCCCCACCACGTGAAGGGCCACCGCCGCGGCCGCGGGGAGCCACGGCGGGGGTCGCGGAGTGATTGCGAGGGCGACCGCGTCCGCGCTTGGACGGAGGAGAGCCAGGCCCTTCCTGGCGAGCCTTCCCCTTCTCCATGGCCGAAAACCTCTTCACAACCGTTATTTTATGAGATGACATGTCCCTACTCAGGGGTGCTTATTGATGATTTCATGATATTGGAGTTTGATATGTTTGTGATAGTAGTCACCATCATATGCCTTTCATGCATACCGGAAGGAATCCGGGAAAGCCTCTGTCTTAGGTAGACACGGGCTTGTCCCTAGTCCTCCGTCGAGATGGTTGTGTCCGGTACGGCATGATGGGGTTTGTCGAGTGGTGATTCTGTCTGTTGGTTGAAGTATAAATTGTTATGCTAATCATGCAGGGAATACTTAAACCTCCTGAGTCGACCGTAGATCGAGTCTTATTCCAGTAACCCCCATACTTGTTTCGTACTACCACTTGTCCCTGCCATTGGTAGGGTACAATTCAGTAAGCTGTCAACCCCTTTCTAGCACACACCATACAGAGAGGCCATGGTGGAAGATATCGGCTGCATCCGGTAGGCATGCCACCTGGTCCGGGGGCATGGGTGTTTCGGTTGTAGCCGAGGGGGTAGCTCCCCCAGTTTGCGCGCGGTATAAATTTTGTGATCCCATGCTAAGTCGAGGTTCTAGCCTCCCCACTTAGAGTTTCACTTAACGGGTGTCGCGAGTGATTCTAGACACCGGTAAGTTAGGCTGGTGTGTGCGGTTAGGTGTGTTTTCAATTAAAAGACCGTAGACGGAATTAGTCCCGATGGACTAAAGGAATCCGTTACTCGTGGGTAAAGAGTACACCCTCTGCAGAGATTAAAAATCTATTCGAATAGCCGTGTCCATGGTTAAGGACTACAGTCTGGGTTGGGTCAAGTGTCGGTCTTAGTGTCGGTCTTCGGAGGAGAAACTACTAAACCAGAACATGGATCATGACGTGTGACTTATGGTGATTATGATTATTATTATTATGGACTAACCCCTTTATATTATTTGAAGTATTGAGTATCCCTGGGACGGTTCTACCTCCTGGATAATCGCTGTGATTGTTTTCTTTATAAGCCCTTTATGTGGTGTCGCTCAGACGCCCGACTATGGCATGCTGTTATTTATTTACTTTATAAGCCCTTTATGTGGTGTCGCTCAGATGCCTAACTGAGGCATGCTCGTTATTTACTACCCTTTCGAGGTGTCACTTCAAACACCCGATCGGTGCATTTTATTACTACTCTATTATTACATTTTCATGTTGCATATAAATAACGTGCTTGCATGCATCAGGGATTCTATTTTATGACTGACGTTGTGATCATAAAATATTTTAGGGCATGATTTGTTATATTATACCTGCGTTCAAAATGTTTGCGAGTACATTCAAAAGTACTCACTGGCTTGTCCCTGGCTATTGTCTTGGCTAGATTTCTTGTATGGAGAGGGGCATTGCGATGATAGGCCCATTACCTAAGCAACGGTGATAGCAGCCTCGCGAAGATAGGAGTTAACCTGGTCAGCTGTTCCTGTGGGAAATGGAGTCCCATAACACTGATGATCTACAAACCGCTTCCGCCATCAACCACTAGCAACCTTATGTTGTACTCATAGGCCAGTATGGTCTTGTACTACATATTATGTATTTTTGCTTGGAGTTTCTGTATCAAGTTGGTGCCTCATCAGCTAATAGTAATCCTGGGGCTGGTGAGCACAAAGGCCATTTTCTGGGAAATTAATACCCAGAAAACCTGTCATGACACCTATGAGCTTGATGTCTACATGAGTTTTGAGCTGCATCATGCCATATTTACAATGGTGCAATCCATGTATTTTTGTGAGCCTTGTGGTGAGTGCATCAAGCTCGTGAAGTAGGGTACTTGTTGTTACTGTTTTGCTAGGCTGTAGCTGCTATATCATGTTGGTATGTTTAATTGATGCTACCATCCATTATATGCATAATCTGGAGATGTTCACTAAGAATGTTTTGTTATACATGTCATATCTACCCATCCATGCCCTTGTTTGCATTTATAGCCTGCTGTAACTTCTTGTTATCATGCTCCAAAGTTGCTAAATAATGTTGCTGTCAGCCTGTTAACATTAAGTTCAGTTTTGCCATGTGTTTTGCTAGTGATCCATGCACCCTATGACTATACTATTGCCATGTTTAGCTCCATAAATGTGTATTATTACTGTTTGTTGACTTCACATGCCATGAAATTCTCTGTGGAGAGTGGTACAAGCTCACCAACATGCCTACTTATCGTTGTTCCTGCCATGTACTGTTATTCTGAATCTGTCATATCACTTGCCATGTTTGCATGGATCCTACCATCTTTTATGTTGATCTTTGGAATAAGTTCAGTAAGGGAGTTTTGTTAATTGCTTTTATTAATAGCATGCCATGCCTTTGTTTGCCATGATAAGTTCCTGTAGCATGTTATTTGATAGTTCTAAACATTGCAACTTGATGTTATTTCTGTCATGCTCAGTGATTTTTTTGTAAGTCTGTGAACTGTTATTATTTGCAATCTTTCCATGTCTTTTTGAGCATGTTATAGTGTTTTTTGGAGATATCTCAGTGTTCATGTTTTGTCATGCTTTACCTGTAAATCTTGTCCATGCCTTTTGTTTTCATGTTGAGGTGTTGTAGCATATTGTTTTGATGCTTGCTAGATGCCTAGTTGCTGTTTTTGCCAGCTTGTCCTTTAAACTTGTTTCATGTGTATGTGTTGAACTGTTACTCCGTTTTGAGTGTGCTTATGAAACTTGCTTAGATTTGCATGTAGTTTCATCTTGTCATGTTGAATCCATGCTTTGATGGTGTTTGCTTGATGTTTGAATGCATTTTGCATCAATACCATGTTTAACTTTTTGCTCATATCTTCTAGGCCGTAGCTCCGAACTAATTGCACTTTATATGTAACTAGACTAGAATTTCGTGTAGATCATCTTGGTGCATCTTAACTTGCTGTTAACAACTTGAACATAAGGTTTATTCAGATCTGTACCAATTTCTAAATTTACATATGGGGTCTTTCCGGTTTTGTCATATGTTGTTTCCGGCCTCATTTAAACTTGCTTTGATGTGTTGCTCTTGTATGCATCATCTCTTGCCATGAGTGGCTTCATGTTGCCTTTGTCATGCATCATGCTTGGTTGTACATCATGTCATGTTTATGTGTTGAGTGTTTACCATGTGTTTGCTTCTTTCCGGTTGTGCTTCTTCTCGATAGTTCCTGTTTCATTGCGATCGTGAGGATTTGTTCGTCTATGCTTGGTTCGTCTTCGTATTTTTGTCTTCTTCATGGACTCGTTCTTCTTCCTTGCGGGATTTCAGGCAAGATGACCGCTACCCTAGATCTCACTACTATCATTGCTATGCTAGTTGCTTCGTTCTATCGCTATGCTGCGCTACCTATCACTTGTTCTTGAGGCCTCCCAATTTGCCATGTCAGCCTATAACCTTTTCCACCCTTCCTAGAAAACCGTTGCCTGGCTATGTTACCGCTTTTGCTCAGCCCCTCTTATAGTGTTGTTAGTTGCAGGTGAAGTTGAAGATTGCTCCATGATGGACAGGATTATGTTGGGATATCACAATATCTCTTATTTAATTAATGCATCTATATACTTGGTAAAGGGAAGGCTCGGCCTTATGCCAAGTGTTTTGTTCCACTCTTGCCGCCTTAGTTTCCGTCATACCGGTGTTATCTTCCTTGATTTTGCGTTCCTTACGCAGCCGGGTGATTTATGGGACCCCCTTGACAGTTTTCTTTGATAAAACTCCTCCAGCAAGGCCCAACCTTGGTTTTACCATTTGCCTCACCTAAGCCTTTTTCCCTTGGGTTTCTGGAGCCCGAGGGTCATCCTTATTTACCCTCCCCCCCCACCGGGCCAGTGCTCCTCCGAGTGTTGGTCCAAACCGAGCGATGTCCGGTGCCCCCTGGGCAACCAGGGTCTATGCCAACCCGACGTCTGGCTCATCCGGTGTGTCCTGAGAACGAGATATGTGCAGCTCCTATCGGGATTTGTCAGCACATTCGGGCGGTCTTGCTGGTCTTGTTTTACCATTGTCGAAATGTCTTGTAAACCGGGATTCCGATACTGATCGGGTCTTCCTGGGAGAAGGAATATCCTTCGTTGACCATGAGAGCTTGTGATGGGATAAGTTGGGACACCCCTGCAGGGTATAAATCTTCGAGAGCCGTGCCCGCGGTTATTTGTCAGATGGGAATTTGTTAATATACGGTTGTAGAGAACTTGACACTTGACTTAATTAAAATGCATCAACCGCGTGTGTAGCCGTGATGGTCTCTTTTCGGCGGAGTCCGGGAAGTGAACATAGTTTTGGGTTATGTTTGACGTAAGTAGGAGTTCAGGATCACTTCTTGATCATTGCTAGCTTCACGACCATTCGGTTGCTTCTCTTCTCGCTCTTATTTGCGTATGTTAGCCACCATATCATGCTTAGTCGCTGCTGCAACCTCACCACTTTACCCCTTCCTTACCCATTAAGATTTGCTAGTCTTGATACCCATGGTAATGGGATTGCTGAGTCCTCGTGGCTCACAGATTACTACAACAACAGTTGTAGGTATAGGTTATGCGATGATCATGACGTGAGAGCGAGGTTCGCTTGTTTTGGAGTTCTTCTTCTGGTTCTTCTTTGATCAGGGGATAGGTTCCAGGTCGGCAGCCTGGGCTAGCAGGGTGGATGTTGTTTGAGTTTCTGTTTGTGTTTCATCCGTAGTCGGATGATGCTCTTGTGTATATGATGTTCTTGTATCCGTGTGGCATTGTATGCCTCTTGTATGTATCCCCAACTATTGTGTAATGGTGTGATGTAATGATATCCACCTTGCAAAAGCGTCTCCAATATGCGCTTCTATCCTTGGTGGGACCTTCGAGTTCCTTTAGGATAGGGTCGCATATTGGGCATGACAATTAATGATGTTCTTATTGTTGCTAATAGGAATTATGTGCCCGTAGATTTCATTGTTCTTGACATAGATTGCAATCCTACATGTCCTATTATTCTTGGTAGACCTTTCCTTAGAATGATTGGTGCAATTATTGATATGAAAGAAGGAAACATTAGATTCCAATTTCCGTTAAGGAAAGGCATGGAACACTTTCCTAGGAAGAAAATTAAATTGCCTTATGAATCTATCATGAGAGCCACTTATGGATTGCATACCGAAGATGGCAATACCTAGATCTATTCTTATCTTTTATGCCTAGCTAGGGGCGTTAAACAATAGCGCTTGTTGGGAGGCAACCCAATTTTATTTTTATTCTTTGCTTTTTGCACCTGTTTAGTAATAAATAGTTCATCTATCTTCTGGTTAGATGTGGTTTTATGTTTTAATTAGTGTTTGTGCCAAGTAGAACCTTTGGGAAGACTTGGGTGAAGTCTTTGTGATCTTGCTGTAAAAACAAAAACTTTTACGCTCACGAGAATAGATGTCATTTTTACTAGAAATTTATTTTAGGTTGATTCTTTATGCAGATGATTAACAGAAAAATTCCTCACGTCCACCAATTTATTTCAGAATTTTTAGAGTTACAGAAGTACTCGAAAGTTATAGATTGCTACAGATTGTTCTGTTTGTGACATATTCTATTTTTCGTGTGTTGTTTGCTTATTTTTATGAATTTATGAGTAATATCGGGGGGTATGAACCATAGAGAAGTTGGAATACATTAGGTTTATCACCAATATAAATAAATAATGAGTTCACTACAGTAACTTAAAGTGGTGGTTTATTTTCTTATACTAACGGAGCTCATGAGATTTTCTGTTGAAGTTTTGTGTTGTGAAGTTTTCAAGTTTTTGGGTAAAGATTTGATGGATTTTGGAATAAGGAGTGGAAAGAGCCTAAGCTTGGGTATGCCCAAGGAACCCCAAGATAATTCAAGGACAACCAAAAGCCTAAGCTTGGGGATGCCCCGGAAGGCATCCCCTCTTTCGTCTTCGTCTATCGGTAACTTTACTTGAGGCTATATTTTTATTCACCACATGATATGTGTTTTGCTTGGAACGTCTTGTATAATTTGAGTCTTTGCCTTTTAGTTTACCACAATCATCCTTGTTGTACACACCTTTTGGGATAGACACGCATGAATTGGAATTTATTAGAATACTCTATGTGCCTCACTTATATCTTTTGAGCTAGACAGTATTGCTCTAGTGCTTTGCTTATATCTTTTTAGAGAATGGTGGTAGTTTTATTTTATAGAAATTATTGATCTCTCATGCTTCACCTATATTATTTTGAGAGTCTTTTAGAAAAGCATGGTAATTTCCTTTGGTTATAAAATTAGTCCTAATATGATGGTCATCCAAGATGGGTACAATAAAAACTTTCATGTAAAGTGCGTTGAATACTATGAGAAGTTTGATTCTTTATGATTGTTTTGAGATATGAAGATGGTGATGTTAGAGACATGCTAGTAGAGTAGTTGTGAATTTTAGGAATACTTGTGTTAAAGTTTGTGATTCCCGTAGCATGCACGTATGGTGAACCGTTATGTGATGAAGTAGGAGCATGATTTATTTATTGATTGCCTTCCTTATGTGTGGAGGTCGGGATCGCGCGATGGTTAACTCCTACCAACCCTTCCCCTAGGAGAATGCGTGTAGTACTTTGTTTTGATTACTTGTAGATTTTTGCAACAAGTATGTGAGTTCTTTATGACTAATGTTGAGTCCATGGATTATACACACTCTCACCCTTCCGTCATTGCTAGCCTCTCTAGTACAGCGTAACTCTTGCCAGTACCATACACTCACCATATACCTTCCTCAAAACAGCCACCATACCTACCTATTATGTATTTCCATAGCCATTCCAAGATATATTGCCATGCAAATTTCCGCCGTTCCGTTTATTATGACACGCTCCATCATTGTCATATTGCCTTGCATGATCATGTAGTTGACATAGTATTTGTGGCAAAGCCACCATTTCTAATTTTTCATACATGTCACTCTTGAATCATTGCACATTCCGGCACACTGCCGGAGGCATTCACATAGAGTCATATTTTGTTCTAAGTATTGAGTTGTAATTCTTGAGTTGTAAGTAAATAAAAGTGTGATGATCTTCATTATTAGAGGATTGTCCCATATGAGGAAAGGATGATGGAGACTATGATTCCCCCACAAGTTGGGATGAGACTCTGGGCTAAATAAAGAAAGAGGCCATAAAAAAGAAAGAGAAAAGGCCCAAATAAAAAAACGAGAGAAAAAGAGAGAAGGGGCTATGTTACTATCCTTTTACCACACTTGTGCTTCAAAGTAGCACCATGATCTTCATGATAGAGAGTCTCCTATGTTGTCACTTTCATATACTAGTGGCAATTTTTCATTATAGAATTTGGCTTGTATATTCCAATGATGGACTTCCTCAAAGTGCCTTAGGTCTTCGTGAGCAAGCAAGTTGGATGCACACCCACTTAGTTTCTTTTTGAGCTTTCATACACTTATAGCGCTAGTGCATCTGTTGCATGGCAATTCCTACTCACTCACATTGATATCTATTGCTGGGCATCTCCATAGCCCGTTGATACGCCTAGTTGATGTGAGACTATCTTCTCCTTTTTTGTCTTCTCCAAAACCACCATTCTATTCCACATATAGTGCTATGTCCATGCCTCACGCTCATGTATTGCGTGAAAGTTGAAAAAGTTTGAGATTATTAAAGTATGAAACAATTGCTTGGATTTTCATCGGGGTTGTGCATGATTAAATACTTTGTGTGATGAAGATAGAGCAACAACAAGACTATATGATTTTGTAGGGATAACTTTCTTTGGCCATGTTATTTTGAGAAGACATGATTGCTTTGTTAGTATGCATGAAGTATTATTATTTTTATGTCAATATTAAACTTTTGTCTTGAATCTTTCGGATTTGAACATTCATGCCAAAATAAAGAAAATTACACTGATAAATATGCTAGGTAGCATTCCACATCAAAAATTCTGTTTTTATCATTTACCAACTCGAGGACGAGCAGGAATTAAGCTTGGGGATGCTTGATACGTCTCCAACGTATCTATAATTTTTTATTGTTCCATGCTATTATATTATCTGTTTTGGATGTTTAATGGGCTTTAATATGATCTTTTGTATTATTTTTGGGACTAACCTATTAACCGGAGGCCTAGTGCCAGTTTCTGTTTTTTGCCTACTTTAGAGTTTTGCAAAAAAGGAATATCAAACGGAGTCCAAACGGAATGAAACCTTTGCGAGGATCTTTCTTGGACCAGAAGCAATCCAGAAGACTTGGATTTGAAGTCTGGGACTCTACGAGGAGGCCACGAGGCAGGAGGGCGCGCCCAAGGGGTAGGCGCGCCCCCACCCTCGTGGTCCCCTCTAGTTCCACCGACGTACTTCTTTCGCCTATATATACTCTTATACCCTAGAAACATCAGGGGGAGCCATGAAACCAATTTTCCACGGCCGGAACCTTCTGTACCCATGAGATCCCATCTCGGGGCCTTTTCCGGCGAGCTACCGGAGGGGGAATCGATCATGGAGGGATTCTACATCAACACCATTGCCTCTCCAATGAAGCGTGAGTAGTTTACCACAGACCTTCAGATCCATAGTTATTAGCTAGATGGCTTCTTCTCTCTCTTTGTTTCTCAATACAAAGTTCTCCTTTATGTTCTTGGAGATCTATTTGATGTAATACTCTTTTGCGGTGTATTTGCCGAGATCCGATGAATTGTGGATTTATGAACTTGATTATCTATGAATATTATTTGGTTCTTCTCTCAATTCTTATATGCATGATTTGATATCTTTGCAAGTCTCTTCGAATTATCGGTTTAGTTTGGCCTACTAGATTGATCTTTCTTGTAATGGGAGAAGTGCTTAGCTTCGGGTTCAATCTTGTGGTGTCCTTTCCCAATGACAGTAGGGGCAGCAAGGCACGTATTGTATTGTTGCCATCGAGGATAAAAAGATGGGGTTTATATCGTATTGCTTGAGTTTATCCCTCTACATCATGTCATCTTGCTTAATGCGTTACTCCGTTCTTACGAACTTAATACTCTAAATGCATGCTGGATAGTGGTCGATGTGTGGAGTAATAGTAGTAGATGCAGAATCGTTTCGGTCTACTTGACACGGGCGTGATGCCTATGTTCATGATCATTGCCTTAGATGTCTTCGTAATTATGCGCTCTTCTATCAATTGCTCGGCAATAATTTGTTCACCTACCATAATACATGCTATCTTGAGAGAAGCTACTAGTGGAACCTATGGCCCCCGGGTCTCTTTCCTATTATATTACATCTCTTTTCTATTTTATCACATCTCGTTTACTATTTTGCAATCTTTACTTTCCAATCTATACAACAAAAATACCAAAAATATTTACTTTACTATCTCTATCAGATCTCACTTTTGCGAGTGACCATGAAGGGATTGACAACCCCTTTGTCGTGTTGGTTGAAAGGTTCTTGATTGTTCGTGCAGGTACTAGGTGACTTGTGTGTCGTCTCCTACTGGATTGATACCTTGGTTCTCTAAACTAAGGGAAATACTTACGCTACTTTGCTGCATCACCCTTTCCTCTTTAAGGGAAAACCAACGCATGCTCAAGAGGTAGCAGATACCCCAGGATGGCATTGTAGGGGAGGCCAATGTGGGCCACGTCTAAGTTGATGAGCTTGGTGTGGTAGTTTTCGCGAGTACCGAAGGTGACTGGGAGGTGCACCTACCCTAGGGGAGTGGTGGAGCCGTCCGACACCCGGAGAATGGCCTAGTGGGCGCGGGCTGGTCATAGGCACTTGAAGCGTCTCAAAGGTATCGACTGAGAGGACATTGAGGCTGGCGCCGCCATCAATGAGGGTCTTGGCGACGGAGACATTGCTGATGGTGGGCGTACACAACATGGGGAGCACGTCGATGGTGGCTGAGCACCTGAGGTGGTGCTTGGAATCAAAGGTGATGGCGTATTGTGACCACTTGAGGGGTCGCTGTCACGCCCAATATGCGACCCTATCCAAGAGGAACTCAAAGGTCCCACCAAGGATAGACCCGCATATTGAAATGCTTTTGCAAAAAGCGTATCAATATGCAGTTCTATCCTTGGTGGGACCTTCGAGTCTCTTTAGGATAGTATTGCATATTGGGCGTGACAGTCACACAACCTCAAGCCTCGAGAGGGCTGTGTTCACCTCACGAGAGAACTGCTTGAAGAGGCAGTTGGACGTGGGGGCCTGAGCTCCCCCGAGGCTGCAAGCGATCGCGCGAGGCTCCTGGTAGCCCCCAGCCCCCTCGTCTGGCTGGTTGTTGTCGTTCCTCCTGGGTGGCAGCGGCAGCGGCGGAAGGCCAGCGTTGCCCTGAGGACGGGCCTCACGAGGTTGACCGCGACAGGCACCATCACGAGGCTGATCGTGCCATCCATCCTTGCGAGGCTGGTCACGCCAGCCCTGGCGGGGGTTGCGGTTGTCCCATCGGCCTACACGATGGCCTCGTCCGCGGATGAAGCCACGGTCGCCGCGCTTGTGGCGGCAAGCCAAGCGCTCGTCATAGAGCGCCCTGAGCTCCTAACAATCGTCGGTGTTGTGTGTGTGCACATTGTGGAAGACGCAAAATGGGCGACCATCCTTGGCTGGCTTGTCGCGGTCACGGCCATGCTTCAGCTCGGGCTCCGCTGATAGCAAGACGGGGACCTTGCGCTTCACTTCCTTGTCTTGGCCTTCTTGTCTTCAGGCTCAACGTCAGGGTTGTTGAGGAGGGAGAGGAGGCCTTCCTCCGCCCTGGCACACTTGTCAGCCAGGTTGAATAGCTCCAACGCCATGCACAGGTCATCGTTGATGGAGAGCTTCTCGTTCATCCTCACATCTGTGACGCCTTCGGTGAACACTGAGATGATGGCTTCGTCCAAGGCCTTTGGAATCTTGAGGCGGACTTGGGTGAAGCGCTGAATGTACTTGCGGAGGGTCTCGCTAGGGCGGTGCTTCACGCACCACAGTTCACTGATGGTGAAGCCACAGTCGTGGGTGCCTTGGAAGTTGGTGACGAACCACTCGCGAAGCTCATCCCATGAGGAGATTGACCCCTCAGGCAGGTTCATGAGCCAGGAACGGGCACCATCCTTGTGACCCATGGGGAACTAGTTCACCATGACCTTGTCATCGCCGCTCGCCGCCTGAATGCTCAGCGCGTAGAGCTGGAGGAACTCCGCGGGATCTGGGATGTCGTGATAGCATGGGGGCACCTTCGACTTGAACTTGACTGGCCAGACCACCCGACGCAGCTTACTAGTGAAGGCGCGGCAGCCGGCAGTGCTTACCGGCATGCCTCGTATGGGAGCGATGCGGTCGCGAGCGGCATGGTCCTGGTGCCCATGCACCGCAACTTCCGGAGCAGCTTGGTCTTAGATTTGACAAGATGGCGTAGGTGGCTCATGTGCCTCGCATAGTGGCTGATGCACAATCTGGCAACAAGCCTCGTCTCGAGCTAGCACCGGTGCACCACGAGGCGGGCCGTGCGGCCATGCGTCAGTCAGGGCTCGATGTTGTCTTCACGCAGGGGAGGAGGTGGAGGTGCGTTGTGCGCCATGTTGCCTCCACGAGACGGTGGAGGACTGAGTGAGTGGGAGGGCGACGTGGCCTCGCCTGCGGCATTAACGAGCTCGGTGATGCGGCCCAGCCAGGCATCGTAGCCTTTGTTGGCGGGGCGGTAGCGCAACAGCTTGTACGCCATGAGTAGCGCAGCCTGCGCGTTTGCCGGCCCGCGACATATGGGAGGACGAAGCCATGGCTGGAGTGAGAGAAGGTGTGGCGGTGCGGCCGTCGCACTGCACGGAGGGTGACAGGGAAGAGTCCTGTTACTCGTGAGCAGCCGGGTCAGTGGCGGCGTTGGCCGTGGCTAATGAGGAGAGGCGGCGACCGCCGTGGCCCGCCAACTCTGTCTAGGCGACACGAGACACACGGTGCTCGGCACGAACACGACAAGTGTCGGCCATGGGGACGGTGGAACGGGGTCAGAACGAACGAAAGAACTCCGTCACACCCCTACCTAGCACGCCAAATGTTGGATTCGGGGCTCCGGGGACCCAAAGTAAGGTTCGAACTCTGGGGTGTGAGCGAAGAACTCCATTAGGCTATGGCTCGCAGCTCACTGCCTCACGTTGATGCTCCGTCGTGCTCGAGCAAGAGGGAAGAAGGGAGGAACATGATGATTTACCCAGGTTCGGGCAACCTTGCAGTGTAAGACCCTACTCCTTCTTTGTGGTGGATTGCCTCGTGCGGGAGGATGAATATGAGAGTACAAGGATGAATTGCCTTGGGAGTGCTCAGAGACCGACCTCCCTCTATGGTGGAGACTAACCTATACTTATGCTAGCATGGTCCTCTTCCCCGAAAACTCTAGGCGGGAAGGGATGCCACAACAGACAATTTTAAAGGGGACCGGAGTACATCTTATCCTGGCAAAACTAGTCTTTGTCTGATATAGCTTCTTGGCATGACGCGTCGGTGGGCTTGGCGATGACCTCCGTCCTGGCGGGTCCATGGTCCTGGTCTTTTAGCACCGGAATGGAAAGCTCTAGGGATCCCCTCGAGAACCCGCATGCCATCCTTGCTCCCTTAGCACCAAAGAGGAAATTGTCCTGGTCTACACCCGCTGGCGCACCTCTGGCTCCGCTCGTCGTGGCTCGCATCACCCACGTGCAGCGTGAGGCGGGGTGGCGGGGTGGCGAGGCTAGAGATGTCCGCCCCGCGAGGGGCCTCGGGAGGCAGCCTCGGAAGACCACCCTGCGGGAGGCCCTCGGGAGGCCTTGATGGTCCTCGCTAATGCTCGCCTCATGAGGCGGGGGCCCTCGCGAGGGTCTTGGTCATGAAGTCTTGATGCTGGGCTACGCTGGGCCTTCTGATGATGCCACGTGATGGGCCGCAGGCGGACGAGCCTAGGTACCCCCAGTTCCTTGGGCCCGACATTGCTAATAATAACCGGTTAATATTTAACTAAAACCCAATTAATCAGTATTTCACTTACACATGGGTCCCGCCAGCCCCTTTGACCAGTAAACCATGGACTAGTCAACTGCTGACTGGGCAGTTGACTGGCCCCACCAGTTAGCCTCTGTGGCTAGCCCATAGTGGGTACACTTACCAATTTCTGGTTGTCTTTGATTTAATATTAAATCTTAGAATTCTAAGAAAATGTTTAAAACTTTGTAAATTAATATAAAATAATCTATAATTCAGATGAAAATAATTTATATATGAAAATTGCTCAGAAAAATTCAACAAATTTGTTTATGCAATCCATTCATCTCTCACATTCCCCTAGCATGCTGAACATGGAATCATCCCCGTCTTTTCATCTATCCGAAATTACCAAACATCGGGAAACACCCTCCGGTTGTTTTCTCTCTTCGTCTGCAACATGTAGTGCTGCGTTAGAACACTCTTAGCACTGCATATCGTCATTTCATGCTTAGTGATGCACTTGATTGCTTTCTATTTATAGTTTCTCCCCGTCTTCTCTCCGGTAGACGCTGAGTCCAACGCTGCTGCCGGGTACGACTACACCTCTGACGTCCAGCCACTTGACGGAGAGCTTCCAGTCAAGCAAAACCAATTGATCAATCCGATACCGCCTGATGTTGCTTGATTCTACATCGGTATTTCCCCAAAGAGGAAGGGATGATCCAGCACAACTACGATAGGTATTTCCCTCAGTTACGAAACCAAGGTATCAATCCAGTAGGAGAACCAAGCAACACTATGTAAACAACACCTGCACAAAAAGAACAAATACTTGCAACCCGATGCATAAGAGGGGTTGTCAATCCCTCCATGGTAAAAGGATAGATTGATTTGTGGTAGATTCGATAAATAGCTCTCGATAAAACGCGAAATAAAATAAGTAATAAAAAAGTGTAGCAAGAAATTTTTCGGTTTTTGGAATAATAGATCTGAAAATAAAAGCGAATAAAAATATATATCAAAGCAAATATGATAAAGAATAGACCCGGGGGTTGTATATTTCACTAGTGGCTTCTCTCGAGAAAATAGCACACGGTGGGTAAAAGAATTACTATTAGGCAATTGATAGAAGATCGAATAATTATGACGATATCCAAGACAATGATCAATATATAGGCATCATTGTCGGTGTCAAAACCAGCAGATCTCGGGTAGGGGGTCCCGAACTGTGCGTCTAAGGTTGATGGTAACAGGAGATGGGGGACAGGATGTTTACCCAGGTTCGGGCCCTCTCTATGGAGGTAATAGCCTACTTCCTGCTTGATTGATCTTGATGAATATGAGTATTACAAGAGTTGATCTACCACGAGATCGTAATGGCTAAAACCCTAGAAGTCTAGCCTGTATGATTATTATTATGATTGCCTCTACGGACTAAGCCCTCCGGTTTATATAGACACCAGAGGGGACTAGGGTTGTACAAAGTCAGTTACAGAGAAAGGAATCTTCATATCCGGGCGCCAAGCTTGCCTTCCACGCCAAGGAGAGTCCCATCCAGACACGAGAGAGAGTCTTCTGTCTTGTATCTTCACGGCCCAATAGTCCGGCCCACGCTACATAGTCCGGCCGTCCGAGAACCCCTTAATCCAGGACTCCCACTGTAGCCCCTGAACCAGGCTTGAAAGACGAGGTGTCCAGCGCGTGAATTGTCTTCTGCATTGCAGGGTGGGTTCCTTCTCCGAATACTCCAAAATAGTCTTTGAACACAAGAATCGTGTCTGGCTCTGCAAAACAAATTCCACACACAACCGCAGAGAGTATAATATTTCACGAGTCCAATCCGCTGACAATTTTTTGTAGCATGACATCATGTCGCCGCCCGACCATTATTTTGAACCATTTTTAGCCTGCCGCTCCATATTTCAAGATGTGGTTTCATTGGCATGCCTTGTCAAAGCAGAGATTGTGTCCCCTTATTGCGGTATTCTCATCAATACGGGCGTGTGTAACCCAACCGTTCTGTTGGCCTGATTCCTTAGGAATAGGCAGGTTTTGAGGCCTATGAGGGGGCGTTTGATATTCATTGCCTTTATAAAGGGGCTAAGACCCGTCTTTTCTCCTTTACTCCAACCCATTCCTCAACCTCTCCCACATCGAGTTCTAGCATCCAAGGTTCAATTTAATCACTTCGTACTTCCCAGTCATGTCCGGACCCAGCTCTCAAGGCCGGTGGGTGGCTTCCTCTGTCACAGAGGAGGATATTGCGAAGCTCCGGGCGGCAAGATACATGACCGCGAAAATCCCCCACAGGCTTCCTGCTCAAGGGTATGTTATTCCTACTCCCAGATCCGGCGAGAGGGTCATATTCATCTCCCACTTCCTCCGAGGGCTAGGGTTTTCTCTTGACCCCTTCGTTCAAGATCTCATGTTCTATTACGGGCTAGATTTTCATGATCTAGCTCCAGACTCCTTTCTTCACGTCTCGGCGTTCATTATCGTGTGCGAGGCCTTCCTCCGTAATCCCCCACACTTCGGCTTGTGGCTCAAGACCTTTAATGTGACGCCGAAGGTAGTCGACGGGAAACAAGCGGAGTGCGGTGGTGCTGTAGTGAGCAAACTCACAAATACTCCTTGGCCAAAAGGCTCCTTCACAAAAACTTCCAACCTATGGTAGCGGGAGTGGTTTTACATCACTAAACCTCATGGTACCAAGTGGGCAGCTACACCTGCATTCTGATCTGGCCCTCCATTACATCTTGCATCATGGATTAATAAGGGGCTAGACTGGGGATCAATTGATGAAGTGCAGACGCTGCAAAGCCGCATCCGGAGCCTCATTGAAAAGGACACCGGTCTTATCAACGTAATTCAAGTAATGCTAGTCCGTTGGGTCCTACCATTCCAACGACGGCCTCTCCGCATGTGGGAGTTCAATCCGGAAGGACCATGAACCCTTCAGCACTTCTCCGGCATGATGCTCAGAGGAATGTGGAAATTATTCTTCGGGACACGAAAACAGTGGCTGGATACTACAGAGGACATCGGCCTTGACTGCAACCATCCGGATACCTCGGTAAGCACTGGACTCCTGAACACAACTTAGTTAAATTTCTCATAATAATATATTGAGAAAACCAAACTCGGCCAGGGCTGGATAAAGAAGGCAGGGAGAATTAGGTGTTCGGGCCCTCTTCCCGAAGACTCAGCTAATTCAGTGTTAATAAGGATGCTGGTTCCGGCACCATATCAAGTGCCGGCGAAGGAAGACAAGGAGGAGAGCAAGAAGGCCCACGGTGGCCCCCATTCTAGAGGTATGCCAGGTACCTCATCCAGGGAGATTAGAACTCCCTCTTTCGAAGATGAAAGGGAAGGAGAAACTGACATCCCTTCTCCCCACGGGAAGAAGAGGATCACCTCCGAAGACTTGAAGATAGAGGCTTCTAAGCACGGGAAGATATCCCTATCAGGGGGATCTAGTTCGGGAGGCGACGTTGTCACACAGTTCCTCTATAAGGACAAGCCCTTAGCTGAATCGTAAGTGAACAAGGGTGTCTTAAACATATCCCGTTCTTTCCTGGTTGCAAGGGTAATATTTAAAATATATGTGTGCAGTCTCGCATGTAGCCTTCCTCAGCAGTCCTCCTCCTCGGGGGATCTTCTTCCGGAGATGATGGGGAGCGAGACGCCTCCACAGATCTCCCCGCCCAATAGGGCAGACGACCCCGAGGTGTCGTCCCGAAGGATCTCTCCCGATCAACAAGTGGTGCGAGGGACAATGAAGACTAGGCCCGAAGGTGCCACTTCGGCTGTCCAAGGCTCGGGGTGTGCGGCCCCTACGGGGACCAACAATAAAGGCCCCAGACTATCCGATTTATAGCCAGAGAAGACTCTAAGGTCGAGTGAACATATTCCTTTGAAGGGAGTCCGTACCCCTACAGCTACTTCCAGGGATCTGGAGGCGCCGGATACATTGATGGACATATTGCGACATGTGCCCGTCTCAGAGGAACATTGTACCTTGATGGGTACGGTGGTTGAGAGGGTTCTGTCCGCGAAAAGCAGGTTGAATGAAGCCTTTACAGGCCTGCTAAGAGGCTTCGAGGTACGTAATGTAATATTTTCAATTGTACTATAAACGCAAAATGCGCCTGTGTATAGATTATGCACAACGAGGCGGCTCGACGCTTATTAAAAGGCGGCTCGACGAGGCGCAAGGTATGTCTTTGGGGCAGTCAGTATATGCAAGTACTATAATATGAGCATGACGCTGAGAATTGTATACTGAGATATGCATAACTGCAGATACTGCCGCTGCAGTTGAGACCCATCGGGCTGAGCTTGCCCGGGCCAAGGAGCAAGCCAGGATGAGTAATGCGGCTGCCAGAAAGGCAACTGCTGAATTGAAGGCCAAACAGGCTGCTCGGCGCCAGTGCGAGGAGAGAATATCTACTATGGCGCTTGAGCTAAAGGATGCCACTAGCCGATGCAAATTTCTCAAGAAAGATAACAAAACCAGAGCGGCCGATCTTGACAAGGCCTTACAGGAGGCAAGGGAAGCACACTCCAAGTCTAGAGCGGCTCGGGATGAGATCCTACAAGCTAGGGAGATCGCGGCTGGTAAGCCCTTCTTATTACAAACCAAATTCGGCGATCCGAAGTCTGCCCCGCTTAATCAAATGTGGAGTTCTCCAGACGCATTTTTGGACTTGCCGAAGAGTGTCTCCGATGCGACGCAGTTATTCCAAGTGCAAGAAGCACATGCAACGGAAAAGCTTTTCTGGTCGCAATTCAGGATGCAAAAGCGTCCGCTGTTGCTGAATGAATAGATGGCCCAGTGGGCCGAGCTCTACAAGATATTCAGATCTGTCATGAAGGACGTCGTGGTCCAGGTATGGCCGACTGAGCCAATTCCGAATAGTTATTTCAGTTTAGTGCAGCGACTTGTTGATGCGGTGCCGCGTATTGACGCTGTTAAGCGGTCAACGTGCATGGAAGGTGCACGGATGGCCTTTGCCCGCATCAAGACGTACTGGGCGAAGATGAAGGCCACCGATATTGCAGCGAAAAGTCCACCCAAGGGTAGGGACCATCACACGCCAGAGCATTATTTTGAGGATGTCCTAGAGGGTGCCCGCTTGATAGAGGGTTAGTGCTCGAAAGATATTATGTTCGAGTGAAATGTACCGAAATTGTAAAAACAATATTATGATATATTAGGGCTATGTTTTTTATACTTTTGCCTAAAACATTTTTGTGCCTCCTGTGCGGCTGTTTTTTGTATAATCTGAAAGTTTACCAGTCATCGGCTTCGGCCCCCTCGCACATAACGCGGGGGTGTTCAGAAAAGCACTTGATCACTCTTGACCCAACGTCTTGGTCCGTTAAGGAGGTGTCAATGCGGCGAACCAAGCAATCGGACTATAGGGCTTTAACACTTTCACTTAGCCATAGGAGTTTGACGGTGGGTCTACGATATAGCCCCTGGTATGTACGCGATTATCCGAATATGGTGCGTTTACATACGTGACCAGAAGAACGGTCCTTCGTGTAATACGGAAGGAATTGCAAAGATTCCGATGAGTCATCGAGTGGTTGACCAGCTCTCACCGCATCATTACAGTCAGTTTTCGGCTTTCTCAACTTAGGTGCTCATCCGGACAAACCAGGACACAATCGCAGTAGTTCTCCCTTTACTACCCTAGCTGATAGAGTGGAATGTAAGGTATTAAGCACAGGAGCCGGACAACCCAACTATGGATGAAAGACATGATTCAAAGCTGATGCATAAAAGGCCAAACTCGTGACGCCGAAGTGTGCTATAAAGCTGTTCAGACTTGTCGGCGACTCATATGTTGCCATATCGTGCCCCTGGCAATATATGTCGAGGTGCGTGCGTGAAATAACCACAGAAGCCAAATTCAATTCTTTGAGAAAAGCGAATACTGAATACGGGTTATGTTGACTAGCATCTGAATGATACGTCAAGCGTGATCTTTACAAATTTTAACGCTACTACCAAGGCTGTTTGACATGCCGGGGGTCGAAAGCTGAGAAAAGGGCACTTTACAGGTTTGAAATAAAGAGCGCGGTCTACAGAAAACATTTGGACCTCCTGTCGCACGTCTGCGCTGCCTTGCCTTGGTTAAAGGACTTCTCAGCAAATATAGTCACCTGTCTTAAAAGATAAAAAATGGTTAGAAAAAGAAAAAGACTATGAGAGTGCGGGTAGTGTTATAGGTCTGTCCGCATTGTGCCTCCGCCGATGACCAGGGTATTTTAAGTCCATAATTATGTGCGAGGGACAGACTTTGCGGCTATATGGGGTGGACAGTGGAGGCCGAACTGCTAATCCAGCTCTGAGATTGCTTGGTCCTGTCTAATGAAGACCGGCGACTTGATGGCCGACGAAATGTGCGGCTTGATAAGGCCGCTTTGTACTTCGACCGCAGTAGCCGTAGTATGCTCCTCTGTACGGAGGGAGCATTTCGTATTTCCGTTTATCATGATGGTGCCACATGGACCAGTCATCTTAAGTTGCAGATAGGTGTAATGTGGGACCGCATTAAAGCGAGCAAAAGTGGTACGCCCGAGTAGTGCATGGCCGCTACTGCGGAGCGGGACAATATCGAAGGTCAAGCCTTCGCTTCGAAAGTTGTTCGGCGAGCCAAAAACGACTTCCAATGTAATCGAGCCCGTGCATTGAGCTTCTACGCCGGATATTGTCCCCTTGAAGGTAGTTGTGGTGGGCCTGATTCTTGAAGGATCAATGCCCATTTTGCGGACAGTGTCTTGGTAGAGTAGATTAAGGCTACTGCCGCTGTCCATAAGGACTTTCGTGATTTGGAACCCATCGATAATTGGGTCGAGGATGAGAGCTGCCAAACCTTCGTGAAGGATACTGGCTGGGTGGTCCTTGCGATCAAAAGTGATCGGGCGGGCCGCCCATTGGCTTAATTTTGGGGCGGCTGGCTCTATGGAGCCGGTGTCCCATAGCGCACGCTTGCGGTCCCCTGTAGGGATGTGCATCCCGTATACCATGTTCACCGTCTTTACTTTGGGGGAATTGCTTCTGACCCCGGTGTTCGGTTGGCGAGTATCTTCGTCTTTGCTGTCACTGGGCGGCCCGCTCACCTTGTGTTCGGCATTAAGCTTGCCAACTTGTGTAAAAACCCAAAAGATCCTATTGGTGCGATTGGCTGGTTTGACGGGGGTGCCATGAATCTGGCAGGGCCGATCTAGTATCTTGTCTAAATTGGATAGTCCGTCTCTGTTTACCTTGAATGGCTTTTTCCGTTGACAGGGTTTGGAACCACTGAATCCGGCGTTGACCGCCGTGTCTTGCGTTCCTTCATTGTTATTGCGATGCTTGTGTTTATTGTGTCGTGGCTTGCCATTGCTGTCTCGAACTTCAGAAGTACCCGGATCAACGGCGTTGTTTCTCCTACGAGCGAGCCAGCCGTGGATCTTGGTTTTTCTTGACTGAGGTGGCGGGCAAGCCACTCATCTTGGACACTATGTTTAAAGGCCGCGAGGGCTTCGGCGTCCGAACAATCGACAATTTTGTTCTTTTTGATTAAGAATCTAGTCCAGAGCTTCCTGGCAGACTCCCCGGACTGCTGGATGATGTGGCTTAGGTCATCAGCGTCCGGGGGCCGAAGATATGTACCTTGGAAGTTACTGCGGAAGGCGTCTTCCAAGTCTTCCTAGTTGCCGATGGAGTTCTCAGGGAGGCTGTTCAGCCAGTGCCACGCTGGCCCCTTTAGTTTTAGTGGGAGGTATTTAATGGCGTGGAGGTCATCACCGTGGGCCATGTGGATATGGAGGATGAAATCTTCAATCCATACTGCGGGGTCTGTTGTTCCATCGTATGATTCGATGTTCATGGCTTTAAACCCTTTCGGGAATTTGTGTTCCATTACATCATCAGTGAAGCAAAGGGGGTGTGCGGAGCCTCTATATCAGGCCACGTTGTGACATAGCTCGCATGGAGTTCGTCTGCGGTGCTCGGCCTGGGTGTGGTTGTGTTTTTCATGTCCGACTAGATTGCCATCGTTGCGCATCCGGGCACATCCCCATGATCTATATATCAATCTTATCGGACGTGCTATGTTGTCTAGGTCCTACCGCAGGTCATATGTATGGCCCCGAGTTGTCATGTCTTTGCCCTTACCACGAGGTGGTATGGGCTGGTGTTCGGCTTGAGTTGCCGCTTTGTCCCATCCACATGGTGGTCGGTCAGCCGCATTATGCGTTGGTAGGACGGGCTCCGGCACCTTGTCATCGACTTGGGGTAACAATTTGCGCTTTGGGTAACTTTTGGTTGGATGCTCGAGGCCGTATTCCTCGGCTGCCAGGACATTAGCCCATCAATCATTGAGTAGATCTTGATCATCTGGAAGCGGCTGCTGCTTCTTTTTCAGGCTCCTTGCAGTGGCTATTAGCTGGCACTTAAAGCGCTCCTGTTCGATGGGCTCCTCAGGCATGATAAAGTCTTCATCACCGAGGCTCGCCTCATCCTCGGAGGGTGGAAGATAATTACTATCCTCCGAGTCTTCGTTAACGGCCTGTTCATTACGGCTGACTCACCCATCCTCCCGTTCATCCTGTTCGGATGTTGGCTCAACGGGGTCTTCATTGTCTTCGGCATCGTCCGGAGTATTATTTTCTCCTGTGCGGGTATTGCTGTTTTTTCCACGGCGTGGTTTAGAGCGGCGCCGCTGACGTCGGTGCTTTGGCTGTATCTCAGGAGGCTTATCCTCGACTGGATCCTTTTCATTGTCGTTGTTGTTCTCTTTGGTTGTATCCACCATGTATACATCATACGAGGAGGTGGCTGTCCAGCGCCCTGTAAGCGGTGGTTTTTGTGCCTACTCCTCTCCGGCATTGTCGTCCATACCGTCGATGTCTTCGGAGCCATAATCGAGCATGTCGGTTAAGTCTTCGATAGTGGCTATGAAGTGGGTGGTGGGTGGGAAGCGGAGTTCTCCTTCATTAGCTTCCAATCCAAGACGGATATAGTTCGGCTGAGAGTCCTCTGATAAGGAGAGAGCTTTTAATGAGTTTAGCACATCGCCTAAAGGTGAGTGCCGGAAGATGTCCGTGGAGCTGAATCCAATGATTGATGCCTGATCAGGTTGGATGGGCGTGGATGCACGCGGTTCGGAACCTATGTTCAGAGACGAATCCGAGGTCCCGGTGACACAGGCCCCGCTCGAGGTTGGATCTGTGTGCAGCTCTAACGCCGCTGAGTCTGTGGCTTCCGCGGTAGAGTTGAGCTTCCCGTCCTCAGACGGCGCAATCTGCTCTAGTTCCAGGTCCAGAGCAGTTATAGGCGCTATCTCCTGGGCACGGTCCAATGACAGATTTAGGTCATGTTCATCGTGGTGGTAGGGAGCGGCTGCCATGGGCTCGAATCTGTCAAAGATCAAGTCTCCGCGGATATCGCCAATGTAATTCAAGCTTCCAAAGCTGACCTGATGGCCAGGGGCGTAGCTGTCGATCTTCTCTAGATGGACAAGCAAATTGGCCCATACTGCGAAGCCGCCGAATACGAAGATCTATCCGGGGAGGAAAACCTCCCCATGGACTGCATTGTTTTAGATGATCGACGGAGCCATCAAACCTTTTGGTGACGATGCAGCGGAACTCTCAATGAAAGCACCAATGTCAGTGTCAAAACCGGCGGATCTCGGGTAGGGGCTCCTGAACTGTGCGTCTAAGGTTGATGGTAATAGGAGGCGGGGGACACGATGTTTACCTGGGTTCGGGCCCTCTCTATGGAGGTAATACCCTAGTTCCTGCTTGATTGATCTTGATGAATATGAGTATTACAAGAGTTGATCTACCGAGAGATCATAATGGCTAAAACCCTAGAAGTCTAGCCTGTATGACTATTATTATGATTACCTTTACGGACTAAGCCCTCTGGTTTATATAGACACCAGAGAGGACTAGGGTTGCACAAAGTCGGTTACAGAGAAAGGAATCTTCATATCCGAGCGCCAAGCTTGCCTTCCATGCCAAGGAGAGTCATATCCGGACACGGGAGAGAGTCTTCTGTCTTTTATCTTGACGGCCCAACAGTCCGGCCCATGCTACATAGTCCGGCCGTCCAGGACTCCCTCAATCACGTCCAAGATTAGTAGACCGGCTCCTGCCTGCATCTACTACTTTTACTCCACACATCGACAACTATCCAGGCATCTAGTGTATTACGTTCATGGAGAAACAAAGTAATGCAATAAGAACGATGACATGATGTAGACAAGATCTATTCATGTAGGAATAGACCCCATCTTGTTATCCTTAATAGCAATGATACATGCGTGTCTTGCTGCCCCTTCTATTACTGGGAAAGGACACCGCATGATTGAACCCGTCACAAAGCACCTCTTCCCGTGGCAAGAGAAATCGATATAGTTGGCCTAACTAAACTAAAGATTCGAAGAAGAAATAGGAGGCTATAAACAATCATGCATATAAGAGATCAAAGAAGTCTCAAATAATATTCATGGATATAGATTTGATCATAAACTCAAAGTTCATCGGATCCCAGCAAACACATCGCAAAAAAGAGTTAGATCAAATAGATCTCCAAGAGATCATTGTATTGAGAATAAAAAGAGAGAGAGGAAGCCATCTAGCTACTGCCTACGGACCCGTAGGTCTATGGTGGACTACTCATGCATCATTGGAGAGGCACCAATGAGGATGATGAACCCCTCCGTGATGGTGTTAGATTGAATCTCGTGGTTTTGGAACATGCAGCGGCTGGAATTGTGTTTCGTCGACTCCCCTAGGGTTTCTAGAATATTTGGGAACTTATAGGGCGAAGAGGCGGTGCAGGGGGGCTAAGTGGGGCACAACCCCCCTGGGCCTGCCCTGGTGGGTTGTGCTTCCAACGGGCCTCCCCTCTAGTACTTTCTTGGCCCACTGGGTGTCATCTGGTCCAGAAAAAATCTCCAGAAAGTTTTGCTGCGTTTGGACTCAGTTTGGTACCGATATTCTGTGAAGTAGAAAACAAGCAAAAACATCAACTGACACTGGGCACTATGTCAATAGGTTTGTCCCAAACAATGATAAAGTTGCTATAAAGTGATTGTAAACATCCAAGAATGATAATATAACAGCATGGTGCTTCTTATTGAGCTTGCGTTGATTTTTCCCTTGAAGAGGAAAGGGTGATGCAGCAAAGTAGAGATAAGTATTTCCCCAAGTTAAGAACCAACGTATCAATCCAGTAGGAGGTACAAGCAAGTCTCCCATCTATGCACCTGCACAAACTAACAAACACTTGCACTCAACGCGAAAAAGGGGTTGTCAATCCCTTCACGGTCTCGAACAAGAGAGAGATCTAAAAGAGAAAGGTATAAAAGATAAATAAAAGAGCAAACTAAAGTAAATCTAAATAAATTGCAGCGAGGTATTTTTGGGTTTTTTTAGTTTATAGATCTGAAAATATATCATGGAAAATAGACCTGGGGGCCATAGGTTTCACTAGAGACATCTCTCTTGAAAGAAAACATACGGTGGGTAAACAAATTACTGTCGAGAAATTAATAGAAAAGCGCAAAGTTATGATGATATACAAGGCAATGATTATGAATATAGGCATCACGTCCATGTCAAGTAGACTGAAACGATTCTGCATCTACTACTATTACTCCACACATCGACCGCTATCCAGCATGCATCTAGAGTATTAAGTTCATAAGAGCAGAGTAACGCCTTAAGTAAGATGACATGATGTAGAGGGATAAACTCAAACAATATGATGAAAACCCCATCTTTTTACCCTTGATGGCAACAATACAATATGTGCCCTCCGTGATCGGAAGGGCGGCAAGGTTGATGTAGATGCCCTCTATGATTGAATCCCCCTCCGGCAGGGTGCCGGGAAAGGCCCCAAGATGGGATCTCACGGGAACATAGGCTTGCGGCGGTGGAAAAGTATTTTGGTGGACGCTTGTGTTGGTTTGGGAATATGTGGGAATTTATAGAGCAAGAATTAGGGTTGGGGGACTCCCGAGGTGTCCACAAGCCAGGGGCGCCCCCTAGGGCATGCCCTGAGGGCTTGTGGCCCCTCGGGACTCTTTTGACCCCCTCTCCAAGATTTGTGGATGTCTTCTGGTCCAAGAGAAATCATTGTAATGTTTTATTCCGTTTGGAGTCCGTTTGATATTCCTTTTATGTAAAACTTAAAAACAAAGAAAAAACGGAAACTGGCACTGGGCTCTAGGTTAATAGGTTAGTCCCAAAAATAATATAAAATAGAGTATTAATGCATATAAAACATCCAAAACAACTAATATAATAGCATGGAACAATAAAAAATTATAGATACGTTGGAAACGTATCAAGCATCCCCAAGCTTAATTCCTACTCGTCCTCGAGAAGGTAAATGATAAAAAATAGAATTTTTGATGTGGAATGCTACCAAACATATTTATCCATGTAATCTTCTTTATTGTGGCATGAATATTCAGATCCACAAGATTCAAAACAAAACTTTAATATTGACATAAAAACGATAATACTTCAAGCATACTAATAAAGAGTCTCATTTTCTTATATTTATATAAGTTCTTTTTTTGGATTCGACATAACAAGAACAGCTTCTACGACGATAGGCGTAAAGGCATGATTAGTTCCACGAATCTCACTGCACTGACCATAGTAAACTCCTTCTCGTTGTACCGAGATGGAGGTAAGATTTGAATGACCAGGTACAGCATCACATTTGACACCTGAGGGCCAGTGGTGGAGGTTTCCTCGGCCTAGTCGCGTAAGAGCCCCCTTCTTTTTCTAGTTGGTTGAAAGAAAAGCAATGGGGAAGCAATTGTGGCTTACATATGGAAAATGCCTTCGTCTTGAAGCTACCAATGCGATAGACGAAGCTCTCTCTTTTTCATCTCGTGCCAGATGTAACAAAAGATTAGTCCTTTTTCCTTCTCGCGAACCACGGATTCGTGTCTTATCAAAATAACATGGCAAAAGAAAGTTATCCCTACAAAATAATATATTTTGGCTATGCTCCATCTTCATCACACAAAGTATTTTATCATGCACAACCCCGATGACAAACCAAGCAAGTGTTTCATACTTTTTTTGTTTCAAACTTTTTTAACTTTCACGCAATACATGAGCATGATCCATGGATATAACACTATAGGTGGAATAGAATATGGTGGTTGTGGAGTAGACAAAAAAAGGAGAAAGTCTCACATAAAATAGGCGTATTAACGGGCTATGGGGATGCCCATCAATAGATATCAATGTGAGTGAGTAGGGATTGCCATGCAATGGATGCACTAGAGCTATAAGTGTATCAAAGCTCAAAAAGAAACAAAGTGGGGGTGCATCCAACTTGCTTGCTCACGAAGACCTAGGGCAATTTGAGGAAGCCCATCATTGGAATATACAAGCCAAGTTCTATAATGAAAAATTCCCACTAGTGTATGAAAGCGACAAAATAGGAGACTCTCTATCATGAAGAACATGGTGCTACTTTGAAGCATAAGTGTGGAAAAAGGATAGTAACATTGTCCCTTCTTGGCCTCTTTTATTTTATTTGGGCTTCTTTGGCCTCTTTTATTTTTTAAAGTCTAGAGACTCATCCAACTTGTGAGGGAATCATAGCTTCCATCATCCTTTCCTCACATGGGACAATGCTCTAATAATGATGATCATCACACTTTTATTTACTTACAACTCAAGAATTACAATTCCATACTAGAACAAAATATGACTCTATATGAATGCCTCCGGCGGTGTACCGGATGTGCAATGATCTAGCGTAGCAATGACATCAAAAAACGACAAGCCATGGAAACATCATGCTAGCTATCTTACGATTATGCAAATCAACATGACAATGATGGTGCGTGTCATAATAATTAGAACGGTGGAAGTTGCATGGCAATATATCTCGGAATGGCTATGGAAATACCATAATAGGTAGGTATGGTGGGTTTAATGCACCGACGAGAGTTGCGTGGTACTAGAGAGGCTAGCAAAGGTGGAAGGGCGAGAGTGTGTATAATCCATGGACTCAACATTAGTCATAAAGAACTCACATACTTATTGCAAAAAATTATTACCTACCGAAACAAAGTACTACATGCATGCTCCTAGGGGGATAGATTGGTAGGAAAAGACCATCGTTCGTCCCCGACCGCCACTCATAAGGAAGACAATCAAAGAATAAATCATGCTCTGACTTCATCACATAACAGTTCACCATACGTGCATGCTACGGGAATCACAAACTTTAACACAATAATTTTTACCAATCCACAATTACTCACTAGCATGACTCTAATATCACCATCTTTATATCTCAAAACAAATGCAAGGAATCAAACTTCTCATAGTATTCATTGCTCTTTATATGAAAGTTTTTATTATATCCCTCCTGGATGTCCATCATATTAGGACTAAATTCATAACCTAAGCAAATTACAGTGCTGTTTATAGAATCTCAAAATAATATAAGTGAATCATGAGAGTTCAACAATTTCTATAAAATAAAGCCACCGCCATGCTCTAAAAAGATATAAGTGAAGCACTAGAGCAAATTGCCTAGCTCAAAACATATAAGTGAAGCACATAGAGTATTCTAATAAATTCATGATTCATGCATGTCCCTCTCAAATGATGTGTACAACAAGGATGATTGTGGAAAACTATAAAGCAAAGACTCATATCATACAAGACGCTCCAAGCAAAACGCATATCATGTGGTGAATAAAAATATAGCCTCAAGTAAACTTACCAATGGATTAAAGACGAAAGAGGGGATGCCATCCGGGGAATCCCCAAGCTTAGATGCTTGGTTGTCCTTGAATATTACCTTGGGGTAACTTGGGACCCAAAGCTTAGGCTCTTTCCACTCCTTATTTCATAGTCCATCAAATCTTTACCCAAAACTTGAAAACTCCCCAACACAAAACTCAACAGAAAACTCATGAGATCTGTTAGTATAATAAAATAAATTACCACTTTAGGTTCTACTATGGTGCAATATCTACTTTATTCCTTTCCATGGTTCATACCCCCCGATACTACCTATAGATTCATCAAAATAAGCAAACAGCTCATAGAAAATAGAACCTGTCAAAAACAGAACAGTCTGTAGTAATATGTAAACTTCGTATACTTCTGTAACTCCAAAAATTCTGAAAAATTAGGACAACAGAGGCAATTCATATATACATCTTGTGTAAACAAATCAGGATTTTATCATGCTTCTGTGATTTTTTAAATCTTGGCAATTAGCACGAAAGTTTCTGTTTATCAGCAAGATCAAATCAACGATATACCAAAGTAACCCAAAGGTCTTACTTGGCTCAAACACTAAGTAAAAACACCAAAACACAATTATTACAAAAGTAATAATGTGTATTTATTGAAGAACAGAACCAAAAATAAAAAAAACTCAAAAAATAAAGTTGGGTTGCCTCCCAACAAGCGATATTGTTTAACTCCCCTAGATAGGCATAAAACATATATCTAGGTATTGTCATCTTTGGTATTAAATCCATATGTAGCCCTCATAATACATTCATATGGAAACTTAATTTTCTTTCTTGGAAAGTGTTCCATGCCCTTCCTTAATGGAAATTGAAATCTAATGTTTCCTTCTTTCATATCAATAATTGCACCAATCTTTCTAAGGAAAGGTATTCCAAGAATAATAGGACATGTAGGATTCCAATCTATATCAAGCACAATAAAATCTAGGGGAACATAATTCCTATTTGCAACAATATGACCATCATTAATCCTTCCCATAGGTTTCTTAATAGTGGAATCTGCTAGATGTAAATATAAAGAACAAACATCAAATTCATAGAAACCTAGCACATCACATAAACTTTTCAGAATAGTGGAAACACTAGCACCCAAATCACACAAAGCATTGCACTCATAATCTTTAATCTTAATCTTACTAGTAGGTTCCCACTCATCATAAAGCTTTCTGGGGATAGAAACTTCCAACTTAAGTTTTCCTTCAAAAGATTTCATCATAGCATCAACGGTATGTTTAGTAAAAGCTTTATTTTGATTATAAGTATGAGGAGAATTCAACACGGATTGCAACAAGGAAACACAATCTATCAAAGAACAATTATCATAATTAAAATCCTTGAAATAAAAAAGGGTGCATTCATTGCTACTTAAAGTTTTGACCACTCCAATCCCACTTTTATCAATCTTTTCATTAAGATCTTTAAACTCCAAATTATTGGGACGCCTTCTAGCTAGAGTTGACTCATCTCCAGTCCCATCTTTATCATGATTTATATTAGAAAACAAAGATACAATAAGAATCACACCAATCACTTTAAGATCTTCATCATTATTTAAAGACTCCGATTTAGTAGCCATCTTATTTACCAAAGTAGTTTGTTTATCGGAAATTTGGCCTACTAAATTTTCAAGATGAGCAAATTGAGATTTAAGACCATAAAATTCCATAGTAACATCATCAAGATCTTTATTAATATACTCCATCATAGTTTTTGTTCTTTAAGCTTGTTCCTAAAGAAACTATTATCCTCAAATTGTAAAGACATGAAGCTTTTAGCATTATTTTCAATCTCTTCCAACTTCTTATAATAAGGATCAAAGCTTTTGGGTTGAGCCATATGCGCACACAAGCAATCTAGCACACGAGCAACCAAAAAGCAAACGAAAAGATGAAAGAAAGAAGGACGAATAAAAAGGCAAATATTTTTGCGTTTTTCTGAAAATGTTTTAGAAGTGGGGGAGAGGAAAACGAGAGGCAAATGGCAAATAATGTAATGCAAGAGATGAGAGTTTATGACAGGCACTTGATAGGCTTGATGTAGAACCTCCCTGGCAACGGTGCCAGAAATTTCGAGATAAGTATTTCCCTCAGTTAAGAACCAAGGTATCAATCCAGTTGGAGGTACAAGCAAGTCTCCAATCTATGCACTTGCACAAACTAAAAAACACTTGCAACCAACGCAAAAAAGGGGTTGTCAATCCCTTCATGGTCTCGAACAAAAGTGAGATCTAAAAGAGAAAGGTATAAAAGATAAATAAAAGAGCAAGTTAAAGTAAATCTAAATAAATTACAACGAGGTATTTTTGGTTTTTTTGGTTAATAGATCTGAAAATATATGATGGAAAATAGACCCGGGGGCCATAGGTTTCACTAGAGGCTTCTCTCCGGAAAAAAACATACAGTGGGTAAACAATTACTGTCGAGCAATTCATAGAGAAGTGCAAAGTTATGATGATATCCAAGGCAATGATTATGAATATAGGCATCACGTCTGTGTTAAGTAGATCAAAACGATTCTGCATCTACTACTATTACTCCACACATCGACCGCTATCCAGCATGCATCTAGAGTATTAAGTTCATAAGAACGGAGTAACGCCTTAAGTAAGATGACATGATGTAGATGGATAAACTCAAGCAATATGATGAAAACCCCATCTTTTTACCCTTGATGGCAACAATACAATACGTGCCTCGCTACCCCTACTTTGTCAGTGGGTGAGGACACCACAAGATTGAACCCAAAACTAAGCACCTCTCCTACTGCAAGAAAAACCAATCTAGTTGGCCAAACCAAACTGATAATTCAAAGAGAAATAAAAAGATATTTAATCATGCATAAAAGAGTTCAGAGAAGACTCAAATAATATTCATAGATAATCTGATCATAAATCCACAATTCATCGGATCTTGACAAACACACAAAAAAAGAATATTACATCGGATAGAACTCCAAGAACATCAATGAGAACATTGTATTGAAGATCAAAGAGAGAGAAGAAGCCATCTAGCTACTAGTTATGGACCCGTAGGTCAATGGTAAACTACTCACGCTTCATTGAAAGGGCAGCAAGGTTGATGTTGATGACCTCCGTGATCGAACCCCCCTCCGGCAGGGTGCCGGAGAAGGTCTCAAGATGGGATCTCACGGCAATAGAGGCTTGCGGTGGCGGAAAAGTATTTTGGTGGATGCTTCTGTTGGTTTTGGAATATTTGGTAATTTATAGAGCAAGAATTAGGGTTGGGGGACTCCCAAGGTGTCCACAAGTCGGGGGCACCCCCTAGCGCGCGCCCTGAGGGCTTGCCCCTCGGGACTCTTCTGACCCCTCTCCAAGCTCCGTGGGTGTCTTCTGGTCCAAGAAAAATCATCGTAAAGTTTTATTCTGTTTTGGACTTCGTTTTATATTCCTTTTCTGTAAAACTCAAAAAGAAGGAAAAACCAGAAACTGGCACTGGGCTCTAAGTTAATAAGTTAGTCCCAAAAATAATATAAAATAGCATATTAATGCACATAAAACATCCAAAACAAATAATATAATAGCATGGAACAATCAAAAAGTATAGATATGTTGGAGACATATCACATGGAACAATCAAAATTTATAGATACGTTGGAGACGTATCAGCATCCCCAAGCTTAATTCCTACTTAACCTTGAGTAGGTAAATGAGAAAAACATAATTTTTGATGTGGAATGCTGCCTATCACGTTCATCACATATTCTTTTCTTTTTTAGCATGGACATTTGGACTTTTATATGGTTCAAAGCAATAGTCTAGTTTTGACATGAAGATTTCAATACTCAAGCATATCAATAAGCAACCATGTCTTTCAAAATATCAACACTAAAGAAAGTTATCCCGAGCCTATCATGCTCAATCATTAATCCATTCATTAAACACACTCGCATATTAGCTACATCCAATGCTCAAGTATGATCATAGTGCTCCCTAGTTGGTGCTTTATAAGAGAAGATGGAGACTCAAATAAAAATAAAAATTGCCTAAAGTAAATAGACAGGCCCTTCGCAGAGGGATGTAGGGGCTTGTAGAGGTGCCAGAGTTCAAAGCAAAATATGAGAGATCTTTTTGAGAGGCATACTTTTCCCGTCAATGAAAACGACCGAGTAGTTCCCAACACTTTCCATGCTAGATATATCATAGGTGGTTCCCAAACATAAAATAAAGTTTATTCCTTTTTCCACCATTCTTTCACAATCCATGGCTAGCCGTATCCACGGGTGCCTTCCATACCAACACTTTCCAAGGAATTTATTATTTGACAACATAAAGTAAATTTCTTTTTCATTTTGGGACTGGGCACCCTTAATACCGCCGTTCTCTCATGCAATGACAAGTTAATAAACACTCATCTCGGGAGTAACACATCTAGCATGGAAAATATTGGCCACCCCCTGCCGCTTCATGAGTGGTACGGGCACACAAAAAGGAAATTCATATTGAAAATTAGAGATGGCACATACAAATTTGCTTAGAACGGCACGGAAATACCACATATAGGTAGGTATGGTGGACTCATATGGCAAAACTGGGTTTAATGATTTTGGATGCACAAGTAGTATTTCTACTTAGTACAAGTGGAGGCTAGCAAATAGATTGAGGAGTAACCAACCAAGAAATGAAAAATCACATAAGCAAGCATTAAGCATAACTAACACCGAATAATGCACCATAAGTAGGATGTAATTTCATTGCATAACTATTAACTTTCATGCTTGCATAGGGAATCACAAACCTTAACACCAATATTCTTACTAAAGCATAATTACTCACCAACATGACTCACAAATCACTATCATCATATCTCAAAACTATTAAAAAGAATCAAGTTTAATTTGTCCAATGATCTTCATGAAAGTTTTTATTACATACCTCTTGAATATCTACCACTTTGGGACTAATTTCACATATTGCAATTGCTTTTGAATAGCTCAAACAAATTTAACTGAAGAACATGATCATAAAATTTTTCGTCTGTCAAAATAATATAAGTGAAGCATGAGAGAATTTCTTCAAAAATTTACTAACTCTCATATAAATCTAAGTGAAGCATGAGAGCATTTCTTCAAAAATATTAAAGGACACCGTGCTCAAAAAGATATAAGTGAATCACTAGAGCAATTCCATAGCTCAAAAAATTTAAGTGAAGCACAAAGAGCAGTTCTAATAAATCATGGCATAATTTTGGCTCTCTCAAATAGGTGTGTCCAGCAACGATACTTGTGACAAACTAAAAAGCACAAAAAGCAAAGACTCATATAATACAAGACGCTCCAAGAAAAACTCATGATATGTGACGAATAAAAATATAGCTCCAAGCAAAATACCGATGGTCGTTAGAAGAAAGAGGGGATGCCTTCTGGGGCATCCCCAAGCTTAGTTGGTTGTTTCTCTTTGGATAATAACTTGGGGTGCCATGGGGCATCCCCAAGCTTATGCTCTTCTTACTCCTTATTCCTTCATCCATCGTGATCTCACCCAAAACATGAAAACTTCAATCACACAAAACTTAGCAAAACCTTTGTGAGACCCGTTAGTATAATAAAGCAAATCACTACTCTAAGTACTGTTGCAAACACATTCATACTTTATTATTGCATTATATCTACTGTGTTTTAACTTTACCATGGCTTATACCCCCGGATACAATCCATAGATTCATAAAAATAAACACACAATGCAATGAAAACAGAATCTGTCAAAAACAGAACAGTCTGTAGTAATCTGGACTTTGTCCATACTTTTGCAACTCTAAAGATTCTGAAAAATTAGGAAAATGTAGGCAATTTGTATATCAATCTTGTGTAAAAAATTCAGAATTTTTTGTCGCTTTTGTAAATCTAAACAATTATGTTACTGGACGCAAAAGTTTATTTTTTCAACAAGATCAAATCCACTATCACCCAACATGATCCTAAAGGCTTAGTTGGCACAAACACTAATTAAAACATAAAAAACACAATCGTAACAGTAGCATAATTGTGCAAACACTTCAAGAACAGAAATAAAAAGGAAAAAAATAAAATTTATTCATTGGGTTGCCTCCCAACGATCGATATCGTTTTATACCCCTAGCTAGGCATAATGCATAGATTCAAGTATTGTCATCTTTAGTTTTTGCAACTTTTGTAAGGGTTTTTTCAAACCCAGGGGGCTCTTTATGCTTCGCAAGATTTTCGGGAAAAGAGACCATCTTGAGACCCAACATATCCAAACGTTTATTGCAAAGAGTAATCAAAGTATTCATGCGATTGAGGTTTCCACTGATATGTTTAAGAGGTTTGTCATATTTTTGCAACTCAACCAAATATTTATGCAAATCACTCAACTTGTCTAAAAGTTGAACCCCTTCATTAGTAAAAGAAATCCCCTTTTTTTATGGTGGAATTCCCAAAATCCCCTCTAGGATCTCATAAACGGTATTAGCATCAGGTTCAATAAAGTTCCCTTTAGTGGAAAAATCCAAAATTTGTCTATGATGCAAGGCTAATCCTATATAAAAAATTTGAAGCAAAATCGTTGCATCCCCCTTTAGGTTGCAAATGCGATAGGATTCCATTAGCCTATACCAAGCATCTTTCAAATTTTCTCCTTGTCTCTTCTTCAAGTATAAAACTTCAAAATCTGGTGACAAAGGAGGGGTAGTCATGCTAGCCATAGTGACAAAGTAGGGCAAGCGAGATCGCAAACAAAAAGATAGATTTGACGAGAAACGGTGAACAAAAAGGAGGGCGAATAAAACGACAAACTTTTGTGAAGTGGGGGAGATGAAAAGGCAAGTGGGAAATAATGTAAATTGCAAGGAGGTGAGATTTGTGATTAGGAACCTGATAGATGTTAATGATGTCTTCCCGGCAATGGCGCTAGAAACTGGCAAGTTGATGGGAGACTATCTTGACTTGATCGTCCCCTGAAACGGTGCCAGAAATTCCTATTGATGTCGCTTGAAGCTACGTCGGTATTTCCCCAAAGAGGAAGGGGTGATGCAGCATAGCTATGGTAGGTATTTCCCTCAGTTATGAAACCAAGGTATCAATCTAGTAGGAGAACCAAGCAACACTATGTAAAGGGTAGCTACACACAAAGAACAAATACTTGCAACCCGACACGTAAGAGGGGTTGTCAGTCCCTCCACGGTAAAAAAGATAGATTGATTTGTGGTAGATTGGATAAATAGCGCTCAACAAAATGCGAAATAAAATAAGTAATAAAAAATTGCAGCAAGGTATTTTTAGGTTTTTGGAATAATACATCTGAAAATGAATGCAAATAAAAATATATCTCAAAGCAAATATGATAAAGAATATTCCCGGCGGACGTAGAATTTATTAGTGGCTTCTCTTGAGAAAATAGCACATGGTGGGTAAACAAATTACTGTGGGCAATTGATAGAAGATCGAATAATTATGATGATACCCAAGACAATGATCAATATATAGGCATCACATCCAAGATTAGTAGACTAACTCATGCCTGCATCTACTACTATTACTCCACACATCGACCGCTATCCAGCATGCATCTAGTGTATTAAGTTCATGGAGAAATGGAATAATGTAATAAGAACAATGACATGATGTCGATGAGATCTATTCACGTAGGATAGGCCCATCTTGTTATCCTTAATAGCAACGATACATGCGTGTCTTGCTGCCCCTTCTGTCACTGGGAAAGAACACCGCACAATCAAACCCATCACAAAACACCTCTTCCCATGGCAAGAAAAATCGATCTAGTTGGCCCAACTAAACCAAAGATTCGAAGAAGAAATACGAGGCTATAAATAATCATGGACATAAGACATCAAAGAAGACTCAAATAATATCCATGGATATAGATCTAATCATAAACTCAAAGTTCATCGGATCCCAACAAACACACCGCAAAAAAGAGATACATCAAACAGATCTCCAAGAGGCCATTGTATTGAGAATCAAAAGAGAGAGAGAGAGAGAGGAAGCCATCTAGCTAATGCGTACGGACCCGTAGGTCTATGGTGGACTACTGACGCATCATCCGAGAGGCACCAATGATGATGATGAACCCCTCCTTGATGGTGTTTAGATTGGATCTTGTGGTTCCGAAACTTGCGGCAGCTGGAATTGTGTTTCATCGACTCCTCTAGGGTTTTTGGAATATTTGGGGATTTATAGGGTGAAGAGGCGGTGCAGGGGGGCTACATGGGGGGCACAACCCCCCTGGGCGCACCGTGGTGGGTTGTGCTCCCCACGGGCCTCCCCAATAGTACTTTCTTGATACACTGGGTGTCTTCTGGTCCTGAAAAATCTCCAAAAAGTTACGTTGCGTTTGGACTCCATTTGGTACTGATATTCTGCGAAATAGAAAAGAAGCAAAAAACAGCAACTGGCACTGGGCACTATGTTAATAGGTTATTCCCAAAAAATGACATAAAGTTGCTATAAAATGATTCTAAAACATCCAAGAATTATGTAACCTGCATGTCATGTGGAGACGTATCACCGCCCATTCCATTCTCTCTCATGCTTTCATTAGATTTTGCTACTGTACTTGATTGCTCCTATTCTGATGCATAGCCTGCTTTTGTAACCTTCTCATTGTACCTTACCTGCTTATCCTAAACTGCTTAGTATAGGTTGGTTAGTGATCCATCAGTGGACCCTCACCTTGTCCCTGTTGCCCCTGCTGGATTACTAGATGACTTGATCAACGTGATCGACGTCCAAGGCCCAACACAACAAATCACACCCCCTTAGTTGTACGACTCTGCAGAGCTACTATTGAGTGCCGAGGGTGATACCTCGTAACACACTTCTGATGATAACTCTGTAGTGTGGCTAATCTGTCGTGGTCATCAAGGGTGATTCCTCCTTCACCACTCATGCTATGACTCTGTCATGCAACACCTCAAATGTGAATCTCGAGGGTGATTCCTCCTTAGTTCACCTTGATGATTACATCAAGTGGAAGACATCGAGGGTGATTCCTTGGATTCCCCTTGGTGTTATGAACCATCGAATGGAAATCCATTGAGGGTGATTCCTCGGATTTCCCCCTTTATGTTATGGACACACGGTTACTTGACTTGACCATGGGACCATGATGACATTGGGTCGTCCCTGACGGGTACCCGCGAGTGATGTGAAGTTGGGCTGACCTAGAGGGTACCTGCGAGATAATTACGATCCGCGGCCAGGCAGGCAGACCGCCCTGGAGTGGGATGGGCCTAGCCCTTGCCCAAAGTCCTCAAGACGGGGCGATAGGAGTGTTGATCGTCACTCGCGCGCTCCCAAGTCACTAACGAGATTGGGTATTTGATCTAAGTTGGCCACAAGCCTATACGCACTAACCACCACGCGGGAACAAATATGGGCACTTGGTGTCATATGTATCAGCCAAAGCTCTCCAGACATCATCGGTTTAGCAGCGTGCACCCGGGTGGCCCATGTAAGTACCTGCTTGTTTAAAGAGGTTGCCAGGACTGACACCGGCCTCGTTCGCAATGCGCAGGATTGCAAAGGATGATTGGCCCATGAACCCTTCGCTTTTAGGATGTAGACCGGCTTGGTGGCCTCTCTGTCGAGCCTAGGTAGGTCTACGACGTGTTGATATTCCAAGGCAGGGCATGACCCAGGAAAGTGTGTCTGGCCAGAGTGATCAAGCATGTTGGGAAATGTGGTGGACTCCTACAGGGAAGTTAATCTATTCAAATAGCCGTGTCCTCGGTAAAAGGACGACTTGAAGTTGTATCGGATCTATACAACTAGAACTGGATACTGAGCTGTAAATGGGATATGATGGCTCCAGGATTGCTTTCTCGCACGGAGTCAAGAAAGGATCTCTGGCCTTTAATACTACAACATGCTTGCTTAATAATATGTTATTTTGTACTCTTCTAAGTGCTGCAAGATGCTTGAAGATGCTAGTCTTTGCTAGGCTAGGCTTTCCCTTCTCTTCTGGCATTCTGCAGTTTAGGTCACAGATACAACCCATTCCTTTGATACTGATGCATACTTAGTTTAGATCTGATGTAAGTCTTGCGATTACTTTGGATGAGTACTAACAGTTGCTTTGCTACCCCTTTTCCACCATACTTGAGTGCTGCGATCAGATGACGGATCCCAGGAGCCAGATGCCACCACCGACGACTACTACTACCCCGAGGGTGCCTACTACTACGTGGAGGCCGCTGACGACTAGGAGTAGTTAGGAGGCTCCTAGGCAGGACGCCTTGCCCTTTCGATCGAGTTACTTTTGCGCTAGCCTTCTTAAGTCAAACTTGTTTAACTTATGTCTGTACGCAGATATTGTTGCTTCCGCTGACTCGTCTGTATTCGAGCTTCTGTATTCGAGCAATCGAGGCCCCTGGCTTGTAATATAAGCTTGTGTGACTTAATTTGTGTTTAGAATTGTGTTGTGTTATCTTCTAGTGAGTCCCTAATCTTGATCGTACACATTTGCATGTATGATTAGTGTACGATTAAATCGGGGGCGTCACACCTACCCTCCTGTGGCAGCAAGGTCGTGATGGAAACTAAAGGTAATTAAGGTGCTCCTTTTAATAGAGAACCGGAACAAAGCATTAACACATTGTGAATACATGTAGTCCTGAAATTACAATCATCCCCGTAGAGTATCCTAGTTGTTGTCACTTTGGGGTCTAGGGTTCAGGACAATAACATGTGCATACTACTTGCAGCTAAGATCAAGAACACAAATATATTTATGAAAACACAATAGATTCAGATCTTAAATCATGGCACTCGGGCCCTAGTGTCAAGCATTAAACATAGCAAAGTCAAAACAACATTAATCTCAGAACATAGTGGATATTAGGGATCAAGCCGTAACAAATCTGACAAAGATTACATAAGAAATCTCATCCAAATCCCATCTACCTCCTTTATGCCTACAAAGGATTACTCACACAGGTATGTGAGCATCATGAAATTATTGATGGAGAAGGGTTGGTGATGATGACGACGACGATAATCCATCTCTCCGGAGCCAAAAATAGACTCCAGTTGGGGCTCCTGACGAAGAACATCGGGTGGCGGCGGCTCCATATTTTAAACCGCGATGAAACTTCTCTCTATTTTTTTTGGATCGAAGACGTGAATTTATAGCACCGGAATCAGGTCAAGGCGGTGGCCAGGGGCCCCACAAGGACATGCCATGTGGCCAGGGGGTGGTCATGCCCCCTTCCCTTGTGCCCCCAGTGGCTCCTCTCCGGTACTTCTTCGTTCTAGTATTCTTTTCATATATTCCAAATAATTCTCCAACAATTCCCTTCCAATTCCTAGCACTTTTATTTCTGCACAAAAACAACACCATGGTTGTTCTGCTGAAAACAACGGCAGTTCGGATTACTTTCACTCAAATCATGCAAATTAGATGCCAAAACAAGAGCAAAAGTTTTTGGAAAAGTAGATACGCTAGAGACCTATCAACTCCCCAAGCTTAAATCATTGCTTATCCTCAAGGAATTCAGTTGATAAACTAAAAGTGATAAAGAAAAAACTTTTACAAACTCATTTGCTTTTGTAGATGTACATAAATTAAACTAGTGATCAAATTTCAACACAGATCATGGAGTAACCACATATATGATAACACTTAGTAGCAACATTTACTCATATGAATAACATAACCAACTAGTGAGCAATAATACTATATCTCATACATCAACACTTTGTCAAAATGACTATGATACGATATGATAGAATTGTATCTCACTAGCTCATTTTGAAATCACAAAACATAAATGTAGAGCACCTTTGAAGTTCAATCAGCGACTAGAAATTTTAATTCAGCGTATAAAACATCCAGTCATGCTCTCATCCAACATTAGATAGACCCAATTCATGTTGAACTAAGAATTACAATAACACTCTCTATGTTGGTGCTTGAATGAGAAGGTGCCGACTCATCAATAAATTAAAAGAAGGGCCCCTCGCAGAGGGAAGTAGGGATTTGCTTATGTACCAGAGCTCATTGCTTTAAAACAAAGATTTCATTTTGGCAGGTGTAATTTTCATTCAACGGTTTATGATAGAGAATCTCGTCATCTTACATGATAAACATGTGTGAGAGCAGTTTCCATGCTTAACACTCCCTCTCCACCTTTGTCTTTCCACAAACCATGGTTAGCCGAATTCACGGGTGCCTGTAAACATACCCCAGGGAGATGTGTGTATTATCTATTTAATTAATTCAGGGCCGGGCATCCCATTTACTAGCTCTTTTTGAAATATTAAAACAAGTAGATGTCATACTTGTCGAGAGGAACACATTATTTATAAGAGAAGATGGCGCTCCCCCTACCGTTCCATGAGCTTGATGAGCACACAAAGCAGATATTCATTTGAAAATTTAGAGGTGGCACATGCAAATTTACAATCATGCACTTTTAATAACCAACATTGAATGGTGGCATGGTGAGGATACACTACTGGAAACAGGGAATTTGCCATCAGTCAGCTCTTTGCCGTCTGCCAGCGGATGGCAAAGAACGTCTTTGTCATCTGCTTACAAAAAACAGACGACAAAGAACTGACAGATGGCAAAGAACCTAGTTGCCATCAACCAGTTCTTTGCCATCTGCCACCCGATGGCAAAGAATCTTTACCATCCGCTGGCACACGGCAAAGAGGTGGGTAGGGTCCAGTGCTGTAACGGCCTATCAACCCACCTCTTTGCCATCTGCCAGCAAATGGCAAAGAATATTTTCCGTCTGCTGGCAGATGGCAAAGAAGTGGGTGGGACCTAGTGGATGACGGTGCTATAATGGCCCAGTAGCCCCACCTCTTTGCCATCTGCCAGCCGACGACAAATATTCTTTACCATCAGTTGGATGATGGCAAAGAGGTGGGGCTTTTCCATCCGCTAGCTGATGGCAAAGATGTGGGCCTTTGCCATCCGCTGGCTGATGGCAAAGAAGTCGGACTATCTCCTCCCCTCTCTTCTTCTAAAAAAAATCTCCTCCCCTCTCTCCCAGCCCGGCCCCACCCCTCTCTCTCTCTCTCCTAGCCCGGCCCCACCCCTCTCTCTCTCTCTCCCAGCCCGGCCCCACCCCTCTCTTTCTCCCCTCTCTCTCCCAGCTCGGCCCCACCCATGTCTCTCTCCCCACCTCACCCACCCACCACCGCACCCGCGCGCCCCAACCCCGCGTTCTAGACGCCACCCAGCACCGCCGCCAACCAGCCCCTCCCTGCCACCGCAGCCCTCCCATGCCCCTCCCCGCCACCGCAGCCCGCCCCTGCACCCGCCCCTCCACCATTCCAGGCCACGGCGCTGCCCCCTCCCCGTGGCCCTCCCGGCCACCGCGGTATGCCCTGCGGCCCTCCCCACCACCGCAACCCGCCCCTGCGCCTGCCCCTCCACCGAGCCAGGCCGCGGCGCCGCCCCCTCCCTGCCACCGCGCCATCCAAATTAGTTTAAATCTTTGGTACTTTTCTTTTTCAATTCTTGTCCTAATATGGACTATAATTTCTAGGGGATTTACACTGCAAGTCTCTATGTGGTAAGGACGCAGCTTCACGTGTAGCTCTAGACAAGAAGACAGTTGATCCAGTCCTAGTCCTGGTCACTTCACGTGTAGCTCTAGCCAAGAAGACTCAAACATAGCATACTGCAGTTGTAGGTGTGTTTGCGTCGAGTCTCTCGTAGCTCGTATGCCTATTTTGTATGTGATCGAAAGAAGTTGATGAACTGAAAGCAAGATATATAGTGTTAAAAATCTGTTGAAATCTGCAAGAAATTGATCATCGTGTTGGGAAAGGTGTGTTTGCATCGAGTCTGTCCTTTTGCAATTTTGAGTTTCTCATGTCCATGTTCAGACTTGCAGAGGTCGGGGTCTTCCCCCTTTTCAAAAAAAAAATGTTCAGACTTGCAGTCCAAGTTGCAACTGGAATTCAACCAAAATTGACAAAATTCTCTTCTTGCTGTTTCTTGATATAAAACTACATATGTACGACATAACTGTGATATACATTCAGAAAAAGATGAATCTTTTCTCAGGCTTGCAAGTTGGATTGTGCTCAACACCGATTGCATACAGTAGGTGTTCTTGGACTCTTTTGCACTATAATTCTTGATAATTTTTAGTGTGATTTACTTTGTCAACACAGTGTGTAGGCTCTGAATGTTTTTATGCTATTAGGTGCACACATTCTTTTGAATTTTTTTGCATGCTTTCACTAATATTGAGTCTGCAGTGTAATTTTCAGCTACCTCAGGATTATAATGTAGGTTCTATGATTTTTTGCCACTGTATTTCTTCATTCTAGACTTCAAAGTTTCTGTAATTTCCAGAGTATCCAGTTAGTTTCTAATTTAATATACTAATATTTCCCCAGATTTTATTACTATATAGTAAGTAGAAGTGTTTCTGACTTGGTGATCTTCCTGGGATTTCCCTCAATGTTTGGCTATTTGGTGGGTCGCAAGTTGATGGGCAGTTGTTCGCCATGGTCCAAGGTATTTGTGGTTCAGGTTTAGTTGAAACTAGGTGACAATCTAGCCCGACCCATTTTTTAGAAATAGAAAGCATATAGTCGCCGAGGTGGTTTTTTTTGGACATACAAGTGTCCTCTATTTATTTGTCAGGAAATGTGGATGTTACCGAATTGGAAAACAATCAAGTACTAAATAGACACTCCCTAATTTTAAGAGGATTTTTAACCTAGCTTTTTCTGTTTAGTGTTGGTTTGGCTTGCCTTAGCTTTTATATCTGAACAATCAGGTTCACAAATAGATACCAACCTAGACACGAGTTGGATAAACCCTATCTGATTTTGTTTTCTCCACTTGAGATTTGCAGGGGAGGTTGCATTGCCCGGAGGAAAGGCAGAGGAGGGTGATGCTGATGATGCAGCAACATCATTAAGGGAGGCAAAGGAGGAGATTGGGCTCAATCCAGCCTTGGTCAATGTCGTTTCCTAGCTTGAGCACTTCTTGCCCAAGGTAAGATGTCTATGAGTTCTCGCTTATACCCCAACTGAAAAAAATCACATTGTACAGCGGACAGACTATTCAAGTGCACACTGAAAGGCATGTTAGTTTTTTTCTTCTTAACTTCGAAAAAACACATGCATGTAGCCAAGATTTAGGATATTCTTATAGATGTTTTGATGATCATGTAGCATGCTTTTCTTTACAGTCCACTTTTGCCGGATAGAATTTATCTTTGTCCATTTGATACCACGACACCCAGACACGACACCCCCGACCCCCGACACCTCTTCGGCTTCCTGTTGACTAAAAAGGTGCTTTTCGGCCTTCCAGAGGCCGACGGGGTCATATATTTATGAATTATAAGTTAGGTCATATATTTTCTAATTTTGTTATGAAAACATCATATATATTTGTGTTGATCGGGTGGATTTAAATGTGCAGTTGTTTCGTCGCTGCGAGGGTCTAGTGTTCGACGACCTCCCCATGCGCTCAACGAGCTCCGCCCCGGCGTTCGTGGGTGAGCACAAATGACATCTCCACCTCCCCCAATCATTTGCTATGTTCCGGTCTTCGTGCCGATGAAACATGCTAGCTGTAGGTAGATTGAATCATCAGTATGCGTGACCACTATGTGTCTCCCGTTCGAAAGGGTTACATCTATAAATATGCATGCATTTGCATATTTATAATCGTGATTCTTTTGAATTTTCCAACATTATCCATGGACAGCCCGAGTATGTGTAGATTGGGTTCGTTTTCCCATATGCTCTGCTCCGGATCCGATGCAGAATTTCGTCAGTGCCTCCCTGTTGTTCTCCGGGTACACATCCTCTCTGCTTATTGCCGAGACGTGTATCAAGAGAACAGTGGGGAGGTGTTGTCGAAATTTTGCGTCGGATCCGGAGTAGAGCATGGGAAAACGAACCCAATCTACACATACTCGGGTGGTATTAGGACCTATCTTTACCTATTAGCGTCTAGGTTGCATGGACGTAATAAAACTGACAAACTCTATTAACTGATGAATATGGTTTGCTGAATTATGTATATATTTCTTGTGTGTCCAGTAGCTAGGCAAGATGAGTGATCGTGCGTGGATGTACACCGGTCACACTAGTCAGAAAGACATGACCCGTGAATGGATAACTGGGTATGTGGTTTGCTTCATGATTCATGCAAATTCATTCTTAATGCTAGCTTGAGCCCTTAACTAATACTTTGTTCCTCTCTTTTAGGCGCGACACAACAAGACGGATGTGCCAGAGCTGTTCGACCTCTATGCCATGGCCCATAGTGCCCCGTATAGGAAGGCCAAGGCATTCTCTAAGTCTGATCTCGATGATCCAAAGAACTTCAGCAACCGCGCCTCCCACAACAAGCTCGTGAGGTATAGAGATGAGGGGAAGGCAAGGAAAGGGCCGGACTTCAACCCGAGCCAGCCTATTGATCCAGAGCTGGTGATGATTTCTGGTGGCGGGAGGCACCATGGCTTGTTAGCCATTGGGGATGGGTTGATACGTTGTACTAGCACTCTCCCGGAGATCAAGAGGCGCCAGTAGAGCTCCGATCCTGAGATAAGGCCTCGTCCATGGCCAATGGATCTCAAAATCAAGGTCAGTTATACAGAATCAGATACCTTTCCTCCATTACATTATGTGTGTGGCCATTGATGATTACAATGCTAAATAGGAGTGGTGTTGCAGGCTGCTATTGAGGAAGAGAGAGCAAAGACCCAGGAGCTTCTGGTGGAGGAAAGGAGGCAGGCGGCAGAGAGGGAGAGGGAGATTGAGGAGAGGACGGCTAGGCTTTTGGAGGAGGAGAGGAACCAGAACGACTTGGCTAACCGGGCCATATACGAGCTCTTCGCGGTAAGTTTCTTCTACATATTAGCTAAATCATGCACGTAATGTTCCTTTCATTAGTAACTAATATGGCTGACTCGTCAAAACCAAATGTGCAGTCCATGTGCGAGAAGAACGGCCAGACCCCTCCGCTGATGCCAGTCATTGCTCCGGCGGGCACGGTGAGTTTCATTTGAATGTACATTACTTATTATTCTTCACATTTGAGTTGCATCATGCTAACAAGACATTGCAAATGATCTTTAATTTGGTGCAGCATAACTCTCGAGAAGCATCGACGTGTGCCACTTGCGCGAGCAAGAACCCCGATCCTCCTCCATCTGCCACTGCCGCGAGCAAGAACCCCGATCCTTCACCTACGGGTTGACGGTAAGTTTTCCCTAGTGCTTTGCTTAACAAATGCGTACTTAGCTTAAGAAATGACCTATTTAGCTCTGAAATGACCTATACTTGCCACTTATTCCTCCAAAATGACATAATAACCTTAATTAGCTCCAAAATGACCTATTTAACCTAGGATAGCTCAAAATGACCTATACTTAGCATTTTTCCTCCAAAATGACATAATAACCTTAATTAGCTCCAAAATGACCTATTTAACCCAGGATAGCTCTAAAATGACCTATTCTTTGCATATATTCCTTCAAAATGACTTAATATTCTTAGCTAGCTCAAAAATGACATAATAACTTTAATTAGCTCCAAAATGACCTATTTAACCTAGGATAGCTCTAAAATGACCTATACTTAGCATTTATTCCTCCAAAATGACTTAATATGCTTAGCTAGCTCCAAAATGACATAATATGCTTAAGAAATGACCTATTTAGCTCCAAAATGCTATAATATGCTTGGCTAGTTCAAAAATGACATAATAACCATACTTAGCTCCAAAATGACCTATTTAACCTAGGATAGCTCTAAAATGACCTATACTCAGCATTTTTTCCTTTGAAATGACTTCATATGCTTAGCTAGCTCAAAAAGGACATAATAACCTTAATTAGCTCCAAAATGACCTATTTAACCTAGGATAGCTCTAAAATGACCTATACTTAGCATTTTTCCTCCAAAATGACTTAATATGCTTAGCTAGCTCAAAAATGACCTATTTAACCTAGGATAGCTCTAAAATGACCTGTACTTAGCATATTGTCCGCCTAAATGACTTAATATGCTTAGCTAGCTCTAAAATGACATAATATGCTTAAGAAATGACATATTTTAGCTCCTAAATAACTTCATATGCTTAGCTAGCTCCAAAATGACATAATAAACTTACTTAGCTCCAAAATGACCTTACTTAGCATTTTTTACACCAAAATGACTTAGTATGCTTAGCTCCAAAATGACCTTAGTTAGCATTTTTTACACCAAAATGACTTAGTATGCTTAGCTAGCTCAAAAATGACATAATAACCATACTTAGCTTCAAAATGACCTATTTTACAAATACAAGTTGCATCATAATAATCTTCACATTTTAGTTGCATCATAATAATCTTCTTCTTCTAACTTTCTTCTTTCCCATTTTGCAGATTTGCTTCAGATCACAGAAGCTTGGGTTGATGGAGTGCTTGTGTTTAGCTTTTGTTTTGACTTTGTGAAACTTGCTACCTATGATGAAACTGTGTAATATTGATGAAACTATGTATATGTATGGATGAAACTTGCTACTATAGGTAACATGTGTTGGATATGTATTCATGGATATGTGTTGGATATATATGTGTTCATGACTATTGGTAATATGTGTTGAATATGCTATATTGGTCATATATATATGTTTGATTTTCTGTGAAAGTGACTTGATATAAGAAAAAACAAAATTAAATGGGGCAATATAGGCACTTTGCCATCAACTGGCAGATGGCAAAGAGCTTTTCCATCAGCTGGCAGATGGCAAAGAGCATTGCCATCTGCCAGCGGATGGCAAAGAGCTTTGCCATCTGCCAGCTGATGGCAAAGGGGCCACATGGCACCTACCCATACAGCTTGGGGAGCGCTCGTTTGGCCTATTTGCAGCCTTTGCCATTAGCTGGCGGATGGCAAAGAGCCTGCAACCTTTGCCATCAGCTGGCGGATGGCAAAGAGCCTGTAGCCTTTGCCATCAGCCGATGGATGGCAAAGAGCCTGCAGCCTTTGCCATCTGCCAGCTGATGGCAAAGCACGCTGTTAGCCTCCTAACGTGGCTAACCCTGTTTCTCTGCCGTACAGAGGTTTTGCCATCTGCCAGCTGATGGCAAAGGCTACGGGCTCTTTGCCATCTGCTAGCTGATGGCAAAGAAGCCTTTACCAGAGTGTATTCAGCCGGCGCTTTGCCATCCACTGGCTGATGGCAAATCCCTTTGCCATATGTCGGCCATGCCTTTGCCATCTGCCATGGCAGATGGTAAATTGCCTGTTCCCTGTAGTCAAGGGTGATTCCTCCTTCACCACTCATGCTATGACTCTGTCATGCAACACCTCAAATGTGAATCTCGAGGGTGATTCCTCCTTAGTTCACCTTGATGATTACATCGAGGGTGATTCCTTGGATTCCCCCTTGGTGTTATGAACCATTGAATGGAAATCCATTGAGGGTGATTCCTCGGATTTCCCCCTTTATGTTATGGACACATGGTTACTTGACTTGACCACGAGACCATGATGACATTGGGTCGTCCCTGAGGGGTACCCGCGAGTGATGTGAAGTCGGGCTGACCTAGAGGGTACCTGCGAGATAATTACGATCCGCGGCCGGGCAGGCAGACCGCCCTGGAGTGGGCTGGGCCTAGTGATGTCTACTACACAACCTTCTTCTTGTAGACGTCGTTGGGCCTGCAAGTGCACAAGTTTGTAGGACAGTAGCAAATTTCCCTCAAGTGGATGACGTAAGGTTTATCAATCCGTAGGAGGCGTAGGATGAAGATGGTCTCTCTCAAGCAACCCTGCAACCAAATAACAAAGATTCTCTTGTGTCCCCAACACACCTAATACAATGGTAAATTGTTTAGGTGCACTAGTTCAGCGAAGAGATGGTGATACAAGTGCAAAATAGATGGTAGATAAAGGTATTTGCAATCTGAAATTATAAAAACAGCAAGGTAACAAGTCATAAAAGTGAGCGTAAACAGTATTGTAATGATAGGAAACAAGGCCTAGGGTCATACTTTCACTAGTGCAAGTTCTCTCAACAATACTAACATAGATAGATCATATAACAATCCCTCAACATGCAACAAAGAGTCACTCCAAAGCCACTAATAGTGGAGAACAAACATAGAGATTATGGTAGGGTATGAAACCACCTCAAAGTTATTCTTTCGGATCAATCTATTCAAGAGTTCGTACTAGAATAACACCTTAAGACACAAATCAACCAAAACCCTAATGTCACCTAGATACTCCATTGTCACCTCAAGTATCCGTGGGCATGATTATACGATATGCATCACACAATCTCAGATTCATCCAACCAACACAAAGTACTTCAAAGAGTGCCCCAAAGTTTCTACCGGAGAGTCAAGAAAACGTGTGCCAACCCCTATCCATAAGTTCATGGGCGGAACCCGCAAGTTGGTCACCAAAACATACATCAAGTGGCACGTGATATCCCATTGTCACCACAGATAAACATGGCAAGACATACATCAAGTGTTCTCATAAAAGACTCAATCCGATAAGATAACTTCAAAGGGGAAGCTCAATTCATCACAAGAGAGTAGAGGGGGGAGAAACATCATAATATCCAACTACAATAGCAAAGCTCGGGATACATCAAGATCGTACCATAGAGGGAACATGAGAGAGAACACGAGAGAGAGAGATCAAACACATAGCTACTGGTACATACCCTCAGCCTCGAGGGTGAACTACTCCCTCCTCGTCATGGAGAGCGCTGGGATGATGAAGATGGCCACCGGTGATGGGTTCCCCCTTCGGCAGGGTGCCGGAATGGGCTCCCGAGAGGTTTTTGGTGGCTACGGAGGCTTTTGGTGGCGGAACTCCCGATCTATCTTGATTTCCGATGGTTTTATGGTACGTAGGCTTATATAGGCGAAAGAAGTCGGTCGGGGGTGCTCGAGGGGCCCACGAGACAGAGGGCACGCCCAGTAGGGGGGGGGCCTATTCCTGGGCTCTTCGAGTATCTTCTGACATGAACTCCAAGTCTCCAGGATGATAATCTTCCGAAGGTTTCATTTCGTTTGGACTCCGTTTGATATTCCTTTTCTTCGAAATACTGAAACAGGCAATAAAACAACAATATGGGCTGGGCCTCCGGTTAATAGGTTAGTCCCAAAAGTAATATAAAAATGTATAATAAAGCCCATAATCATTCAGAACAGATAATTAAATAGCATGGAACAATCAAAAATTATAGATACGTTGGAGACGTATCACCTAGCCCTTGTCGGAAGTCCTCGAGACGGGGCGATCGGAGTGCTGATCGTCACTCACGCGCTCCCAAGTCACTAACGAGATTGGGTATTTGATCTAAGTTGGCCACTCACCTATACGCACTAATCACCACACGGGAACAAATATGGGCACTTGGTGTCATATGTATCAGCCAAAGCTCTCCAGATGTCAGTGGTTTAGCAGCATGCACCCGGGTGGCCCACGTAAGTACCTGCTTGTTTAAGGAGGTTGTCAGGGCTGACACCGGCCTCGTCCACAATGCACAGGATTGCAAAGGACGATTGGCCCATGAACCCTTCGCTTTTAGGATGTATACCGGCTTGCTGGCCTCTTTGTTGAGCCTAGGTAGGGCTACGACGTGTTGATATTCCAAGGAAGGGCATGACCCAGGAAAGTGTGTCCGGCCAGAGTGATCAAGCGTGTTGTGAAATGTGGTGGACTCCTGCAGGGAAGTTAATCTATTCGAATAGCCGTGTCCTCGGTAAAAGGACGACTTGAAGTTGTATCGGATCTATACAACTAGAACTGGATACTGAGATGTAAATGGGATATGATGGCTCCGGGATTGCTTTCTCGCACGGAGTCGAGAAAGGATCTCTGGGTTTTAATACTACAACATGCTTGCTTAATAATATGTTATTTTGTACTCTTCTAAATGTTGCAAGATGCTTGAAGATGCTAGTCTTCGATAGGCTAGGCTTTCCCTTCTCTTCTGGCATTCTGTAGTTTAGGTCACAGATACAACCCATTCCTTTGATACTGATGCATACTTAGTTTAGATCTGATGTAAGTCTTGCGAGTACTTTGGATGAGTACTAACAGTTGCTTTGCTACCCCTTTTCCACCATACCCGAGTGTTGCGATCAGATGACGGATCCCAGGATCCAGATGCCACCACTGACGACTACTACTACCCCGAGGGTGCCTACTACTACGTGGAGGCCGCCGACGACCAGGAGTAGTTAGGAGGCTCCTAGGCAGGAGGCCTTGCCTTTTTGATCGTGTTACTTTTGTGCTAGCCTTCTTAAGTCAAACTTGTTTAACTTATGTCTGTACATAGATATTGTTTCTTCCGCTGACTCATTTGTATTCGAGCCTCTGTATTCAAGCAATCGAGGCCCCTGGCTTGTAATATAAGCTTGTGTGACTTAATTTGTGTTTAGAATTGTGTTGTGATATCTTCTCGTGAGTCCCTGATCTTGATCGTACATATTTGCGTGTATGATTAAATTGGGGGCGTCACCCCTACCCTCCTGTGGCAGCAGGGTCATGATGGAAACTAAAGGTAATTAAGGTGATCCTTTTAATAGAGAACCGAAACAAAGCATTAACACATTGTGAATACATGTAGTCCTGAAATTACAATCATCCCCGTAGAGTATCCTAGTTGTTGTCACTTTGGGGTCTAGGGTTCAAGACAATAACATGTGCATACTACTTGCAACTAAGATCAAGAACACAAATATATTTATGAAAACACAATAGATTCAGATCTTAAATCATGGCACTCGGGCCCTGGTGTCAAGCATTAAACGTAGCAAAGTCAAAACAACATTAATCTCAGAACATAGTGGATATTAGGGATCAAGCCGTAACAAATCTGACAACGATTACATAAGAAATCTCATCCAAATCCCATCTACCTCCATTGTGCCTACAAAGGATTACTCACACAGGTATGTGAGCATCATGAAATTATTGATGGAGAAGGGTTGGTGATGATGACAACGACGATAATCCATCTCTCCGGAGCCAAAAATAGACTCCGGTTGGGGCTCTTGACGAAGAACAGGGAGTGGCGGCGGCTCCATATTGTAAACCGTGATGAAACTTCTCTCTATTTTTTTGGATCGAAGATGTGAATTTATAGTGCCGGAATCAGGTCAAGGCGGTGCCCAGGGGCCCCACAAGGACATGCCATGTGGCCAGGGGGTGGTCGTGCCCCCTTCCCTTGTCCCCCAAGTGGCTCCTCTCCGGTACTTCTTCGTTCTAGTATTCTTTTCATATAATCCAAATAATTCTCCCAACAATTCCCTTCAAATTCCTAGCACTTTTACTTCTGCACAAAAACAACACCATGGTTGTTCTGCTGAAAACAACGGCAGTTTGGATTAGTTTCACTCAAATCATGTAAATGAGATGCCAAAACAAGAGCAAAAGTTTTTGGAAAAGTAGATACGCTAGAGACGTATCAACTCCCCAAGCTTAAATCATTGCTTATCCTCAAGGAATTCAGTTGATAAACTAAAAGTGATAAAGAAAAAACTTTTACAAACTCATTTGCTTTTGTAGATGTACATAAATTAAACTAGTGATCAAATTTCAACACAGGTCATGGAGTAACCACATATACGATAACACTTAGCAGCAACATTTACTCATATCAATAACATAACCAACTAGCGAGCAATAATAATATATCTCATACATCAACACTTCGTCAAAATGACTATGATACGATATGATAGAATTGTATCTCGCTGGCTCATTTTGAAATCACAAAACATTTACTAGCTCTTTTTGAAATATTAAAACAAGTAGATGTCATACTTGTCGAGAGGAACACATTATTTATAAGAGAAGATGGCGCTCCCCCCACCGCTCCATGAGCTTGATGGGCACACAAAGCAGATATTCATTTGAAAATTTAGAGGTGGCACATGCAAATTTACAATCATGCACTTTTAATAACCAACATTGAATGGTGGCATGGTGAGGATATAGGCACGCTGAACATAAATATCATAGATGCAAGTCTGGCTTTGAATCAATTACATGAGTGAACACGTGCCAAGTCAATCCACTTAAATTCTTTAGATGAGGATACTCCAACATACCACATCATAATCAATTTAATGCATGTTGACACCCAAGACAACATATTATCCACTCCTAGCTAATTAAGCATGTCATAAGAGAACATGAACTATCATCATACATTTGTTTATCCATAATATGCTGAAACAAGATCACGAAGATAAACATATGGTTGAAAAAAAACAAGAACAAGTAGAGTTCATACAAGCTTTTCTTCACCACGACCACTTCATCAAAATCGCCATTACTGCCTTTCACTTGCAAGATCAATGATGTTAAAAATAAATAACATAGTGCAAGTGTCTTCGTGGACTAAGATGAAATGAGCAAGCACTACATACAAGGAGAAGACATCGAAATATTTGGTCTTTTATTAGTTCAAAGATAAAGCACATAAGAACCAATTTGATTTTTTTTATTTTCAACTCCTTTTGAAACAAGACTCAATATGACGCAAAGAAAAATTGAAACAAACGACGAAGAAAAAGAGCAAAAAGAACTAAACAAGAAGAATCGCAAGAGAAACTAGAGAAATAACTAGAGAAATACTTTTATTCTTTTCTGATTTTTTTAACAACAAAAGAAGATTTAGAGAAACACACAAAAATATTTTTGAACTTTTAGTTTTTCTGAAGAAAGAAAATAAATAAAAGCTCAAAGAAAAAATGAAAAGAGAGGAATTTTTTTACATGAAGGACTTCAAACAAATGAAAAAATAAAATAAGAAATGATAAATCTTTTTGGATTTTCAGTTTTAACAAACACACAAAGAAACAAATGAACAAAAGCGAAACATGAAAATACAAAGATAACAAGGTGTACCAACAAGTGTAATGAATGCGTATGATAACAATAATGAAATGTTGGTGAGAATACGTACTCCCCATGCTTAGGCTTTTGGTCTAGCCTGGCTCACTACCATGGATCAAATCCTGTCAGTCCTGGAAGATACTGGTTATACTGTCCTGGTTGTGGTACCCGCGCCCCTAGGGGTTAATCTCCTCATCATGTGTCATTGCAATTCGTTCTTGTAGTTGGTGATGTTAGCTGGTATAATAAAATGTCTTCCCCTGGCATGTGCATTAAACAATGCAGGAGCAGGCAAAGTAATAATTTCATGGGTAACCTGGCTGAACATCAGGTTATGCTTAGAATTGTTAGGTGCAACATACACTGGTGCAACAACATCGTAAGACGGCACGTCTATCGCACACCAGTCGATAGGACTGTCTGCAATGCATGAATCACAAACGATATGGTAATAAAATCATCTCCAAGAAAATGAATTGTGTGCGATGGCTGATCCATCAGCCAAGATTCAGATAAGAGTTGTGTGTGCGATACATGGCATACAGTTGATCCATATGAACTATTTGCGATGAGCCAAAATAACACAATCGATTACCAAGATCAAGAAGTGTGGGATAGACGACATACAGATCACCCGGATGAACTGTTTGTGACGATCCAAAATAACACAAATGATTCGCCACAACAAGATGTGTATGATAATCGGCAAACATGTCAGTAATAAGAATTGAGTAGGAAGACCGATAGTAATATAGACGATTGCTGCTAATAAGTTGTGTTTGTTGTGGGAAAATGCTTGCTAGTATACAATTGTCTGTGATTGTTGAATCATTAGTGACCTGTCCCTTAGTTTAATCGTTTGTGATGTCATTTGCTTTGTTTGCAAAACATTTATGCTCTATCTACAGAAAAACAACATGTATACTTATAACAACATGATTGCATAACCAAATTTAACATCCAATTAATAACTAAGTACAGATAACATTTGCACACCTCAATAAGAAATTACATGCATAATGATGTAGGGTAGAACCCTAGATTCCTGATCTTTCATGATTGGAGGGGATCCTACGAAGAACACGAGGGGAAACACGAGAGAAAGCACTCAAACCAACAAGATTCGATTAAACATGTGCTAGATTCTCGAAACACAAAGAGATACACGATCCAAATCGAACAAAGGACGATACAAGTGGTGGTAGTTCTTCTCCATGAGGAGGTCTTGAGGGGTCTTCCCGTGATGGGGTCTTGAATCCGCTTGGGGGATCTTCTCCGAAGAGGTCGTGGACTCCAATGGAGAAGTAACCAAGTGGGCGAGCAAAGCTGTATCTCTCAAATGAGCTTATCTTTGCTAACCCTAGAAAGAGGGAGGGGAAGGAGTATTCATAGTCTAAGTGGATGAAGGGGCACATGGGATTCGGCCAAACATGCTGTCAACACACAGGCATCGGACGTCCGACAATCACTGGTCGTCCGATGGATCGCGAGGGTCCGAACGTCCGGTACTTGTCGGAACTCCTACGTTTCGGCTCTTGTCAGGTTGCGTTGGCCTCCCGGTTAGGGTCGAACGTCCGAGATGTCGGTCGTCCGGAGGCTACCATACTTCGGATGTTTTGGCCCGGTGATGGTGGTGCCGGTTGTCCGGTGGTGCTAGGTTGTCCGGGCACTGGGAGGTGTCAGACGTCCGGTCTGCATCGGTCGCTCGGCCACTGGAGCATTCTCTGGCTTGGACTTGTCTGGCCGGCTGATGCTCTAGGTGTTGGACGTCTAACAAGCCTCGGTCGTCCGATGGCTGGAGACTTCCTGGAAACTCCACTTCTTGTCCCTTGTACTCGGTGTCCTTGCCGTCTTGTCCATTGGGTGTCCTTGACGTCTTGTCCACTGGGTGTAGCTTCTCCATGGCCTTCCTCTAAGTACCTGATCACACATAGGTTCTCCGCTTGAGGTAGTAGCCATCTCTCATATGTACAAAGTGGTAGTTCGGAGAGGAGCGAGTTCACCTTATCTTCGATAGCCTTTGCTCGAGCTCTTGTCATTGGTCCAAGTGGTGTCATGGGAGATGTAGGTAGGTCCATGGGGATGACCTTGGGATGCTCCGCATCATCTCCCCCTTGGGAAAGAACCGACCTTGGATCAAAAGCCTCATAACCATGGTAGGGATAGAGATCCTTGATGTTGAATACGTCGCTCATGTTGTACTTCTCGCACGGGAGATCGATCTTGTATGCATTGTTGTTGTAGCATGCTAGCACCTTGAAGGGTTCATCGGCTCGAGGTAGAAGCTTGGACTTGGGTTCGTTGGGTAAGTGGTCCTTGCGAAGGTGTAGCCACACGAGATCTCCAACGTTGAATATCATGGGTTGCTCGTTGATGTTGAGATTGGTCACGAGTCATTGTACTTGGCGCTCGATGGTGTGCCTTGTATCTTCATGCATCTTCTTGTGGTATCTTATTCATGTAATCGCATCCATGTTGATGCGCTCTTGTAGTGGTAGAGGAAGAATATCCAATGGGGACAATGGGTTGAAACCGTAGACGACCTCGAAGGGGGACTGTCCGGTAGTCGAATGTCTTGCATGGTTGTAGGCATACTCGGCGAGGGTAGACACTCCTCCCACTCCTTGACGTTCCTCTTGATCAACACGCGTAGTAGAGTGGAGAGCTTTCGGTTTGTCACCTCCGTTTGGCCATCGGTTTGAGGATGGTATGCTGAAGAGAACAAAATCTTGATTCCGAGCTTGGCGCATAGAGTCTTCCAAAAGTAGCTCAAGAACTTGATGTCACGGTCCGAAACAATAGTCTTTTGAACCCCATGTAGGCGCAAGATTTCCCTACAAAAAAAATTTGCAACATGTGAAGCATCGTCTATCTTGTTGCATGGGATAAAATGAGCCATCTTAGAGAATCGGTCCACAACAACAAACACAGAATCTTTGCCATTTCTAGTTCTAGGCAAACCAAGCACAAAATCCATGCTAATATCTTCCCATGGGTGATATGGAATTGGAAGTGGCATATATAGACCATGGGATTGAGCTTTAGACTTAGCTTTGCGACATGTAGAGCATTGCTGAAGTGTGAGACATCGCGGAACATCTTGGGCCAAAAGTAGTTCTTGGAGAGCATGGCGAATGTTTTGTCGTGTCCAAAGTGTCCAATTAGTCTTCCTCCATGAGCCTCTTGCAAAAGTAACAAACGAAGAGAAGACTCGGGGATACATAGTTTGTTAGCTCTCATAAGATAACCATCCTTTAGGTAATAGCGTTCCCAAGATGTATGCATAAAACATTTAGCATATGGAATAGCCAAAGTAGGATCATGCGCATATAAGTCTTTTATGTGCTCAAAGCCAATGACATTCAATTCTAGTTTAGTAACAAGCATGCATTTGCGGGAAAGCGCATCCGCTACAACATTCTCTTTGCCCTTAAGCTACATGATGACATAAGGAAAAGACTCTATGAATTCACTCCACTTAGCATGACGCTTGTTCAACTTAGACCCTTAAGATACTTGAAAGTTTCATGGTCGGTATGGATGATGAATTCATGAGGGCGAAGATAATGTTCCCACTCGTGCAAAACTCGCACTAAGGCATAAAGTTCTTTGTCATAGATGGGATAATTGAGTTGTGCTCCGAAAAGTTTCTCACTAAAGTAAGGTATGGTGCGCTTCTCTTGCATTAACACACCTCCTATGCCGAACCCACTAGCATTGCAATGTATCTCAAACAGTTTATCAAAGTTGGGTAATGCAAGCAAAGGGGAATGTGTAAGAAAATTTATGCTCATTGAATGCAGTATCTTGGGATGGAACCCCAAGAAAAGATGCATTCTTCTTACTCAAAGCATGCAAAGGAGAAGCAATGGTGCTAAAATCCTTCACAAATCTATGGTAGAAACCGTCTAGGCCAAGGAAATTTCGCACTTGTTGAAAGTTGGTTGGTTGTTGCCAAGTTTTAATAGCATTGATCTTAGATTCATCTACATGCATACCCTTAGAAGATACAACAAAACCCAACAAAACAAGCTTATTAACACCAAAATGGCATTTGTCCATATTAGCATAAAGGCGCTCTGTCCTAAGGGTTTGTAAAATGGTTCTAAGATCGGTGACATGATCTTTGAGGGATTTGCTAAAGACAAGAATATCATCGAAATAGACCACAACAAATACGCCAATGTAGGGCCTAAGAACAAAATGAATGACTCGCATGAAAGTACTGGGTGCTTCGGATAAATCCATTGGCATAACAAGCCATTCATATAAGCCATATTTGGTCTTAAATGCTATTTTCCATTCATCACCTTCTTGTATGCGGATTTGGTAGTAGCCACTTTTAACATCAATCTTAGAGAAAATGGTGGCTCAACTAAGCTCATCTATGTCTAAGCGTGGAATATGGTAGCGATATCTAATGGTGATAGCATTAATGGGAGGACAATCGGAATACATGCGATAGGTGCCATCTTTCTTAGGAACAAGGATTACCGGTACGACACATGGGCTCAAGCTCTCTCGTTCATGGCCATTGTCGATGCGTTGTTGTACTTGCCGTTGGATCTCCTTGGTTTCCTTGGGGTTGACGCGGTAGGGTGCCTTGTTAGGAAGGGGTTCTCCGGGTATGAGTCGATGCAGTGTTTGATGCCTCATAGAGGTGGTAGTCCCGGAGGTAGCTCATCGGGGAAAACATCTTGGAATTCCTGTAAAAGAGAAGACAACACTAAAGGTACATTGTGTGAGGTGTTAGTTGTAGGTGCCTCGTCCTTGCATAAAAGTACATAGTGCATAACACTTGATGAGTTCTCACACACTTCTCTCATCTCACTTTGGTGGCAAATAGGACTAAGTTTTTCTTGTCTCTCATCGTGGAGGCATTCAATTTTGGCTTGTGGTGCACACTCTCTTTTTGGTGGGTCGCTCTTTCACTATTCTCTCCACAATGGGTGGCTTGCTTGTTGGTGATCACATGACTTGGAGACATAGGTCGTAGCACATACTCCTTTCCTTTCATCTTGAAGCTATAGTGATTGGTCTGCCCGTTGTGGATGACACCTCGGTCAAATTGCCATGATCGTCCAAGAAGGAGGTGGCAAACGGACATCAGAATAACATCACACTCCAAAGTGTCTTCGTATGCTCCGATCTTGAAGGAAACTTGCACCATATGCTCGACTTGGATAGTGCCGGAGTCGCTTAGCCATTCGACCTTGTAGGTGTGTGGGTGCTTCATCTTGACCAATTGGAGCTTGGAACATAGCTCTTCACTTGCCAAGTTATGGCAACTCCCTCCATCGATGATGACCTTCACGGACCTTCCATTGATGCCGACCTTTGTGTGGAAGATATGTCATCTTTGGTCTTTGTCTGGTTGATGTTGAAGTGTCAAGACCTTGGAAACAACAAGAGTGGGGCTCGAATCTTCCTCACAAAAGACTTGATCATCTTCATCTTCGTTCACTTGTCGGTGCATGGCCACTTGCTCAAGGTCTTCCATTTCCTCTTCACTCATGGAGTCATAGGTTCCTTCATCGTTGAGGATCATGGTGTGCTTGTTGGTGCACCCAAAGGACTTGTGGCCTCGGCCATCGCCTGTGAAGCATTTGATGGAACTTGTCTTGATGGTCTCATCGATTGGAGTAGATGATGATGACGCTCTTGGCTTGAAGTTTCTTGTAGTAGGAGGACGCCTTGAAGTTGTCGAAGTCTTCTTGTAATTTGACTTGTCGTCATTGCTTAGTGAAGCTTTTGTCGAGGTAGGAGTCGTTGTAGTCGTTGAAGCTTGGTTGTAGGAGTCGTAGTTCTTGGAAGTGAACTTGGCATACTTGAAGTCATCTTGCACTTGACGTTCCACTTTGGTAGCTTGATGCACTAGTTTGATGAGGCTGAAGTAAGGTTGGAATTCAGCAATCTTCTTGATAGGATGGTTGAGCCATTCAAGAAACGTGCCATTGTTTGCTCATCATCTTCCGTGACATTGGCTCTTATCATGGCAATCTCCATTTCCTTGTTGTACTCTTCAACGCTCTTTGTTCCTTGCTTGAGGAGTTGGAGTTTCATGAAGAGGGCGCGGTTGTAGTATGTTGGCACAAAGCGCACTCTCATGACATGCTTCATTTGATCCCATGTGGTGATTGGTGGCTCACCTCTTGCTTCTCGTCGCTCAAGGACGTGTTCCTACCATATGAGTACATAGTCTTGGAACTCAAGGGATGCCATGGCGATCTTCTTCTCTTCCTCATAGTTGTGCAAATGAAAGATCTTGTCGACCTTCAATGCCCATGAAAGGTACTCTTCGGGATCATTGCTTCCAGTGAACTTGAGATTGCCGTAGTGTTGCTCTTGATTGTGTTGTGGTCGAGGATGACGATGTCGCCCTTGACGTAGAGAGTTATCAACCTCATGTTTCTCTTGTCATGGAGTATTGTCAACCTCATGTTGCTCTTGCCGTGGAGGAATGTCAACCTCATGTTGCTCTTGATGAACTTGAGGTTCTTGTCGAGCTTGTGGGACTTGTCGATTCAATCGTTCTTGATAGTTACTCTCTTGGACTTCTTCACGAAGTGCTTCTTCTTGTTCATGCGTAAGTCAGTTGCAATCGGCGATGGCACGACTCGCGTCTTGGAGGGCACGTTGCGCCGCAAGTGCTTGGGCTTCACACCGTTGTTGTTGTAGACGGGCAGCTTCGGCATCTTGGTGATGGCATGCGTGCTCTTCCTCGTGTTGGCGTAGACGTTTCCTTTCTTGGGTTTGCGTGAAGGTAGCTTGATTTTGATGGTGTCGATGTTCTCGTGCTAGAAGTTACTCTTGAGGATTGGTTCCATGTAGAGGATTGCAATTTGCTTGATGGTCTTGGCGCGCAACTCGACGCAGAGTGTTTGATGTCGGTGTACTTGAGCCGGAGTTAGTGCCATCGGAGTGTCGACTCGAGCGGCTCCGTCTTGAGTAGTACGACGAGGTAGAAGAGTTGTTGACTAACAAGGCACAAATCTCGTCCATTCTTGCATTGCTCTCTTGTTTTTGTTCATCGAGCTTGTTGTCGAAGTAGTCTCTTGTACGTTTCTCAGAGAGGCATAAGGCGGTGGCGAGATTGTTGATGCGGTCGCTCATTGCTTGTTGTTCTTGATGCAAAGCTCGTTGTGCACCGAAGAGGTGGCTCTTGGTGACGTAGGAGGTCATGTCGTCGTCTTGCTCGATGAAGAGTGGGTTGGTAGAAGAACTTGGCCTATCCATCATTCCACGAAAATATCTAAGTGGGAGAAAGAGATGAACTTATACCAAATGTACCTTGACCGATGTTGAAGATGGATCAATGATCACTCAAATGTGGGACAAGGAAATAGCACAATTGGTACCATTCTTGTCGGTTCTCACACCTACACAAATAAAGCCTTTGGATGGAGCTTGGTGAGGATGGTGGCACAAAGTTTGATGCAATTGTTAGTAAGACTCGATGATGTTGAAAAAGATTTGCAAATTTGCAAATGCAACAAGTAGACCAATAGCAAGTAGTGGTACACGAAAACACACATGCAAATAGATAAATAGGGTCATGCAACCAAAAATGAGCGCAAAATGTGGGATTCACGGAAAATGCTCTTGTTTCACAACAATAGAGAGACGCTAGCATGATTGCACAATAGGCGGATACGATACTTATGCACAACCTACTAAGCAAAAATGCAACGACTTCTATCCCAAGTATGCTATATGTATGGTATTCCTATGATATGGTCCAAGATGATCAGGTATGACAATATTATGAGCTCTTTGCTTAGCTTCCTCCTTTTCTTAGCTTCCTCCTTTGCTTAGCTTCCTCCAAGATGATCAGATATGATCCAAGATGATCAGGTTATCAATGCAATGGCAAGGAGTACACAAAGTGTCGTCGAGGTTACCGCCGAGGTTAGTCATTTGTAAGCAAGGACGGATGATGGTGACGTGGTCAATGTCGAATGATGGTAAAACCAATGTGAGCAGCTCAGGCATGTCGCTAGCTTTTCAACAAGCCAAAGAACACCCAAATCGGAGTTCGGGAGTGGAAGTTATGGCCGAAAACGTAAAGTGGACACGGCTGATTCTGGGAGGGCCGTGCGCATGGGGTCAAAGGCCCGGGTCCCGTGCACACGGTACACACATCGAGGACACGGGGTCACCTGGGACTATCGGGGGCCCATGGACACGGGGTCTGAGGAGCCCGTGGGCATGGGGTAGGCGAAAAATCCATGATTTCTTGGTCCAATTCGAAGGGGGAAAGAAAAATTGGTGTATGGGGATGCAATAGGGGGTAGATCTACTTGCTATACATCAGATCCACAAATCAAAATCAATAAAAACTCACAAAAGCTTCAAATCACAAAAAAAATGGTATGGCTCTTTTTGTGGGGATTTTAGAAATTGGGTAAGAACAAGCAAAATTAGACTAGAACACAAGGAGGGGGGCTCCAATTTCATGAGAAACCATGGCTCATGACACCAAGATGTTGTAGGGTGGAACCCTACGGAGAGATCTTTCATGAATTGGAGGGGGAATCCCCAAGAACAAGATGAACACAAGAGGGAAAACAAGAGGAACACTCAAGAACAAGTCCAATCACACATCCACTAGACTCACATCCACACAAGATCCACAAAGGTACAAGAACAACAAAGGGGAAATATACAAGGTAAAGTTCATCCCACTCCTATGGAGGTGAGGTCTTGGTGATCCTATGGTGGGGATCCTTCCCTAGATGGGGGCTTTATCCACTAGGGATCTTCTCCAAAGGATGTCTTGAATTCCAATGGAGTGTCTCTCTCTCAAGAGGAGGTACAAGGAGCAAAGCTCACATATATCAAGTCATATCCTTTGCTAAGTATCAATGGAGGAGGAAGGGGAGTATATATAGGTCCAAGGGATCAAGGGGTAAGGAGGGACGAGATGGGGATACAAGGGCGAAGCCCAACAGCCACGCACAGGGGGCTCCGTGCACACGGGGTAAGTGGAGCCCGTGCGCAAGGGGTCTCGAGGGACCTGATGCATGAGCCCGTGTGCACGGGGTCCGTGAGGCCCATGGACACGGGGGTCCCGTGGGCACAGTACACGCCCGTGCGCACGGGGTCTTCAGGACCGCCAGCCTGGGAGGCCCGTGGGCACGGGGTCGGAGGGTGTAACACCCACGATGCGGCTATATCTCCTACGTGTCGAGGCACAATTTAGAGGCATAACCGCATGGTGGTTTTATCACAAGAAGGGTCATCTTCACACAATCCCATGTAATGAACAAGAAAGGGATAAGTAGAGTTGTCTTACAATCGCCACTTCACACAAAGATCATATAATTCATACATCATTCGAAGTACACACATAGTCCGACTACGGACAAATCCAAAAAAAGAAGATAACCCCAAATGCTAGATCCCCGATCGTCCCAACAGGGCTCCACTACTGATCAACATGAAACGAAACATAGCAACGACCAAGATCTTTGGTGAGCTCCCATCTAAGCTTGGTTGCATCACCTGTACTGGTATCATTGGCACCTGCAACTATTGTGATAGTATCTGGTGAGTCACGAGGACTCAGTAATCTCAAAACCCACAAGATCAAGACTATTTAAGCTTATGGGTAGGAAGTGGTAATGAGGTGGAGTTGCAGCAAGCACTAAGCAAATATGGTGGCTAACATACGCAAATAAGAGCGAGAAGAGAAGCAACGGAACGGTCGAGAAGCTAGAAGTGATCAAGAAGTGATCCTGAAACTGCTTACGTTCATACATAACCCAAAACCGTGTTCACTTCCCGAACTCCACCGAAAAGAGACCATCACGGTTACACACGCGGTTGATGCATTTTAATTAAGTCAAGTGTCAAGTTCTCTACAACTGGATATTAACAAATTCCCATCTGCCACATAACCGCGGGTACGGCTTTCAAAAGATAATACCCTGCAGGGGTGTCCCTACTTAGCCCATCACAAGCTCTCACGATCGGTGAAGGATATTCCTTCTCCCGGAAAGACCCGATCAGTCTCAGAATCCCGGTTACAAGACATTTCAACAGTGGTAAAACAAGACCAGCAAGACCGCCCAACTGTGCCGACAAATCCCGATAGGAGCTGCACATATCTCATTCTCAGGGCACACCGGATGAGACATCCTATGAGTAAAACCAACCCTCAAGTTTCCCCGAGGTGGCCCTGCAGTCTACTCAGTTCAGACCAACACTTAGAGAAGCACTGGCCTGGGGGGGGGGGGTTAAAATAAAGATGACCCTCGGGGCTGTAGACCCCAAGGGAGGGTTATAGGTTGTTAGGCAAATGTAAAACCAATGTTGGGCCTTGCTGGAGGAGTTTTATTCAAGGCGAACTGTCAAGGGGTTCCCATAGACCCGACCGCGTGAGGAACACAAAATCAAGGAACATAACACCGGTAAGACGGAAAACTAAGGCGACAAGAGTGGAACAAAACACCAGGCATAAGGCCGAGCCTTCCACCCTTTACCAAGTATGTAGATGCATTAATTAAAATAAGAGATATTGTGATATCCTAACATAATCATGTTCCAACATGGAGCAATCTTCAACTTCACCTGCAACTAACAACGCTATAAGAGGGGCTGAGCAAAAGCGGTAACTTAGCCAAACAACGGTTTGCTAGGTAGGTGGGTTAGAGGCTTGACATGGCAATATGGGAGGCATGGTAAACAAGTGATAGGGAGCGCAACATAGCTATAGAACGAAGCAACTAGCAAGCAAAGATAGAAGTGATATTGAGGGTAGTGGTCATCTTGCCTGAGATCCCACAAGGAAGAAGAACGAGTCCATGAAGAAGACAAACGGACATAGTCGAACGAATCCTCACAACTCCGGAACGAAACCGAATCTAACGAGAGAAGCAAACAGGAAAGAAGCAAACAATATGGTAAACAACCATCACATAAGCATGGCATGATGCACAACCAAGTATGATGCATGTCCGGTTTAGATAGGAATGGCATGGCAAAGTGCAACAAACAATACTACAAGTTAAGTGGAGCTCAATATGCAATGAGTTGCATATTGACGAAACACAACATCAATTATTTAATTCTTTCCCGTTTAGGTACCCAACAAAATTAAATATTGTTAAACATGGCAAGAGATGAAGCATAAGTAAACTAACTATATGACAAGTTTAAATGAGGCCGGAACAACAAACAACAATTCCGAAAAATCCTCATGTCCATATTTCGAATTTGGTACTGTTCTGCCCTAAAATATATTTTTAACGTTGTTAAAAAATAAAACAAAGGGCACCAAGTTAATCTATGCATTTTTTCACTCCATTTACATATAAAGTTTATTAAATTCGGAGCTACGGTTAATTAGTTATGAAATAAAGCATTCTAACATGGCATTTATGCAAAATTAAACAAACAACAAGTTTAAGCATTTTAACATGGATGAAAGCAGCAAATTATGAAACTAGATGAAAAACTAAGCATTTTACATATGTAAAGTTTTAACATATGATGCACCACTTGTGAGTTATTAAATGCATGAAGTTAGAGGGGTTTTCTGCAAATCTGTTAATTCACTGGAAAAATAGACAAATCGTCCTGGCAAGGAAAAAACACACAATGGGCCGAATCTGCGATCGGGCCAATAGGAACAGGCGCTGGGGGAGGCAGCTCACCATGGGCTCAGCCCACGTAGGCAGGAAGCAGGAGCGGCCGGGCCTGGCGCTGGCTGCGGGCCACGCAAGCGGATCAAGGCGAGGCAGGGCGCGGTCAACGCTCGAGACGAGCGAGCCGCTACTGCTCTCGGCTCTGAAGAACAGAAACAACAGCAGGGTGGTCCTGGCGATGGACAAGACAACTGCAGGGGGTCCTGGCGACGGGGTCGGCGGGAACTGGCCAGGGAAGAGGTGAGTCAGCGAGGTGGCGACGTGCCGAACGAAGGCTGATGGAGGCGGGTCCGGCAATGCTTGCGGCGGAGCTGAAGAAGGCTGCGCGTCCTCTGTTCAACGAGGGAGAGAAATTCAGAGAGAAGCAAATCGAGAAAGGAACAAGGAGGCCGAGAGGGGGCCTTGTCGAACGACTGCAACTCACCGGCGGTGGCACCACGGCAAGGCGCAGAACCAGCGCGGGGCGAGGACTTGGCGAGGTGGATCCGGCAGCGACGGCGATGCAGCACGAGGACGGCGGCGTCGAAGCCCTGTCCATGGCAGTAGAGAGGGAGCAGAGAGATTAGGGAGGTGGAAGAAGGACCGAGGAAAAGGAGAAGGGCGACGAGGGTTGGCCTTGTCACGGTGGTCTCCATGGCTGACGGCTCTCCTGCGAGTTGAGCGGGGTCGAGGGCGACGAGGTCGAGGTCCAGAGCAGGGTGCCGGGGTGCGCTGCTGATGGCCAGCACTGCGGAGCATGGCCGGCGCGACGGGGCTGCTGGCTTGTGGGGATCGAGCAAAGGAGGCATGGCCTCAGGCTCGAGGAGGAGCACGACATGGAGGAGCTTCTGGGCTCGGGCGAGGAGTGGATCGAGGGGCCTGGGGTTGGTTCGATGCTTAAAACAAGGGAGGTAGTCAATGCGATCTGGTTAGTTGGAATGGATCGGGAGGGATCCCAAGGTGGATGCGGGAGAGTGGCGGCAGCGGGTGAGGGAACGATGGGACAACTCTCCTCAAATGTAGGGTTGGGTCATATTTATATAGCAAGGGGATTAGGGCAGGGTTAACCCGGTATGTCCGATCGAAATCCGGCGGTCGAGAAAAATAGGCTAGGGGGTCCAAATAAGAAAATGGAGATGTTTTATATATGTTTGGAGATGAACCGAATGCAACGGTGATGACTGAGGTAAGTTTCGGACGCACGAGAGGGGGGTTTGACAAGAGGGAATCGGAAACACGGTTGGTCTCAGAACGGTCAACGAACGCAACAGAAAGAAGCGAGGAGCGGCAACTACGAGCGGATGCAAGTTTTAAGAAAACAATGCCGATGCAATGCACATGATTCCATGAGATGGAATGCATGACATGAACAAAAAGCAAAACGAAAAACAAAAACCCAACAACGGAGGAAATAACATTTCACATAGCCGGAAATGGCAAGAGTTGGATTTATAAAAATGGAAAGTTACATCCGGGGTGTTACAACACTCCACCACTACAAGAGGATCTCGTCCCGAGATCTAGGATGGCACCGGAGAGAAACGGAAGAGGAAGAGGAGAGGTAAAACTAAGTTGCTTCTTCGACCAATGAGTGAAACCAAAGAACCTTGAGAGGTTGAAAAGTTGAAAGAAAGAACACAACGAACACCATTGAACCTTGGAGGTTGCAAAGCTATGAAGGACGAGTACAATGCACAAGAAGGAATTGGAACTACTCTGGTTGAGAGGAGATAAACAAGGAACAAGGAAGATCAAATTCGGACAGCACTCCGGTTGAACAGAGATGCAAGACTTGATAAGATAAAAGAACTTGAATGAGAACACAACACTCCGGTTAAATGGATGAGCAAGAAAATAACATGATCTTGACAAAACGAGGTGATGGGTGAAAAGAGCAACATCACAATGCCTCCGGAACGAAAGAATAGAAGCTAGATTGATGGGATAAAGGGACAGAGAAGAAAATGCCAACTTCTGCCACAAATGAGCTTAGAAAGCACCCTTCCGAGAAGGTTATAACCGAGTCATTGGAAAACCAACAATGAATAAGCTTGTAGTGGGCTTACGGAAAACTTCTCAAAATTGAGGCGAAATTCTGCCACTAGGGAAACAAATAATATAATTGATAACACCGACGAGATGAAAAATTTCTTCCACCAAGATGATAGAGAGATAACTTGGACCATTGATAATCGCCACAATAGCAACATTCCTTTGGGAAGGCTTTAGGTGAAATATTACACAAGATAACTCCAACGAAGAGATTAATGGATTTAAAATACCTCAATCTTGACAACTTGAATCACCAAGGTTAGTTGTTAAGAGTGACATAACACCACCTCAAAAGATAAGGTAGAAAGGAATGCAAGATGAAGAATGCTTGAACGCCTCACAGCAAAACATGTGTTGAACACCATGTTTAATTTTGAGTATAGCTTGGCGAGTCATAACTTCGAGAGAAATCTTGAGATCAATTGAAGAATGGAAAGAATCCATGACGAACCACCATGTAGAGCCTCCATGAAGAACTCCGGTAATAAAAGGATGATAAAAAGAAAGAGAAATTGAAAACACAATGTGAAGCCTTGCGATGATTTAGATGGAGCTTCGCGATGAGATAATGCGGAAAACTTGGAACTCCGGAAAAGAAAAGATGAAGCATCTCGAACCGAGAAATGTGACATGCTGAACAACTCTGGAAAGAATAAACTAGATCACTTGGATGAAACAATAATAAGAATTACGTTATGCGTATCCTTCACCAATTTAAATTGATGACAAGCAACGGACTTGGCATACTACTTATTCTTGTAGAAAGTATTAAGAGAGATATAGCGTAAACTTGAGAAGGTATATATGGAACCACCGGTGGGATTTGGAAACAACAAATGAATTGATATGATAACCAAGGAAGAGAACTCTTGAACGAACCACCGTAAGAATTGAAAATGAACGAAGAAAAGATAAAGAAACACGAGGAATAATTATAAAAAGAACGAAGATACTTCAGATAATTTAGATACATGAGAACGAAGAGATCATGGGCAGACTAGAGAATACTTGAACGATGCACTGGAACAGTATGGAGAACGAGAGCTGAAAGCTGAGAATGAGTAACATTCAGAAATGATGGCCTTTGGATGATCGAGAAAGGAAGCAACTCCTGAAATGCGTCAGATGGGTGAAAAGAATTCTCACAATTGAAAAAAATTATGAGAGGATGGCTTAAGCTAGAACTATGAATCTTCAAGAGAACAGACCAAGATTTAGGAGAAATCCTTCTTCGATCTTCAAATGAGAATGATGATGCGAACCACCATGAATTATTGAGGCACTCTGGAACAATGAAGAATAGAAAGGTTGAATCAATGATGAAAGAATTTGGAAGATCTTGGACAAAGGCATATGACTGATGGAATCCATTCTTACGTCACACTTTGAAAAGAATTTGAAAATCGCTCTGGATAAATTAGAAGAGTCAGGTAAGATCCTGGGAAACTTGAATAGAAACTTGAATCTTCTGAGATAATCTTAAGCACTCCCGAAAAGAAATAGAGGGAGGTGAATAATTAAGAGGTGCACCAAACATGACAAAGCAATTGATGCGAGGAAAGGAATATGATCAACACTGAAAGCTTGAATTGAATCCATCGAAGAAGAAAATAGAATGAAGAATGATGAACTTGTAGCTTCCTTAGCATCTTCCTAAGAATCACCGGATAAGAACATTGATGGAAAAGCATGGAGAGACTTCCCATCAACAAAGGGATACTTGATTAAGAAATCTGAGTCCTTGAAGAAAAAGGGTGGGAGGACGGGGGAAACAAAGGCAACTTGGGACGGTTGAAACAAACACCGTTGAGAAAATTGAGGGGTGATCTTGGTAATGTTGAAAATGATCGGATCCACTTGAAGAGAAGCACACTGGTTGAGAGAGAAATTGAGATGAGAAACTCAAAGATAAAGAAGGATTAGTATTCACATAGGAATATGAGAACACCATTTAGGAAAGGTATCGGTTCAACACTTGACATTGAAGCAACTTGACTACCGAAACTCAAACAAACAAAGGATTGGCTTGCAGAATAAGCCGGAAACAAACATATGATAGATCCCATATCATATCATGTGTCTGTTGGAAAGATATCCTACGAGATACTTGAATTCCCACTTATAAACTCCCGAAACTTTCTGGGTATGCAATCTGGTGTTGGGGATACAGGGGAAGCAATATATCTCTCACCCAAAACTAACAATCCCTACATCCAGCTGTATCCATCCGTCAACACATAACCAAGAAAACTCCAGAAATTGTGTACCTCAACCTTCGAAAAGCATCTGTTATACGAGTTATGGCAATACTCCCGAACTCCCACCCCAGTACTGGGTGACGTTGAGGTTATCTTACCACTAGCTACATAAAAGAGATTTTTGATGTCGGCGAAACTCAGGTATTGTAGAACTGCAACAATAAAATTGTGACGACAACACCTCGAAGCTCAACTCCCCGGGACACTGCCACAACCCCTAAATGTCAGGAGGCACCAAGAACAATGTTCCGTTACAAAACTATCGGAACGATTCCAAGATACCTGCGTGATCCTAAATTTTTTTAGTGAAAATTGAGGAGAGGAAAGACAAAACATCTACGTCAGGAGGCCTCACCAGAGCGACGAAGGGACTGAGGAGTAAAAAGAATCCTACTCTCCGATATATATAATCCTAAGACTCAAAACTTTTTTGCTCTAGACTCAACAACGTTAGCGATTCGATCAAGCAGGGGGCTCCTAAGTCGGGGATGGCTCCGATTACCAACTTGTAACACCCACGATGTGGCTATATCTCCTACATGTCGAGGCACGATTTAGAGGCATAACCGCATGGTGGTTTTGTCGCAAGAAGGGTTATCTTCACACAATCCCATGTAATGAACAACAAAGGGATAAATAGATTTGGCTCACAATCACCACTTCACACAAAGATCATATAATTCATACATCATTGAAAGTACACACATAGTCCGACTACGGACAAATCCAAAAAAAGAAGATAACCCCAAATGCTAGATCCCCGATCATCCCAACTGGGTTCCACTACTGATCAACATGAAACTAAATATAGCAACGACCAAGATCTTCGTTGAGTTCCCATCTAAGCTCAGTTGCATCACCTGCACTAATATCATCGGCACCTGCAACTGTGCCGACAAATCCCAATAGGAGCTGCACATATCTCGTTCTCAGGGCACACCGGATGAGTCATCCTACGAGTAAAGACAACCCTCAAGTTTCCCCGAGGTGGCCCCGTAGTCTACTCGGTTCGGACCAACACTTAGAGAAGCACTGGCCCCGGGGGGTTAAAAGAAAGATGACCCTCGGGGCTGCAGACACCAAGGGAGGGTTATAGGTTGTTAGGCAAATGTAAAACCAATGTTGGGCCTTGTTGGAGGAGTTTTATTCAAGGTGAACTGTCAAGGGGTTCCCATAAACCCGACCGCATGAGGAACGCAAAATCAAGGAACATAACACCGGTATGACGGAAAACTTAGGCGGCAAGAGTGGAACAAAACACCAGGCATAAGGCCGAGCCTTCCACCCTTTACCAAGTATATATATATGCATTAATTAAAAGAAGAGATATTGTGATATCGCAACATAATCATGTTCCAACATGGAGCAATCTTCAACTTCACCTGCAAATAACAACGCTATAAGAGGGGCTAAGCAAAAGCGGTAACTTAGCCAAACAACGGTTTGCTAGGAAGCTGGGTTAGAGGCTTGACATGGCAATATGGGAGGCATGGTAAACAAGTGATAGGTAGTGCAACATAGCGATAGAATGAAGCAACTAGCAAGCAAAGATAGAAATGACATCGAGGGTAATGATCATCTGTCCTGAGATCCTGCAAGGAAGAAGAACGAGTCCATGAAGAAGACAAACAGACGTAGTCGAACGAATCCTCACAACTCTGGAACGAAACCAAAGCTAACGAGAGAAGCAAATCGGGAAGAAGCAAACAACATGGTAAACAACCATCACATAAGCATGGCATGATGCACACCAAGTATGATGCATTCCGGTTTAGATAGGCATGGCATGGCAAAGTGCAACAAACAATACTACAAGTTAAGTGGAGCTCAATATGCAAGGAGTTGCATATTGACGAAACACCACATCAATTATTTAGTTCTCTCCTGTTTAGGTACCCAACAAAATTAAATATTGTTAAACATGGCAAGAGGTGAAGCATAAGTAAACTAACTATATAGACAAGTTTAAATGAGGCTAGAACAACAAACAACAATTCCGGAAAATCCTCATGTCCATATTTCGAATTTGGTACTGCTCTGCCCTAAAACATATTTTTAACGTTGTTAAACAATAAAACAAAGTGCACCAAGTTAATCTATGCATTTTTCCACCCCATTTACATATAAAGTTTATTAAATTCGGAGCTACAGTTAATTAGTTATGAAATAAAGCATTTTAGCATGGCATTTATGCAAAATTAAACAAACATCAAGTTTAAGCATTTTAACATGGATGAAAGCAGCAGATTATGAAACTAGATGAAAAACTAAGCATTTTACATATATAAAGTTTTTACATATGATGCACCACTTGTGAGTTATTAAATGCGTGAAGTTAGAGGGGTTTTCTGCAAATCTGTTAATTCATTGGAAAAATAGACAAATCGTCCTGGCAAGGAAAAAACACACAATGCACCGAATCTGCGATCGGGCCAACAGGAACAGGCGCTGGGGGAGGTAGCTCACCATGGGCTCAGCCCACGCAGGCAGGAAGCAGGAGCGGCCGGGCCTAGTGCTGGCCGCGGGCCACGCAGGCGGATCAAGGCAAGGCAGGGCGCGGTCAACGCTCGGGACGAGCGAGTCGCTACTGCTCTCGTCTCTGAAGAACAGAAACAGCAGCAGGGTGGTCCTGGCGATGGAGAAGACGACGGGAGGGGGTCCTGGCGATAGGGTCGGCAGGAACTGGCCGGGAAAGAGGTGAGTCAGCGAGGAGGCGACGTGCCGAACGAAGGTTGATGGAGGCGGGTCCGGCAACGCTTGCGGGCGGAGCTGAAGAAGGTTGCGCGTCCTCTGTTCAACAAGGGAGAGATATTAAGAGAGAAGCAAATCGGGGAAGGAACAGGGAGGCCGAGAGGGGGCCTTGTCGAACGACAGCAACTCACTGGCGGCGGCACCACAGCAAGGCCCAGAACCAGCGCGGGGCGAGGACTTGGTGAGGCGGATCCGGTAGTGACGGCGATGCAGCACGAGGACGGTAGCGTCGAAGCCCTGTCCATGGCAGCAGAGGGAGAGCAGAGAGATTAGGGAGGTGGAAGAAGGACGGAGGAAAAGGAGAAGGGCGACGAGGGCTGGCCTTGTCGCGGTGGTCTCCATGGCTGACGGCTCTCCGGCAAGTCGAGCAGGGTCGAGGGCGACGAGCTCGAGGTCCGGAGCAGGGCACCGGGGTGCGCTGCTGATGGCCAGTGCGGAGGAGCATGGCCGGTGCGATGGGGCTGCTGGCTGGTGGGGATCGAGCAAAGGAGGCATGGCCTCGGGCTTGAGGAGGAGCACAACATGGAGGAGCTCCTGGGCTCGGGCGAGGAGTGATCAAGGGGCCTGGGGTTGGTTCGATGCTGAAAACGAGGGAGGCGGTCGGTGCGATCTGGTTGGCTGGAATGGATCGGGAGGGATCCCAAGGTGGATGCGAGAGAGTGGCGGCGGCGGGTGAGGGAACGATGGGACAACTCTCCTCAAATTTAGGGTTGGGTCATATTTATATTGCAAGGGGATTAGGGCAGGGTTAACCCGGTACGTCCGATCGAAATCGGGCGGTCGAGAAAAATAGGCTAGGGGGGTCCAAATAAGAAAACAAAGATGTTCTATAGATGTTTGGGGATGAACCGAATGCAACGGTGAAGACTGAGGTAAGTTTCGGACGCGCGCGAGGGGGGTTTGACAAGAGGGAATCGGAAACATGGTTGGTCTCGGAACGGTCAACGAACACAACAGAAAGAAGCGAGGAGCGGCAACTACGAGCGGATGCAAGTTTTAAGAAAACAATGCCGATGCAATGCACATGATGCCATGAGATGGTATGCATGACATGAACAAAAAGCAAAACGAAAAACAAAAACCCAACCACGGAGGAAATAACATTTCACATAGCCGGAAATGGCAAGAGTTGGATTTACAAATATGGAAAGTTACATCCGGGGTGTTACAGAGGGGCCCGTGCGCACGGGGTCTCCTGGGAGCTATTGCCTTCTTCTTGGCGCTTCCTTCTCTACTTCCAGACTTCCCTCTTGGATGGTGTAGATGTTCTCTTCTTCTTGGACTCCTCCTCGATAAATGTGTAGCTCCGCTCACACCTATGTATGCACACGAGAGAGGGGTAAAATAGTATACCATCCTCGAAAGGTACAAGTGAACACATGTAAAGGAGATGATTCACCTTTGTATGATGAAATAGATGTGGCATGCGACACTTGCCAAATGGACTCTTGACCTGGTGATGACCATAGGATGCTCCGCATCATGTTGACAAGCTTCTGGCAGGCCATGCCTAAAGTATTAAGCACCTTTACATCACTGTTGGTGTCCACCGTAACGAAACTATAGTCGGGGCTATTGACAAAGCTACCGAAACATTTTGCATGGCCTTATTGCCAGGCATTAGTGGCAGATGAGGAAGTGATGGCGTACACACAACTGGGCGATGACTACCTTTTGATCATACCCGACAAGACCACCGTTGGACTCCCTGTTGAAGTCGACCACTGTGTACTTGTCCTCATCAAGCAACTGCTCCATAGTGTTGATGGAGTTCTCCACCCAAATCAAGTCATTGGTGTACACCACCTAGAGGTCCATGTGCCTTCTATGGGTGTCCACTATAGGATGCAAGGTTAAGTTCAGCTCATCGTCATCAGCTACTGAGAGCGCCATTGGTGCCGCTGGATATCCTCTCTGTATGTGTCGTAATGGGTGTGCTTCTTGTGTTGTGGAGCGTGATTGAAAGGTTGAAGAGACAAGGTTAAATATCCACGGGAGTATATCGGGGCCGGACGACCTAGAATATTAGTATGTCCGCAAGATAGTTTTTGCAGCGTGTAACTGCAAGATGGCGGTGCGTGTGGCGCAACCGTATGCATATGGATCCCCAACCGTAATCGTGAGCCAGCCCCAACCGCTAGCAGCGTGCACAGAGAGACGCAAGAGTAGAGCGCGCGGACTTACACGAGCATAGCACATCGCGGCCGCCTCAACCGTTTGCAACCACATGCATGGAGCAGTTGAACACGTAGGGAATGGCCATCTACAAGCCCACGGTTGCGAGCCACCGGCATCCTGGGAAACAACGTTGCATTTCACATCACACATGGTTCTGAAGGGGAACGGTGGGGGAGCAATCATACGTGACGCTGCACAGAGAACAATCCTTTGCTAGGTAATAAAACCATAAATGTTTTTTATTATTAAATGTCAGCCTACGCGCCATCCCGTCTCCCTCTCACACATCTTGTCACCGCGTTCCCACCGGAGGATTCCAGTGCACGCTTGAGCACCACACATACATTTCATTTGGCGACGTGATACTTCCTTTTGTGTGATCCGGTAATGGAACATAAAGTTCCCCACACTTATTTCCCCGAAGAGGTGACCTTGGGTTATCGAACCCACTAGAGGAAGGATCCCTTGATCTCTAGCAAGTTTATGTTAAAGAAATAATTCCAGCTTTTGACCGAATCAACGCTAGTTGTTATAATAACTCTTATAATAAAAAGAGGTACATGTATGAGGTCTTAATGCTTACAACCATGTATTTACGTTGGGACCAAATATGATCTTAATTTGTGCGCTGGAAGTCACCCATCGAGATGCGCTTGTTATGAACCGAAGTGTGGGGTGTGTCCAAATAACATCTTGACCAGCACACGTACTGCATCAAGAATCAGTTGTCCAACCGAAGGCCCTATCCGTCATGTGGGGCCGCCTTGATAATTAAGATTATAATAATCAGATAAGAGCTTTGGGCATTTAATGATTACACCTTATGAATCCTCAAGGATTGAATCCGTGTTACCATACTAAACCCTTCTGTCACTATTGTTTTGAATAGCACTTCACATTGTCCCTGTCCTTAGCCTCTCTATGGCTTGATCTCCATGATCCTGGGTACCTGCAGGTATGAAGATCGTGGACAAGACAAGATACATCTATGAAACAATTTTATTTCACATATACGGGATGTTAATTCAAAGCCCTTCCATTGATCCCCACAACAAACACAGAGGGTTGCAAGGCCTATGCCTCAACCCATACCTTATCGAACTAATCATAGATGGAGATCAATGGAAGGGATTTGAATTAACATCCTGTATGAAGAAAACATTGAAGACCACATCTTGAAGATCGATCAATTGATAGTGTGTCTTACAATGGATGCCTTGTGTGATGCACCATTACAAGTATGAACTAGAGGGAGATGGCCTATGGTGGTGATGGTGGCTAGCGTGCATGTATCATCGTACTTGTGTTATCAATTTTTCCCGCATATACATCGTTGCTATCTTGGTTCGAATATTTTGAACAAGTGGCCAAAGAAAAAAAATCAAAACAAAGAAAAGCTTTTAAGCAAAGAGAAAACAACGAGCTTGTAAGCAATAGCCATAGGATCGCCACATTGCATACAATATTGCTATATTTTATCATCTTGGATCATCGTGAGACAATCACCGGGAGTGATACATACATAGCATAATTGAGATAGAAAGTCGACATTTTTTTGTCTCTTATAGGTTGTGCACAAGTTTCGTATCCGCTTATTGAGCAATCGTGCTAGCGTCTCTCTAGTGTTGTGCAACACAAGTATTTTCCATGGATTCCACATTTTGTGCTCATTCTTTTTTGTACGACCTCATTTATCTTTTTGTGTGTGTTTCCTTGTCCCACATATTGCTATTGGTCTACTTATTTCACTTGAGAATTTGTGAATCTCTTTCGGCATTATTGACTCTTTCTAACACTTGCATAAACTTTGTGCCACCATCCTCACCAAGCTACTCCAAAAGCTTTACTTGTGTAGGTGTGAGAATTACATCCGGTACCAATTGTGCTACTTCCATAATAACATTGGGTGATCTTTGAACTATGTTCAACATCGGAAAAGGTACATTTGGTCTAGTCATTTCCTTTCTTCCACTCACATATTTGCTTGGGATGAAGGATAGGCCAACACTTCTACCAACCCACTCTTCAAAAGAGCCGAACAACTATGTCACCAAGAATCAACTATTCGGCACACATAGAGCTTTACATCAAGAGAATGAAGCATCGGGCGACCGCATCCATCAACTCACCACCGAGTTGCGACAATCCGAACAAGCACACATGGGACTAACTTGATGACAAGCTATCATATCAAATGGAAGAGTTCCGTGCCTTGATGGTCAATCGCTCTTCGACAACATCATCATCATCAAGATGGTGCAAGTCAAGCCAACACTCTTCGGACACTTCTTCGGATGCATGTCTTCCCCGAGCTCATCCACATTGTCACCACGACCATGAAGATCATCAAGCTCCACAAAACCCATTTCATGGCAATGGTTTACAACACCACCTTTAGGAACATGAACGACATCGTCGCCACACAAATGATCCCATGGAACAAGAGCAAGCTCCAATACACCAAGAAACCCAAGATGACAATGCCCTCCAACAAGAGCAACAACGCTGTGAGGAACAAGCCCTTGAAGCCCAATGTGCTCTACGCGACGTAACTCATGCCATACATGAGCGCAACTGCTAAGTACATCTACAAGAAGTGGCCCTCTAACGAGAATGATAAGAAGCCGCACGCCTTGGGGAGCGCCAAGATATGAGGAACCATGCAAGAATTCCACGCCCTCAATGCCAAGCTAATCAAGCAGAGCACGGGCGGAAGAAGCAGTCGACGACCCTCAACCATGGAAAGAGCGTCATCACCATTACCCCCAACACATCAATGGACAATGCTATGGCAAGATCAAGTTCACCATGCCTAAGTTCTCAGGAAGCAACGATCTCGAAGACTAACTCTCATGGGCATCAAAGGTTAACACGATATTCTATCTGCACAATTATGAAGAGGAAAAGAAGATTGCTATGGCCTCCCTTGAGTTTCAAGGCCATGTCTTCATTTGGTGGGAGCAAGTTATCGAGCGACGCCAAGCCAAAGGTGACCCACCTATCACCGCATGGAATCAAATTAAGGATGTCATGAGAGCGTGCTTTGTGCCTACATATTATATCTATTATATCTGCGACTGAGGGAGTCCTGGATTAAGGGGTCCTCGGACAGCCGGACTATATACTTTGGCCGGACTGTTGGACTATGAAGATACAAGATTGAGGACTTCGTCCTGTGTCCGGAGGGGACTCTCCTTTATGTGGAATGCAAGCTTGGATATTTGGATATGTAGATTTCCTTCTCTGTAACCGAATCTGTGTAACCCTAGCCCCATCCGTGTCTATATAAACCGGAGGGTTTAGTCCGTAGGACAACAACAATCATAATCATAGCCTAGCTTCTAGGGTTTAGCCTCTACAATCTCGTGGTAGATCAACTCTTGTAATACTCATATCATCAAGATCAATCAAGCAGGAAGTAGGGTATTACGTCCATCGGGAGGGCCCGAACCTGGGTAAAACATCGTGTCCCCTGCCTCCTGTTACCATTAGCCTTAGACGCACAGTTCGGGACCCCCTACCCAAGATCCGCCGGTTTTGACACCTACATTGGTGGTTTCATTGAGAGTTCCACTGTGTCGTCGCGATAAGGCTTGATGGCTCCCTCGATCATCTTCAACAATGCGGTCCAAGGGGAGGTTTTCCTTCCCGGACAGATCTTCATATTCAGCGGCTTCGTACTGCGAGCCAACTCACTTGGCCATCTGGAGCAGATCGATAGCTACGCCCCTGGCCATCAGGTCAGGTTTGAAAGCTTAAACTATACTGCCGACACCCGCGGAGACTTGACCTTCGACGGATTCGAGCCCATGACAGGTGCGCCGAACAGTCACGACGGGCATGACTTTGATCTGCCATCGGGCAGTATTCGGGAGATCGCACATGCGTTGGCGCCGGGAATCAATCCGGAGCAGATCGTGCCTTCCAAGGACGGGTGGATGGACCCCGCCACGGAGGCCGCACACTCATCGGCGTCAGAGCCGAACACTGATCCCACCTCTTGTGAGAGTGGTGTCATCGGACCCTCGGACTCGTCTCCGGCTACAGGATCCGAACCGCGTGCGTCCGTGCCCGTCGAATCTGATTGGGCACTAGTCATGGAGTTCACTACCGCGTATATTTTTCAGCACTCGCCTTTAGGTGATGTGCTGAACTCATTAAGGTCTCTTTCCTTGTCAAGAGATTCCTGGCCGAACTATGTTCGACTTGAGTGGGAAGCGGACGACGAAGAAATTCGTTCCCCACCCACCACCCACTTCATAGCCACTGTCGATGACTTAACTGACACGCTCGATTTCGACTTCGAAGACGTCGACGGTATTTACGACGACACAGGAGAAGAACAGGAACCACCGTCCACTGGGCGCTGGACTGCCACCTCATCATATGATATATACATGCCGGACACACAAAAAGAAGGCGATGGTGACGATACAACGAAGGACAATCCCCTCGATAAGCCACCAAAGCGGAGCCGTAGATGCCGCTCTAAATCCCGCCACAGTAAAAACAACGACACAACACAAGAAATAATAATACCCCGGTTGACTCCACAGGAAACAACGACCTCATGGACCCAGTAATGGAGCAGGATGAGCCAGGGGATGATAGGCATAGTCCGAAATCAACCTCCGACGACGCTGATCCTGAGGGTAAAATTCACCAACCTGTCTCCGAAGAAGAGAACAGCCCGGACGATGATGCACTCATCATCCTAGAAAAACTCTTGGAACAAGAGAACCTCCATAGAAGGCTTATCGCCACTGTGAGGAGCCTAAAGAAGCAGAAGCAAAGGCTTAAGGCCGCGCAGGATACGCTCAACCGCAGGTGGAACAAAGTGCTCGACACAGAAGAAAAATATGGCGACGATCGTCACACAAAGAGCTATCCAAAGTGCAAGCTGCTGCCCGAATTCAACGACGAGGCCCTAGAGCCCATTCAACCGAAAACGACCGATCAGCCGGACCGACCGCCCCATGGCCGTGACAAGATGGCTAATGATGCCGCACAAGAGTCAACACACGATTTACGTGAGCTCCTGGACAAAAAGTCCGGTATGGTCAGATCCATCTACGGATCTAGGAAGCACGCACCGGCACAGGATCAGAGCTACCGAAATGATCACATTGATCGAACACCAGCTAGGAATCAGAACCGAACACAACAACCATCAACAGCATGCCACAACATGACCAAATACAGGGTTGCCGCACACCCCCCGTGCTTTACCGATGAGGTACTGGATCATGACTTTCCGGAAGGATTTAAACCCGTGAATATAGAGGCATACGACGGAACTACAGACCTCGGGGTCTGGATCAAGGACTTTATCCTTCATATCCACATGGCCCGTAGAGACGATCTCCACGCCATTAAATACCTACCCCTCAAATTAAAGGGACCAGCTCGCACTAGTTGAAAAGCCTTCCCGAAAACTCAATCGGAAGTTGGGAAGAGCTCGAGGATGCTTTCAGGGCCAATTTTAAAGGGACCTATGTCCGACCTCCTGACGTAGATGACCTAAGTCACATAATTCAACAGCCCGGAGAGTCAGCCTGAAAGCTCTGGAATAGATTTCTTACTAAGAAGAATCAAATAGGCGATTGCCCAGACGCCGAAGCCTCAGCGTCTTTCAAACACAGTATCCGGGATGAATGGCTTGCCAGACACCTAGGCCAAGAAAAGCCGAGGACGATGGCAGCCTTAACAAGCCTTATGACCCGCTTTTGCATGGGCGAGGACAACTGGCTGGCCCGTAGTGGCACCAGCGACCCAAGCATATCCAAAGTCAGGGATGGCAACAGGAAGCCGAGACGCAACAAAAACAACCATCGAAACAATAATGACAGCCCAGAGAACACGACGATCAATGTCGGATTCAGGGGCTCTCGACCCGGTCAACGGAAGAAGCCATTTAAAGGCAGCAGAGATGGACCGTCCAGCCTAAACAAGATTCTAGACAAATTATGTCAGATTCACGGCACCCCCGAAAAACCTGCAAACCACACCCACAGAGAGTGTTGGGTTTTCAAACAGGCCAGCAAGATGAATGCCGAACAAAAGGGGAGGGAGACGCCAAGTGAAGATGAGGATGAACCCCGTCATCCGAACACTGGAGGACAGAAAAAATTCCCACTAGAAGTCAAAACAGTGAATATGATTTATGTAACTCACATTCCAAAGAGAACGCGCAAGCGCGCACTCCGAGACATATACGCTGTTGAGCCCGTCGCCCCCAAATTTAATCCCTGGTCGGCCTGCCTGATCACGTTTGACCGCAGGGACCATCCGACTAGTATCCGGCATGGAGGATCGGCTGCCTTGGTGCTCGACCCAATAATTGACGGATACCATCTCACACGAGTCCTTATGGACGGTGGCAGTAGTCTAAACTTGATATATCAGGACACTGTCCGCAAAATGGGGATAGACCCTTCAAGGATCAGCCTAAGTAACACTACCTTTAAAGGAGTGATACCAGGCGTCGAGGCCCACTATACGGGCTCGCTAGTACTAGAGGTTTTATTCGGTTTTCCTGACAACTTCAGAAGCGAGGAATTAACCTTCCACATCGCTCCATTCCGAAGTGACTATCACGCAATACTCGGACGAACGGCCTTCGCTCGTTCTAATGCAGTACCACATTACGCCTACCTCAAACTTAAGATGCCCGGTCCACGCGGCGTCATCACAGTTAGCGGAAATAGAGAGCGTTCCTTACGCGCGGAAGAATATGTGGTGGCTCTAGCAACCAAACACTGAGCAGTCCCTCCAACTAGGACTAATGGCCGGTCGTCAAGACAACGGACACGGTTAGACGAGTCCGGTGCTACACCCAATGAAATAGCCCTTTAGGAATTTCCCCATAAAAGATGCTAGGGACTGCATGCAAAAAGAGCCCATAGTTTGGCTCGACCCTATCAATACAATAGAATATTGCATTTTCATGGTTCATTCAGATTAACACCTCGCACGAAGTCTTTCACCTGGGTTTTTTGTTTTCTTTTACAGACGATCATCGTGCTACACCCTTCCAGGATACAGCACAATGGAGATAAAGGCGCAGACGTGCAGCAGGGTCCTGCTCAAAGGTTTCTTTTTAGATTAAGACCCTGTCGGTGTACTAGAATAGGGGTACTCTAGTATCCCGAACTTGTGCACGGGCAGTTGCAGCACCCCGCAACAAGGCTTGCCGGGCGACCGCCAAGATCCTCCGTGGTTCCTTTGGAGCCATTCAAGAACAAAGTATTCAAGCCAAGGAGACAAGGCCCCAGCAAGAGGAGCTTGCTGGGAAGGCCAACCAAGGCATCCCAAGGAACTTGCCACGACGCGCCACGCGTCCCGGCAAGGCAACAAGGCCCCGGCAAGAGGAGCTTGCCGGGAAGACCAACCAAGGCATCTCGAGGCCTGGTGAGCGACAAGCTTCCGGGCGCGACAAGACGACGACCGCGGCAAGGCGCTTGCCGTGGCAAGTAACCACTCTGTACCCACGCTCCAGCACATCCGCCAACGTGTCGCTCTGGGGGCCTTTCCAGGCGTGCGTGGCGTGAGGCTGTGCAGCCAGCGGTGTGCGGTGGCATGCGACGCTGACAAGATTGCCATCGTGGCGAACAATGGCGTCCCTGACGGTCCCTTTCTGCACTGTTTGGGCGACACAGACAGGCATTTAATGCCTTTGTCCCCTGCCGTCAGGGTTAGGTAGGATACACTGTGCAAGTAGGTGTACCAACCGCACACTTTTTACGCTTTTACCCTTCTCTGCGTTGCCACCTGTCGGTGACCCCTTGAGCATATAAAAGGAGGCCTGTGGGCAACGTAAGGGGGGTTCTGCTCATTCGGAAGCCAGAAAAGGCACTTAGCTCTCCCGAGCAAGAGCATAATACAATCAGACAAGCAGCAGTAGGAGTATTATCTCTCCGGAGAGCTCCGAAGCTGGGTAAACTGCTCGTGCGCTTCACCTCGATCCGCTCTTCGTGCGATCTCCGCCCCCCGCCGAACCGAAAGGGGCCCGGTCCGCCGGCCCCATAGGTGTTCGTGGATCAGCTTCCCCGACATCTTTGGCGCGCCAGGTAGGGGAGCGTCGAGATTGCGTGAACCTGATCCGGCGTTCACACGAGCTAGATCTTCATTTTCTTCATCGACATGCCACCGAAGAAGAAGACTTCGGCGGCAGCTGCTCCGTCCACATCACTTCCACCACCGCCGGAGCAAACGGGTGGTGGAGTAGGCGCCGGCGGAAGAACGGACATCAACGAGGAAGCTTACGATGCTGCCAGGTCCAAGGACAAGGCTGCACAGACCTCGGCGTCCGTACACGTCCCGCGCCCATCTCAGGAGGCACAGGACCGACAGCGTCATGGTATTCGCAGTACCATACGTTCGTTGGGACAAGATCGAGCTGGTGGATCTCGGGGTGCTCAAGACCAGCATGCACGCCAACGTGTTGGCACGAGCGAGACACGGTCGCCTGGACGGGATGCTGCTCCTTCTAACATAGTTAGAAGTCCGAGCATATCCCGCTCCTCGCACCGTTCGCCACTGCCGCCCACCACTCCAGCGGAAGCTTTGGCGCGAGCTCAGCTGCTCCTGGATTACCCTCCAGTGGAAGACAAGATCGACCAATGGAGGGCCACCATTCAGAGTCTCATTGGCTTCGCCAACGGCGACACTCCGCGGTAGCCAAGTGCATCGCGGCCACGGCAGGACTGCCAGGCACGAGCCGGTGGCGACGAGACCGGTGGGGGTGCAACCACCATGCACTCTCCACCCCGAAGGCCAAGATCGCCGACTCGTCGGATCCACCTCGACAGCGACTCCACTGCGTCATCGGATCCACGAGCTCGTCGCGATCAGCGCCAAGTTCTTCACGAACGACAGCAAGAAGACGCTCGTACTCGCATCGAGCGCCGAAGAGAAGCGCGAGATCAATCTGACAAGCGCGCTGGACCCTCTGTTCACATGTATGCGCTAGGGGAACCAGGCGACTTACCATATGCGGTAGGTTGCCCTGCGTTCACTCGTGAGCTGCGGCAAGTCCAGTGGCCCAGCACGAAGAATTTCAAGCCAGATGTACCAGAGAAGTACGACGACAAGACGCATCCGTCGGAGTTCCTCAGCATCTACACCATCACGGTGCATGCTGCCGGAGGACGGGACGACAAGATCCTTGCCAACTAATTCCCACTGGTACTCAAGCCCAATGTCAGATCCTGGCTCATGCACTTGCCGGACAACTCCATATCCTCCTGGGCTGATCTGTGCCATCAGTTTGTCAGCGCCTTTACAGGCGGCCACAAGCCTCATGGCCAAGAGAGCAATATTCATCTGCTCGCCCAGAAGGAAGGAGAGCCCCTGCGCAAGTACATTCAAAGATTCAGCCGCGTACAGCACAACATCCCAGACGTCCACCCTGCCGCGGTAATCAGCGCGTTCCATCAGAACATGCGGAACCGCAGGATGCGGGAGGAGATGGCGATGTGCAAGATCAGAGATGTCAGTGAGCTATATGCCCTGGCCGACAAGTGCGCATGTGCTGAGGAAGGGAGGAAACTCCCCGGAGAGAACACAGGAGCAGGAGGATCTGATAGTGAGGAAACTGCCCCGGCAAGGGAGAACCGGCGGCGGAACAACAGGAAGAAGAAAGGCAAAGATGTGCTAGTTGTTGAGCAGTCCGGCAAGAAAGCCAAAGCTGGTAGCTCCGACAAGGAGGTTGCCGCAGCTGTGACGGTCGCCGACAAGCAGGACAGCACCAACAAGCAGTATTGCAAGATCCACCGCACCAAGGTCCATGACCTCCAGAGCTGCAAGAAGGTCGAGCAGCTTGTTGAGCAGCAAAAGGCTGAATACGAGCGGCGCGACAAGGAGAAAGCCCAGGAAGATGCTGGAGGAGCCAGCAGGAAACGTCCCGGCCGAGGAGGACGCCGTGGCAAGGCCAAGCAGCGGCAAGGAGACAGACCTCCCCGCGGCCGCGACAAGGATGAAGACGATGACGACGATGAAGATATGGATGAAGATGAGACCGATGAGCAGGAGTTCCAGAAAGCCACAATGGTCCTGTGCGTTGACGGTGGTGCTTCTCTGCATACTTCACACTGCCAGCTCAAGCAATGGGTGCGGGAAGTCAATGCGGCAGAACCACCCATCGAGTCACGCAAGCCTCTGAAATGGTCCGGCACGCCTATCATCTTTGATATTGAGGACCACCCAGATCGCATAACTGCGGTCAGGTGCTTGCCGATGCTGGTTTCCCCAACTATCCGCAACCTCAAGGTCACTAAGATGCTAGTGGACGGCGGGGCCGGCTTGAACTTGATCTCCTCCACAGTGCTCCAGAAACTCCAGATCCCTGATGGCGAGCTCGAAGAGACCGGCACGTTCCAAGGAATCAATCTGGGAAGGAGCAAGCCGAAGGGAAAGATCACGTTGCCGGTAACATTTGGCAGCGAGTTGAACTTCAAGACTGAGAGGGTCACTTTTGACGTTGCTGACTTTCCATTGCCTTACAATGGGATACTTGGCCGTCCAGCACTCGCCAAGTTCATGGCAGCCTCTCATTATGCATACAACGTACTGAAGATGCCAGGCCCGATAAGTGTCATCTCTGTCCCTGGCGACAAGAAGGATGCTCTTATCTGTGCCGATAAGATCTATCGGGAAGCAGCAGCCGCAACAGATCGCAACTCACTTGCCGCTGAAGCTCCCGGGGGGAAGAAGAAGACCAAGTCCGGCAAGAGCTCTGATGCCCACTCCAGCAAGCGCACCTCTTCGGAGTGCTGCGCTACCGTTGAGGACGCACCATCGAGCTCCACCGGCAAGTGTAAGAAGACAATGGCAGCTCCACCAGAGACCAAGAGGGTGTCCGCCAAGGAGGACGGCACTGGTGGTACCTTCACCATCAGTGCCACTCTCGACCCTAAATAGGAAAGCCTGCTCGTTGCTTTCCTGCGGGCGAACGTCGACGTGTTTGCATGGCAACCGTCTGACATCCCCGGTGTTCCCAGGAAAGTAATCGAGCACCATCTTGCCGTCTGTCCTCATGCGCGGCCTGTCAAGCAGAAAGTCAGGAAACAGGCATTGGAGCGCCAAGAATTCAATGCAGAAGAGATCAAGAAATTGGAAGCAGCAGGCCTTGTCAGAGGAGTGCTCCATCCTACGTGGTTGGCCAATCCTGTAGTCGTGCGCAAGCCAAACGGGAAATGGAGGCTGTGTATTGACTTTACCGATGTTAATAAAGCTTGCCCCAAAGACCCATTTCCCTTGCCGCGCATCGACCAGATTGTTGACTCCACGGCCGGATGTGACTTGCTTTCATTTCTTGATGCATACTCAGGATATCATCAGATCTTCATGGCGGAAGAGGATGAGGAGAAAACCGCATTCATTACCCCATGTGGCACATACTGTTTCGTACGGATGCCTTTCGGCTTGAAGAATGCTGGTTCAACATTTCCGAGGGTAGTCCATGACGCTTTTGAACCGCAAATGCACAGAAATGTGGAAGCCTACATGGATGACATAGTGGTCAAGAGCAAGGACAAAACGACCCTAATTCATGATTTAGACGAAACTTTTGCAAATCCGCGCAAGATCAACCTCAAGCTTAACCCCGAGAAGTGCGTGTTTGGAGTCCCCTCCGGCAAGCTTCTCGGGTTCTTCGTGTCTCAGCGGGGAATTGAAGCCAATCCCGACAAGATCAAGGCCATTGAGCAGATTGAAGCACCAAAGCGCGTCAAGGATGTACGAAGACATGCCAGTTGTGTAGCTGCTCTCAGCAGGTTTATCTCTAGGTCTGCTGAGCGTGCCCTGCCATTTTTCAAAATTTTGAAAAAGACAGGTCTGATGAAATGGACTCCGGAAGCGGAGGCTGCGCTGCAGTACTTGAAGAGATACCTGTCCTCCACTCCAACACTTGTCGCACCTAAGCCACAAGAGAAGTTTCTGCTATATATAGCGGCGACCAATCAAGTGGTTAGTGCTGCGTTAGTGGCGGAGAGGGAGGCGGATGACGAGCCGGCAACCACGGCAAGTGCTTCCAGCGACAAGCAAGGGACTTCACCGGCAAGCTCTGGTCCCGACAAGGATGGATCTGCGCAGGAGCATGAGAAGATGCAGAAGAGAATGGTGCAGCGCCCAGTTTACTTTGTCAGTTCCCTTCTGCAGGAGGCTAGGTCAAGGTACTCTGGTGTGCAGAAATTGCTTTTCGGCCTCCTCATGGCCTCGAGAAAGCTGCGCCATTACTTCGAAGCACATGAGATCATAGTTGTCACTCGCTTTCCGTTGAAGAGGATACTGCAAAATCCAGAAGCAACAGGCAGGATTGTCGAGTGGGCACTAGAACTGTCAAGCTTTGGCCTCAAGTTTGAGAGCACTTCAACTATCCAAAACAGAGCATTAGCAGAGTTCATAGCAGAGTGGACGCCAACACCAGATGAAGAAATTCCAGAAATGAGCATCCCCGTCAAGGAAGCAAGCAAAGAATGGCTGATGTACTTTGATGGTGCCTTCTCGCTGCAAGGCGCCGGTGCTGGCATGCTACTTGTTGCACCCACCGGAGAGCATCTCAAGTACGTAGTCCAGATGCACTTTCCCAAGGAGCAAGCAACGAACAATACTGCAGAGTATGAAGGATTGCTTGCCGGTCTCAGGATCGCAGCGGACCTCGGGATCAAGAAGCTCATTATCAGGGGTGACTCACAGCTTGTCGTCCGCCAAGTGAACAAGAATTACCAGAGTCCATTGATGGAAGCTTATGTTGATGAAGTGAGAAAGCTAGAAGAGCACTTTGACGGCCTGCAGATGGAACATGTTCCAAGAGCCTGTCAAAGTGCGCCGCACTGAAGTTACCTGTGGAACCAGGGATCTTTGTGCTCAAGCTAACTCAACCATCCGTAACGCCATCAACTGGACAGAGCAAGAAGAGGAAGTTGATTTCTGGTGACTACTTTCCGGCAGAGCTCCCCGAAGCCGCCGCCAAGAAGGTCCCCAAAATCAGCGCCAAGGATGCTGAGGAGCAGTCTGCTCCGACAAGCCTTAGGGTTTGTTCCGTTGAAGCAGACGCTCCCGACAAGTTTTGCTCCGGCAAGCTTGCCGGGGAACATCAAGCTCCGGCGGAGCCACAGGTTCTTGCCGTAGAAGCGGATGTTCCCGCAGCAGCAGATGTGCCTTTAGTCCTTGTTGTCGAGCCGCAAGCTCCAGCATGGGCACAGCAGATTGTCCATTTCCTTTAGACAGGAGAACTTCCCGAAGAACAAGAAGAAGCGGAAAGAGTAGCCCGGCAGTCAAGTATGTACCAGTTTATCGACGACACACTGTACAGAAGAAGACACAACGGTGTGAAATTGAAGTGTATTCACCGGGAAGAAGGACAGAAGCTGTTGGCAGAGATACATGGAGGCATATGTGGTCACCACATTGGCGCAAGAGCACTTGCCGGCAAGGCATTCCGGCAAGGTTTCTTTTGGCCGACAGCCCTCCAGGATGCAACTGCACAAGTAACCAAGTGTGAAGCGTGCCAGTTCCATTCCAAGCAGATACACCAGCCAGCTCAAGCTCTCCAGACGATCCCTTTATCCTGGCCATTTTCGGTCTGGGGGCTCGATATCCTCGGCCCCTTCCCCCGAGCTATCGGGGGCTTTAAGTACTTGTACGTTGCAATCGACAAGTTCACAAAGTGGCCGGAAGTGGAACCAGTGAGGAAGGTGACAGCACAGTCAGCAGTCAAGTTCTTCAGGTCGATTGTTTGCCGTTTCGGGATCCCTAACAGGATCATCACCGACAACGGCACGCAATTTACGAGCCGCACCTTCATGCAGTACGTCCAAGATCTTGGCGCCAAGGTCTGCTTCGCTTTTGTTGCTCATCCGAGAAGCAACGGTCAAGCAGAGAGGGCAAATGCTGAAGTGCTGCGCGGCCTCAAGACTAGAACTTTCGACAGGCTATGCAAGTGCAGAAGAAACTGGATCGAGGAGCTGCCGGTGGTTCTTTGGTCGGTCAGGACGACGCCAAATCGAGCCACTGGCCAGACACCTTTCGCTCTAGTCTATGGAGCAGAGGCAGTTCTCCCCACGAAACTCGTATACGGGTCGCCTCGAGTGCTCGCTTATGATGAACTTGAGCAAGAGCAGCTGCGACAAGATGACACGCTGCTCCTTGAGGAGGATCGTCTTCAGGCTGCTGTACGAGCTGCTCGATACCAGCAAGCTTTGCGTCGCTACCATAGCCGCAAACTTAAAGCCAGAAGCTTCGAGGAAGGCGGCCTTGTTCTTCGGCGCGTTCAGTCCGCCAAGAATTCCAACAAGTTGACGCCGAAGTGGGAAGGCCCTTACCGGGTGAAACGAGTCACTAGGCCTGGCGCTGTCCGCCTTGAGACCGAAGATGGCACTCCGGTGAGCAATTCCTGGAACATCGAGCATCTTCGTAAGTTTTACCCGTAGGGCGCGGTTGCCGGAACCCGTTCCGGCAACCACCTTTTGTACAAGTCTTGCCGATGTTGCATGTAATCCTTTGTACAAAGCCGGGCGTAGACCCCGTGCATAAGTAAAGCTCATGTGCTCACACATCTTGTCAATTTCATGCTTTTTACTCTATATCTACATGCGTTATCTGACACTTTGTGCGGCACCTACCCCCGGTAAGCAATAACGAGCTATAAGGCTCCATGCCTTTATTTTCTTTTCTTTCTTTTTCTCAAAAAAGGAAAGGAAGGTTCCCTCGCCCACAAGTTTCCCGGGGGGGAAGGAGAAGATAATGGTGTGGATCAGGCGTCGCTCAAGCAAGTTTTCGCCTTACCGGAAAGCAAACGACAGAAAAGCTAAGTTGCCAAAGTTTGAGCAATCAGTTTTTAAATTTTAAAGTTATCTTCCTTGAACGATCGTGCTTTGTATGGAAAACCTGTGCGCGGAGGAACCAACTCGTAGCTAGTTGCGCCCTTACTTTGTTTCGAGTCCGCTCAACAACTTAAGTGAGCTGCGACTAGTTGCGACAAGGTTTCTTGTCGGAAGCGGCATCGCCAGCAGGCTGCTGATGTCCTGCACTCAGCGCTCGCGGCAAAGGTGCCTACGCTGACAAGTTCCCTAAAAGCGTAGGGTAAAAACATACAAAGGAAGGGATCAAGTAAAGGAAATAACATAGCAAATCTCTACCCAAAATAGAGTTATATTACAAGATAGCTTGTCGCAGCTCTAACAGATTGTTCTCATGACATGATTAGCAGCGACAAGGAAAAAGAAACGGGCGGACTAATCTACGCGATCGCCCTCAACCCTCTTGATCTCGCTCACCTTGTCCACAATGGGTGCGACAAAGGCCTTGAGCGCATCCAGATCAGCATCCGGCGGCAAGGATTTGAGGATGTTGGTGAGGTTGAGGCCTGGATTGCGGAAGGCCACCTTCACCAGCACCTTCTGAAGAGCCCCCGCGCAGATCCTACGCGACTCGTCGGCCAGCTGCTTTGGGATCTTCTCCCGGAGTCGCTGGAGTACCGTCGCCACGCCCTTGAAGAACAGGCTGAGCTTGGCGCTGGGTTGGAGGTGCTCGTCGGAGGAGTACCCGAGCTCCTCCATCCCCAGCTGCGCCAGCTCCCCGTTGATGGCGGTGGCAATATTCACCAGACCCTCAGTCCAGTGCTCCACAGTCTCCCTGAAGGCGTCGTGGGCGGCAGCAGCATTCGCCAGCAGCGCCTCGTCGGCCTTGATATTCTCCGACAAGGCCACCTCCCGCTCCCTGGCGCCGTCCAGCGTCTGAGTCAAAGTGGCCAGCTTCAACTCGAGGTCCGCGTTGGAGTCCTTGGCGGCGCTGAGCTCCTTGCTCCTCTCTGCGAGAAGGCCCTGCAGTTCACCATGAGTGGCAGCATCCTTCTCGCGCTCACGCTTGAGAGCGGCAAGCTCCTCGCCACTCGCCCTGAGATCAGCCTCCAGCTGCGCTACCTTTGTCTCCAGCTCCTTCTTGGCAGCCTCGGCAGCTGCGGCAGCATCCTTTGCCTCCTTGAGAGCCCCGCCAATTGCTTACTCCCGCACGGCAAGTTCCTCCTCATGGCTGTCAAGGTTCACCTTGCGCTGCGCCAACTCTCCTTCCTGCGCGAATAATTTTTCGGCGACAAGCCGTTGCTTCTCTTCAGCTTCAACCTTCTCGAGGACGAAGGCTTTTCGCTCCTCGAGAAGTTGCTCCCGCTCCTCCGCCAAGGACCAGAGAGCTTCCTGCCTGAGGCCTCGGAGCTCCTTTGCGCGCTTCTCAATATCAAACCCCGCCTTCGCGACAAGCGCCTCTCGGGATGCCAGTTTGGCTTGGCGGGCGCGGTAAAGCGATGTTAGCTTCCGCAGCAGCTGCTCCTCCTCAGGCTCATCGCTGCTGCTGCTTGGCGTGTCAACCACCGTCAGCCCAGCAGAGGCGAGCACTTCTCCGTCCAGGATTTCTCCCTCGACCGGCGCCCTGGAGCTTGACGCCCAGGGGAGCTTGATGAAGATACCGTCGCCGGCCTTCAAGTAGGCGCCGGGCTGGGGCTCTTCAGAGCCTGGCACTGCAGCGTCGGCGGAGGGATCGGCAGTCGGCGTAGCGCCTGGCGCTCCTGCGGCCTCGGGGCCGTCAGTGCGATCGCCGGATCCCTCGCCCGCTTCTACAGCGGCAGCCTTGGCGGCCTCTTCGCCGGCGGGATCATCAGCACCGGCCTCTTCTTTGGTGGCGGCGGCGTCGTCGTTGTTGCCGCGCGCGTCATCCTCACCGGCGGCCCCTGTCTCCATCGGCTCCATGGCGGGTGGATCTGACGACCGAAGAGGGGAGAAAGGTCAAGTAAGTGTTCAAGAAGAAAATCAGAAGAAGAAGAACCCAAGGGGAGTTTTTCATGCAAAAGGGTTACCTGTGCTTGGATCTGCAGTCGTGGTCTCGACCACCGGAGGATCGCTGGCGCTGTCCCTTGCCGGAGGACTGCCCCTTGCCGGAGAGTTCTCCCTTGCCGGAGAGCGCTCCCTTGCCGGGGACTCCTCCCTTGGCGGCGTAGTTGAAGCAGATGGCACTTCGGGAGCAGCTTCCGGGCATTCCTGATGAGGCTGTTCTGCTCCTACACAAATCCAACAGACAAGATATCAATAGAGAAAAGAGCACCCATGCGCACCTGACGGCAGGAAGTAAACTATAAACTTACGCTGGCGGCTGCGCTGGGGGCTGCTTTGGGTCCGTCAAGGTGGTCTCAGACACACCCCCTGCTGACACGGTGAGATCATCTTCGATGACAATCACCGGGGCCTTGGCTCTCTTCGCCGCTCTCTGGGCCAGCGTCCTAAAAAGGAATGGATTCAGATCGAAGCAAGTCAGATACAAGACGAAAGCAACAAGATAACAAGATTGAAGAACTACGAGGACAGCAAAGGGATCTTACTCTTCTTCTTCGTCATCGGAGCTGAGCGCGGAGAGATCAAAGTCCGGCTCTCCTCCGGTGTGGCGACGCGGAGGAGTAGGCTCCCTCGCCCGCTTGGCAGGAGCAGTGGCGGTGGACCGGGAAGACACCGCTCCAGTTGCCGCAGTGGCGTGAGGCGCTCCCGCGGCAACAGTGCTTGCCGCGGTAGAGCATGTCGCACGGCCCGGCGGCTGCTGACCCGTCTGCCGCCCTGCTACATCCGCGGCCTTGTGGAGGCGCCTCCTTGCCGGAGCCGGGGGCTCCGCCTGCGGCAAGCTGTCTGAAGGTTCGGGCTCTTCCTCGCCGGGCTCGCTCAGCTCAGCTTCAGGGCCGGCAAGATCTTCTTCGCCGGCAAACTCCTCGCGCTCGGCAAGGCTTGCCGCCTCTGCTCCTCTGCCTCCTCCACGGTGAACCCGAACACGCCCGCGACAGCAGCTGCTGCCGCCTCTTCCAGCCTGGTGGCGATGCGCTGCATCTCCGCATCGGTGGTGTCGCGGGTGAGGCTCTTCTGCTCATCAGCGCGGACCGGCACTTCTACCAAGTCGTCGAAGAACGCTCGCATGACGTCATCTGCAGGTTCTTGCCAAGTTGGGGCGATTCCGTGAGAGTCACACAACGGCATCATCGCGCGGATGCGGTCAAGTGAAGAATTGTTGCACAGCGGAACGACATTCCGCGGCAACACAAATGGGTGCTGGGGGTCGCGCTTGAACAGCTCCAGAAGCATTGCGTCCAATTCCAAGACCGTGAAGTTAAAATTGAGGCCCGGGCGCAGCCTCATGATATCCGCCAAGTTCTTGAACTCCCAGGCGGGTCTCCCCCTCTCCTGCAGGGGGGCGATACGGCGGCAAAGGAAATCTGCGCCTACAGCGCCTACAGTGAGCCCGGCAAGCCTGAGGCGAAGGATGCGGGTGACGGCAATCTTCAGCCTGTCATCTTTTGGGGCCACGTTGCTCCAATCATTGCCGCGTACTATTGGGGCTTGGCGCACGATAGTGAATGGCTGCGGCTCCTCCTCGACGATCCAGCACCACTCAGCTCTCCACTCCTCCCATTTGCTGCGGAGCTCTCCCTCCAGATAGGCTTCCTTCTTGCCGACCCTCGAGATCCAAGCGATCCCTCCGGCAAGGGGCTCTCCTCTCTTGACTCGAGGCATGAAGAAGTGGCGGAAAAGGGCTACATTTGGGTGGACTCCGACAAAGTTTTCGCACAGATGTGCGAAAACTGCCATGGTCAGAACGGCGTTGGGGGTGAAGTCAAGGAGGCGGAACCCGTAGGTGTTCATGATGTCGCAAAAGAATTCAGAGAAAGGCGGGCAGAGCCCGCAGTAGAAGAACAGCGCGAAAAAGGGGTACCCATTCGGAGCCAGTCTCGAAGCAGTGGCTGGGAGTACCCTCGTGCGCGGATGCGCTCGCGTCCCCGTCGACCAGAAGAGGTAGTAGTACTCCCTCAGCTCCTTCGAACCGAGCTGAGGGGAGAAGAGGGCCCGCTCCTTCCGCAGCGCTGCGAGCCGCTGCGCCTCAGCCGACTTCACACCCTTCCCCTTGTCGGCGTTTGGAGCCATGGCGGAGGTGGTGGAGGAAGTTGGCGGCGTTGGTGATGTTGGTGGCAATGGGGGGCGGAGCGCTGCTCTCCTTCGGCTTCGGGAAGAAGGGGGGAGCGGCGGAGATTTGTGAGAATGGAGTAGCAACCGGCGAAGTGGACGAACTGCCCCTGTTTCCCCTGCTTATAAAGAGGGAGGGGGCGGACATTTCGCCCTTCTGAATAAAGAAACCACCCACGATCTCTCCCATGATGCCGCAATCAACGCGTGCCGTTCGGGGAGGGCGCGGTGGATGCGGAGCAAGATTTGGCGTAAGCCAGGCCGCGTGTGCCCGTGCCCTATTTTGGGCCTGGCCCAACAGCGCTCGGCACCGTGTGTGGCCTAGGCCTGGGGGCTCATGTCGGTGTACTAGAATAGGGGTACTCTAGTATCCCGAACTTGTGCACGGGCAGTTGCAGCACCCCGCGGCAAGGCTTGCCGGGCAACCGCCAAGATCCTCCGTGGTTCCTTTGGAGCCATTCAAGAACAAAGTATTCAAGCCAAGGAGACAAGGCCCTGGCAAGAGGAGCTTTCCGGGAAGGCCAACCAAGGCATCCCAAGGAACTTGCCGCGACGCACCACGCGTCCCGGCAAGGCAACAAGGCCCCGGCAAGAGGAGCTTGCCGGGAAGACCAACCAAGGCATCTCGAGGCCTGGTGAGCGACAAGCTTCCGGGCGCGACAAGACGACGACCGCGGCAAGGCGCTTGCCGCGGCAAGTAACCACTCTGTACCCACGCTCTAGCACGTCCGCCAATGTGTCGCTCTGGGGGCCTTTCCAGGCGCACGTGGCATGAGGCTGTGCAGCCAGCGGTGCGCGGTGGCATGCGACGCTGACAAGATCGCCATCGTGGCGAACGATGGTGTCCCTGACGGTCCCTTTCTGCACTGTTTGGGCGACACAGACGGGCATTTAATGCCTTTGTCCCCTGCCGTCGGGGTTAGGTAGGATACACTGTGCAAGTAGGTGTACCAACCGCACACTTTTTACGCTTTTACCCTTCTCTGCGTTGCCACCTGTCGGTGACCCCTTGAGCATATAAAAGGAGGCCCGTGGGCAATGTAAGGGGGGTTCGGCTCATTCGGAAGCCAGAAAAACACTTAGCTCTCCCGAGCAAGAGCATAATACAATCAGACAAGCAGCAGTAGGAGTATTATCTCTCCGGAGAGCTCCGAAGCTGGGTAAACTGCTCGTGTGCTTCACCTCGATCTGCTCTTCGTGCGATCTCCGCCCCCCGCCGAACCGAAAGGGGCCCGGTCCGCCGGCCCCATAGGTGTTCATGGATCAGCTTCCCCAATAGACCCCGCGTAAACCTTTTTAATGTCTCTTGTTGCTTCTTCCCCTCAGGAAACTTTATACAACCGGGAGGGATACTGCATTTTCGGCATTTTTGTCACACCAGACTACTTCTCATACCTAGAAACTCACGGCTTATTGTCAAGGGCGTTATTCAGCCCAGTACACATTATAAAGTCCGAATACCTTAGGGAGTGTTCGGCGTTGCGAGTTTGGCCTTATATGCATCAGCTCCGAATCATGTCTTTGGTCAAATGTTGGGTTTGCCCGGCTCCCGTGTTTTTCTACCTTACGTTCCGTTCTATCGGCTAAGGCGGCACCGGGAGAATTACTGTGATTGTGCCCCGGTTCATCTGGACGAGCACCTCAGTAGAGAAAGCCGAAAACTAACTGTCATGATACAACGCGAGACTGGTCAACCACTCGATGACCCAGCGGAATCTTCGCGATTCCTCCGCATTAATGAAGGACCGGTTTCCCGGTCACGTACATAACATACGCGCACCATATCCAGTTGAACGCAAAAGTACCAGGGGCTATATAGTAGCCCCACCGTCAAACTCCTATGGCTAAGTGAAAGTGTTAAAGCTATATAGTCCGATTGCCTAGTTCGGCCACTATCACCTCCTTAACGGACCAACACATTGGATCAAGTGTGACTACATGTTTTCTCGAACACCCCCGCATTATATGCGTGGGGGCTAAAGCCGACAACTGCAAACTTTTAGGTTATATACATACATAAACGGCCGCACAGGAGGCATTATAATACTTTTGGGCAAAAGTATAAACACAGCCTTTATAATCAAAATAGCATTGTCTTTACAATCGCGATACATGTCATTCGAACATGGCACTCTTCGAGCACTGAGCCTCTATTAAGCGGGCGCCTTCTAAGACTTCTTCGAAATAGTGCTCGGCCGGGTCCTGGCCGTCTGCCGCACTCCGGGTTGCAATAGCAGTGGTTTCCATCCTAGCCCAGTATGTTTTAACACGGGCAAGAGCCATCCGCGCACCCTCTATACACGCCGACCTCTTCATAGCATCGATGTGCGACACAGCACCAAGGAATTGTTGCACCAATCCAAAATAGTTGTCCGGCCTTGGTCCTTGTGGCCAAAGATGATCCACAACAGACCTCATAGCAAGCCCGGACAACCTGTGGAGTTCGGCCCGTGCGGCCATCTTTTTATCCAATGGGAGCGGACGCGTCAGGGCACTAAACTGCGACTAGAATAACCTCTCAGCCTTATGGTCTTTCCGATCTTTGAAAAACTCGGTTGCATCAGCAACACTCTTTGCCATGTCCGCATACGAGTCCGCCGCATTCCATAACTGATCTAGAGGGGCATATTTTGGATCTCTGAATTTCATCCGCAACAGATAGGGTTTCCCAGCCATGATATCTCCGGCTTCACGAAGCTCCTCCCTCATCCCCCTCATTTCAAAGCGGGTTTCCTTGGCTGCCTCCAAGGTCTTCTTCGGGTCAGTCGCTTTTGCTTGATTTTCCTTTTCAAGGAGCTCACGGCGGCTGGCGGCATCTTCCATCTCGGTAGCCATCTGGGCTATCTTTTCTTCGCTCCGGCGATGAGTAGCCTGTTCGGCTCTTAACTCCTCGACCGCCTTCAGAGCGGCCGCATCACTTATCCGGGCTTGCTCCTTGCCTCGGGCAAGCTCCGCTTGAAGGGTCTCCACGGCAGCAGCTCCATCTGCAGTCACAGCATATTATAGATACTAGCATCATGCTCCTCTTAAAAATTTGCTGACAAGCCGAATATACATACCCTGGGCCTCGTCAAGCCGCTTGTTAACAAGCGCGATGTCGGCATCGGCCACGTCCAGATGCCGCTTTAGTTCGGCAAAATCAGCAGATCGGCCGGCCTCCGGACCCTCAGCCACCTGCACATAAAACAGCATGCTTATTACCAGAGATTACGATCCTCTGTTCGCCACGTTGAAGGCAACCAGAGTCTCAGGGGCTACTATCTATATAGAGCACACTTAGCATGTGCGGAACCATCAAAAATCCATTTTTTGCATACCCCAGAGCCTCTTAGTAGACTCGTAAAAGCTTCATTCAAACCGCTTTTCACGGACGAAATCCTCTCAACCACCGTACCCATTAAGGCACGATGTGTCTTTGAGATGGCCGCTCACTCTATAAGGCACATTAGTGTGTCCGGCTGTGTGCCGGACAATCCCGGACTCCTCCTGAAGCTCTCTTTGGGAGCCGGATATTCCAGACTCTGGGCAGCCGAAGTGTCAACTTCTGACCTTGGTGGATCAGGAGAAATCCTCCGTGACGACACCGCAGGGTTGTCCGCCCCATGTGACTGGGAGGCAGGGGGAGGCATCTCGCTCTCCATCATCTCCGGAGGAAGATCCCCCGAGGACGAACTCTATGGAGAAGGGCTACGAGCTAGACTGCAACAAATATGTTTCGGTCATTATCCTCGGAGACAAAACGGGATACGTTCACCAAAGTACTCTTTTACTTATGGCTCGATGGAGGGCTGGCCCCCTCGCGGGCGTTGCGCGGTAAGGACACCCCCCAGGGCAGGGCCCTCTGGCGAGGGTTCCTTCCCTCGTTTGTAAGCCTCCGTTTCCAAGTCTTCAGTGGCGGCCCTTTTCTTACCTTGAGGATAAGGGATTTTAGATTCCCCTCCCCGATTATCCTCCTTCGCGGAGGCACCTACTCCTCCAATCTGGATGTGTAAAAAATGAGGCCCATCTATGGCTTCTCTATTCCTCCCCTCGTCTTGTCCTGATGGCACCTGATACGGCATGCGGTCAAGCATCCTGGTCAACAAAGGATTCGGCGAGCCTTCGGGAAGAGGGGCCGGACACCTAATCCTCTCCGCCTTCCTCAGCCAGTCCTGGCAGAGAAGAATTTTTTAGAATGATGTTACAATAAACATAAAGGTCATGTGCTCGGTAGCGGAATTACTTACTTGGGTATCCGGGCGGTTGCAATTGAGACTCGCGTCCTTGGTGGTGTCTGGACACTTTATTCGTGATCCAAAGAATGATTCATACATCACTTTGAGCATCAGGCCGAAGAATTGTTGAACAGTTCGCGGTCCTTCCGGGTTGAACTCCTACATACGGAGAGGACGACCTTGGCTGGGCAGGACTCGACGAACCAGCATCACTTGCATTATCTTGACAAGACTGACATCCCTCTTGACAAGGTCGCAGATGCGGCTTTGCAATGTCAGCACGTCGCTAACCGCCCCCCAGTCCAGCCCCTTGTTGACCCATGACGCTAGTTGCGGTGGAGGGCCCGGGCGGAATGCTGGAGCAGCCACCCGCTTTGTACCTCGGGGGGAGGTGATGTAAAACCACTCCCGCTGCCATAAATCAGAAGTCTCCACGAAAGAACCCTTTGTCCATGGGGCGTCGGTACCTTTGCTTATCATAGATCCTCCGCACTCTGCGTGATGCCCGTTGATCACCCTCAGCCTCACATTGAAGGTCTTGAGCCATAGGCCGAAGTGGGGGGTGATGCGGAGGAAGGCTTCACACATGACGATAAACGACGAGATGTGAAGGACGGAATCCGGAGCTAGATCATGGAAATCTAGTCCGTAGTAGAACATGAGCCCTCTTACGAAGGGATCAACGCAAAAAACCTAGCCCTCGAAGAAAGTGTGAGATAAAAACAACGCTCTCGTTGGGTTCTGGAGTGGGGACGACCTGCCCTTGAGCAGGTAGCCTGTGCGGAATCTCGGTGGTGAGATACCTGGCCTCCCTAAGCTTCCGGATGTCCTCCTCTGTGATGGAGGAGGCCATCCACCGGCCTTGAAGATTGGATCTGGACATGGTCGAAGGACTAAAGTGCTTTAGCTTCAGCCTTGGGTGTTGGAACTCGAGGTGCGGGAGGGGAAGGATCGAGCGTGGAAAGAAAAGGACAGGCCTTGGCCCCCCTTTATAAAGAGTACGAATATCAAGCATCCCCGCGTGACCGTTTGGAACTTGCCTAAAATTGAGGAGTCATATTAAACAAACATAGTTGGGTTACCCACGCTCGTATTCATGAGAATCCCGGGATAAGGGGGACACGATCTCTGCTTCAACAAGACGTGCCAATAGAACCGCCTCGCAGCGCGCGTAGTGGCTGGTTATGAAAACGGTTCGAATAAAGACCGGACCATGGCGTGATGTCGTAAAAAGCTGTCGGCAGTTTAGATTTGTGGAAAATTATACTCTCTACTGTGGTATGTGGAATTTGTTTTGCAGAGCCGGACACGATCCTTGTGTTCTAATTCTTCTATGGAGTATTCAGAGAAGGAACCCGCCTTGCAATGCCGAAGACAATTTGTGCGCTAGACTCATCGTCATTGAAGCCTGGTTCAGGGGCTACTGAGGGAGTCCTAGATTAAGGGGTCCTCGGACAGCCGTACTATATACTTTGGCCGGACTGTTGGACTGTGAAGATACAAGATTAAAAACTTCGTCCCATGTCCGTATGGGACTCTCCTTTGCGTGGAAGGCAAGCTTGGATATTCGGATATGTAGATTTCCTTCTCTGTAACCGACTCTGTGTAACCCTAGCCCCCTCCGGTGTTTATATAAACTGGAGGGTTTAGTCCGTAGGACAACAACAATCATAATCATAGGCTATCTTCTAGGGTTTAGCCTCTACAATCTCGTGGTAGATCAACTCTTGTAATACTCATATCATCAAGATCAATCAAGCAGGAAGTAGGGTATTATCTCCATCGAGAGGGCCTGAACGTGGGTAAAACATCGTCTCCCCTGCCTCCTGTTACCATTAGCCTTAGACGCACAGTTCAGGACCCCCTACCCGAGATCCGCCGGTTTTGACACCGATAGCGACCTCTTCAAGAAATTGCAACTTCTCAAGCAAGGCGCCAAGTCCGTTGGAGAGTATTACAAATAGATGGAAATTGCCATGACCCGAGCCAATGTCACGGAAGATGAGGAGCAAACTATGGCACGATTCTTGAATGGACTCAACCACCCTATGAAGAAGATCGCTAATTCCCAACTGTACAACAATCTCCTCGAGCTAGTGCATCAAGCTACCAAGGCGGAGCAATAAGTGCAAGATGACTACAAGTACGCCAAATACTCTTCCAAGACCTATGGTTCATACACTCAAGCTTCAACGACTACGACGCCTTCTCCCTCGACGAAAGCTTCATCAAGCAACAACGACAAGTCCAGTTACAATAGAACTTCGACATCTTCGATATCTTCCATGCCAAAGTGGGCATCAATGGACGTTCCGTCAAGGCATCATAGATGGAGGAAGTTGCCACAATTTGGAAAGCGAAGAGCTATGTTCCAAGCTACAATTGGTCAAGATTAATCATCCTCGTCCCTACAACATCCAATGGCTTAGCGACTTTGGCACCATTCAGGTGGAGCACACCGTTCAAGCACCTACGAAGACACCTTGGAGTGTGATGTGGTTCCTATGTCCGTGTGCCATCTCCTCTTACGAAGACCTTGGCAATTCAACCGCGGCTTCATCCACAATAGGCGTACCAATCACTATAGCTTCAATATGAAGGGCAAGGAGCACGTGCTACGACCCATGTCGCCAAGTCAAGAGATCGCTGACAAGCAAGCCTCTACCCATCGTGGAGAAGTGAGCGAGCGAACCACCCAAAAGAGAATGAGCTCCACAATCCAAAATTGAGTGCCTCCATGATGAGCGACAAGAAAAACTTAGTGCTTTTAGACACCAAAAGAGAAATGATGGATGTGAGTGAGAGCCCATTGAGTGTTCTTCACTTTGTGCTTGTGTGCAAAGATGAAGCGGTGAGGACTAATACTTCATGACATCTACCTTTGGTGTTGTCTCGTTTATTGCAGAAATTCAAGGACGTGTTCCCCAATGAGCTACCTCCCGGACTTCCTAAACTTCATGGTGTCGAACACTGCATCGGCCTAATTACAGGTGCACCTTTACCGAACAAGGCACCATACCGCGTCAACACCAACGAGACAAAAGAGATTTGATGACAAGTCCAACATCTCATGGAGAATGGGTATGTACGCGAGAGCTTAAGTCCATGTGTCATTCCGATCATTCTGGTGCCTAAAAAAGATGGTAGATATCACACGTGTTCCGATTGCCATCCCATAAATGCTATCACAATTCGCTATGGACACCCCATTCCACGCGTTGATGATATGCTAGATGAACTTAGTGGAGCCACCATTTTCTCAAAAATTGATCTTAAAAGTGGCTAGTATCAAATTCGCACTCAAGAGGGTGATGAATGGAAAACGGATTTCAAAACTAAACTTGGCTTGGATGAATGGTTAGTCATGCCTATGGGCTTGGCTGAAGAGCCTCACTGATGCAGAGCATCCTACAGTCATCCCCATGGACACTACTTTGACTACTCGAGCTCCAAGTGGACCCATGACAAGAGCTTGAGCACGTACTATTCAATCCAAGGTTAACTCTCTCCTTGTTGACCTTCCCTTTGACCCACTTGAGACATGGCTACTACCTCAAATAGAGATGCTTTGTGTGCTTAGGTACCAAGAAAGCAACCAAGGAGAAGTTACGATGCAAGATGAACATCAAGAGCACAGAGAGGGATTTTCCTAGCACAGAGATAGAGGTACAACCAGTCAACTACCGGTCCACCGGCACTACCGGTCAACTACCGCTCAACTACCGGTCAACCTTCTGTAATCAGACCGGTACAAGGCCGGTATCGCCCCGGTTTATACCGGTAACTGCCAAAAGACCGGTACTACCGCCCCAACCACCGGTACTACCGCTAATCCCCTCCGAGAACACCTCCAGGAAATAGCACCTGAGCTCCTAGCAATACAACCGCCCCCAAGACCGGTACTACCGGCCTGCCTGCGCGCAGTGAGAGGGATTTCACCCCATGTACCTCCCACTTGCCCCTGGGACTATATATACTTGTCTCCTAGCTTCGTATTAGGGTTAGCATCGTGATAGCTCATTTGAGATAGAGCTTTGCTCATCCATCCGGATCTACTCCATCGCGAGGGACCGACACCTCTTCGGAGAAGATCCTCTTGGATTAAAGACCTCCATTCGGAGAAGACCATCTTCAAGGCCTCCGCACGGAGAAGAACCGGTTACCCTATGTATCGTCCTTTCTTGGATTCGGATCTTGTACCCTTTTGTGTTTCGAGGATCTAGCACATGTGTGACTATCTTCTTGTTGGTTGAGTGTTTTCTTTTGTGTTTTCCCTCGTTCCCCTTCTCGCGTTCTTTGTGTTCTTGGTAGGATTCCCTCCAAATGTGAAAGATCGGCCTCTAGGGTCCTACCCTACATCATCTTGGTATCATGAGCCACGTTGATCATGTTTTTGGAGCCCCTACCCCGTGTTGATTTTTTTGATTTCGTCCTAATTTCGAAAATCCCCACCAAAAATAGCCCCAATTTTATTTTGTGATTTGTTGGTGTGATGAAGTTTTGTTGGATTTGATCCATGGGTTTCATGTGTAGCAGGTAGATCTGGCTTCCCCACAAGCGTCCCCACCTTCCATCATCTAAATCCCTCTAATTTCGCCCCAAAATAATCCATTTCTGCCACAAAATCTCCTGATCCAGTTTTTCCCGACACCAGCGGTACTTCCGCCCTTCAAAATCGGTACTACTGCTGAGCTCCAGGACTGGTGCTACCGCCCCACAAAGCGGTACTACCCCACTTCCCAGTTTCTGCTACGGCTGCTTGACAGTTTTCCCCATAACATCCACATCCGGAGTCTGATTTTCGCGTTCTTTAGCTCGTTTAGAAGCTATTGACATCCACCATCCACCTAGATAGGTTCCAACATCAATAGGAACCATCAAAATTTCCAAACTTTGGCATCTTTGCCTACGGCTTTCACCACATCATCCGCTATTCTACCACCGCATTCCGCTACCACCATTTGTTTTGGTCTTTGAGAATTTGAGTTGTGGTTCCCATGTCCTATTGTGTTTCGGCTATATAGTTATGGTTCAACGTCAACATCACCACCACTCATCTTCGCCAAGGATTCATCGTCACCTAGGATGGTAACCTCGACGACATCTTTGTCATTTCCATGCCATTTGCATTGATAACCACATAGCCTTACTTTTGCGTTGCTTACCCATCGAGACTAGCCTTTGAGTATTGCCGGCAAAGTGACTTGTGCACATTAGTGATCATACTCCATAGCATACATACTATATCATAGTGGTGCATATCTTGGTATCATCCTTTGTGTCACAAAGTTGTCATCGCACACACAATTGCTACCTTGGTTCGTGAAGTTTTGCATGAGAAAAGAGCTCAAAAGATAAAGAGCCAAACAAGCTTTTAAGCAAGAAGGAAAGATAAGCAAAGAGCTTATAAGCAAGAACCATAGCATTATACTACATTAAGATTGTCATATCTGATCATCTTGGATCATACCATCAGAATACCATACATATAGCATACTTGGGATAGGAGTGGTTGCATTTTGTGCTTAGTAGGCTGTGCACAAGTTTCGTATCTGCCTATTGTGCAAACGTGCTAGTGTCTCTCTAGTGTTATGCAACAAGAGCATTTTCGTGGTTTCCACATTTTGGCTCATTCCTTGGTTGCATGACCCCACTTATCTATTTGCGTGTGTGTTTCCGTGTACCATATCTTGCTCTTGGTCTACTTGTTGCATTTGCAAATTTGTGAATCTTTTCCAACATTATTGAGGATCACTAACAATTGCATCAAATTTTGTGCCACCATCCTAACTGAGCTCCACAATAAGCTTTTACTTGTGTAGGTGTGAGAACCGACAAGAATTGGTACCAATTGTGATATTTCCTTGTCCACTTTTGAGTGATCATTGATCCATCTTCAACATCGGTCAAGGTACATTTGGTATAAGTTCTTCTCCTTCTCCCACTCACATATTTGTTTGAAATGATGGATAGACCAAGTTCTTCTACCAACCCACTCTTCATCGAGCAAGACAATGACATGTCGTTCTTTGTCACCAAGAGCCACCTCTTCGATGCACAAAGAGCTTTGCACCAAGAGCAACATGCAATGAGCAACTACATCGACAATCTCGCCACCGACTTGCGCCTCTCCGAGCAACGAATGAGAGACAACTTAGACAACAAGCTCGACGCTCACAAACAAGAGAACAAGAATGGACGAGATTCGTACCTTGCTGGTGAACCGACATTCTTCCACTTCTTCCTACTCAATACGGAGCTGCTCGAGTCGACACACCGATGACACCTCCTCCGGCTCAAGTACACCAACATCAAACACTCTATGCCAAGCCGCGCGTCAAGACCGTCAAGCATCTCGCAATCCTCTACACGGAAATCATCAAGTCAACGAGCAAGCACATCGACCTCGTCAACACCAAGTTCCTTATGCACAAGCTCAAGAACAACACCATCAACGTCACCAAGAGGAAGAGCGAGCGCGACAACATGAAGACGAACAAGACGCCGAAGCTCAACGTCTTCAACAACAACAACGTGAAGAACAAGCTCTTGAAGTGCAACGTGTCCTTCAAGAATCAAGTTGAGCCACTGCCAAACACAACCAAGATAGGCGCAATCAAGAGGAAGCACTTCGCGAAGAAATTCAAGAGTGGAATTACCAACCAAGAGTGCAACGTCAAGTTCCTCAAGCTCCTCCACAAGCTCGACAAGCTCCTCAACAACCTCAAGTTCAACAAGAGCAATATCATTATGGAGATCCTCCACACCAAGACTAACATGAAGTTGATTATCATCCACGTCAAGGGCGTCATCATCACCCTCGACCCCAACACAATGGAGAACAATGATACAGCAAGCTAAAGTTCACCATGCCCAAGTTCAATGGAAGCAATGATCCTGAAGAGTACCTATCATGGGCATTGAAGGTTGACAAAATCTTTTATTTACACAACTATGATGAAGAGAAGAAGATCGCTATGGCATCCCTTGAGTTCCAAGACTATGTGCTCATATGGTGGGAACAAGTCCTTGAGCGCCGAGAAGCAAGAGGTGAACCACCAAGCACCACTTGGGCTCAAATGAAAGATGTCATGCGAGCACGCTTTGTGCCCACCTACTACAACCGCAATCTCTTCAAGAAGCTCCAACTCCTCAAGCAAGGAACAAAGAGAGTTGAAGAATACTACAAGTAAATGGAGATAGCCATGATAAGAGCCAATGTCACGGAAGATGATGAGAAAACTATGGCATGTTTCTTGAATGGCCTCAATCATCCCATCAAGAAGATTGCCGACTTCCAACCCTACTCCAACCTCATTGAGCTCGTGCATCAAGCTACCAAAGCAGAACGTCAAATGCAAGATGACTTCAAGTACGCCAAATACTCGTCCAAGAGCTACGGCTTCTCCAACAACCAAGCTTCAACGCCTCCTCAAACTTCTACCTGAACCAAGCCATCTACAAGCAACAGAAACAAGTCGAGTTACAAGAAAGCTTCGACAACCTCAAGTCTTCCTCCTACTACAAGCAACATCAAGCCGCGCGCTTCATCATCTACTCCAACCGATGAGACCGTCAAGACAAGCTCCTTCAAGTGTTTCACTTGCGGTGGACGAGGCCACAAATCCTATGAGTGCACCAACAAGCGCACAATGATCCTCAACGACAACGAAACCTATGACTCCATGAGTGAAGAGGAAATGGAAGCCATTGAGCAAGTGGCCATGCACCGGAGCGTGAATGAAGATGAAGATGATCAAGTCTTTTGTGATGAGGATTCGAGACCTGCCCTCGTTGTCTCCAAAGTCTTGACTCTTCAACATCAACAAGACAAAGACCAAAGATGCCACATCTTCCACACCAAGGCCGGCATCAATGGAAGCTCCGTCAAGGTCATCATCGATGGAGGTAGTTGTCACAACTTGGCAAGTGAAGAACTATGCTCCAAGCTACAATTGGTTAAGATGAAGCACCCGCACCCCTACAAGGTCCAATGGCTAAGCTATTCCGGCACGATACGAGTTGAGCATACGGTCCAAGTCTCCTTCAAAATTGGAGCATATGAAGACACTTTGGAGTGTGATGTCGTCCCGATGTCTGTTTGCCACCTCCTTCTTGGTCGCCCATGGAAATTTGGCGGCAGCGTCATCCACAACGGGCGTACCAATCACTATAGCTTCAAGATGAAAGGGAAGGAATATGTGCTATGACCAATGTCTCCTAGTCAAGTGATCGCCGACAAGCAAGCCACCCATCATGGAGAAAAGAGTGAGAGAGTGATCCACCCAAAAGAAAGTGAGAGCCACAAGCCAAACCCGAGTGTCTCCACTATGAGTGACAAGAAAAACTTTGTCCTATTTGCCACCAAAAGTGAGATGAGAGAAGTGTGTGAGAACCCATCAAGTGTTATGCACTATGTCCTTGTGTGCAAGGACGAGGCACCAAAAACTAACACCTCTCACGATCTACCTTTAGTGTTGTCTTCTCTTTTACAGGAATTCCAAGATGTTTTCCCTGATGAGCTACCTCCGGGTCTACCTCCACTACGAGACATTGAGCACCGAATCAACCTCATCCCCGGAGCACCTCTTCCTAACAAGGCTCCCTGCCATGTCAACCCTGAGGAAACTAAGGAGATCCAACGGCAAGTGCAACAACTAATCGACAACGGTCAAGTACGTGAAAGGTTGAGCCCTTGTGTCGTTCCAGTCATACTTGTTCCAAACAAAGATGGTACTTATAGAATGGTTTCCAATTGTCGTCCCATTAATGCTATCACTGTTAGATATCGTTATCCTATTCCACGCTTAGATGATATTCTTGATGAGCTTAGCGGAGCCACCATTTTCTCTAAGATTGATCTTAAGAGTGTCTCCTATCAAATACGCATCCAAGAAGGTGATGAATGGAAAACCGCATTTCAGACCAAGTTTGGCTTATGTGAATGGCTAGTTATGCCAATGGGCTTATCCGAAGCACCCGGTACTTTCATGCGAGTCATGCACTTTTTTCTTCGTCCCTATATTGGTGTATTTGTTGTGGTCTATTTTGATGATATTATTGTTTTTAGCAAATCCCTTAAAGATAATGTCACCCATCTTAGAACCGTGTTGCAAACCCTTAGTAAAGAGCGCCTTTATGCTAATGCAGAAAAATGCCTTTTTGGTGTTGATAAGCTTGTTTTCTTGGGTTTTGTTGTATCTTCTAAGGGTGTTCATGTAGATGAATCTAAGATCAATGCTATTAAAACTTGGAGCCAACCAACCAACTTGCAACAAGTGCGTAGTTTTCTTGGTTTAGCCGGTTTCTATCGCCATTTTGTGAAGGATTTTAGCACCATTGCTTCTCCTTTACATTCCTTGAGTAAGAAAAATGCAGCATTTGTTTGGGGACCATCCCAAGATACCGCATTTAATGAGCTTAAGAATTTTCTTACTCATGCTCCTGTGCTTGCTTTACCCAACTTTGACAAACCCTTTGAGATTCATTGTGATGCTAGCGGTAATGGCACAGGAGGTGTGTTAACGCAAGAGAAGCACCCCATAGCATACTTTAGTGAGAAACTTTCCGGAGCGCAAGTCAATTATCCCATCTATGACAAAGATCTATATGCTTTAGTGCGAGTTTTGTGTGAATGGGAACATTATCTTCGCCCTGATGAATTTATCATTCATACCGATCATGAAATGCTTAAGTACTTAAAAGGACAAACTAAGTTGAACAAGTGTCATGCAAAATGGAGTGAATTCATAGAGTCTTTTCCTTATGTCATCAAGTACATCAAGGGTAAGGAAAATGTAGTGGCGGATGCCCTTTCCCGCATATGCACGCTTGTCACTAAACTTGAACTAAATGTCATTGGCTTTGAGCACAAAAAAGACTTGTATGCGAATGATCCTACCTTTGCTATTCCTTATGCTAAGTGTTTGACGCACACATCTTGGGAACGATATTACATCAAGGATGATAATCTTATGAGAGCTAACAAACTTTGCATTCCCGAGTCTTCTCTTCGTTTCCTCCTTTTGCAAGAGGCTCATGGAGGCGGACTCATGGGACACTTTGGACGCGACAAGACATTCTCCACGCTCTCCAAGAACTACTTTGGCCCAAGATGTTCCGTGATGTCTCACGCTTCACCAACCGATTCTCTACATGTCGCAAAGCTAAGTCTAAAGCTCAATCCCATGGTATTTACATGCCCCTTCCTATTCCTTATCAACCTTGGGAAGAAATTAGCATGGACTTTGTACTTCGTTTGCCTAGAACTCAAAATGGAAAGGATTCTGTGTTTGTTGTTGTGGACAGATTCTCTAAAATGGCTCATTTTATCCCATGCAACAAGATAGACGATGCTTCACATATTGTGAATATCCTTTGTAGGGAAATCTTGCGTCTACATGGTGTCCCAAAGATGATTGTCTCGGACCGCGACGTCAAGTTCCTGAGTTACTTTTGGAAGACTCTATGCGCCAAGCTTGAAATCAAGCTCTTGTTCTCTTCGTCATACCATCCTCAAACCGACGGCCAAACGGAGGTGACGAATCGTACGCTCTCCACTCTTCTTTGCGTGTTGATCAAGAGGAACATCAAGGAGTGGGAGGAGTGTCTACCCATCGTCGAGTACGCCTACAACCGAGCAAGACATTCAACTACCGGTAAGCCCCCCTTCGAGGTCGTATACGGCTTCAACCCGTTGTCCCCATTTGATATTCTGACTCTACCACTACAAGAGCGCACCAACATGGACGCGAGTGCCCGAGTGAACAATCTCAAGAAGATGCATGAAGATACAAGGCACACCATCGAGCGCCAAGTACAAAGACTCGCGACCAAGCTCAACATCAACAAGCAACCCATGATATTCAACATTGGAGATCTTGTGTGGCTACACCTTCAAAAGGAACACTTCCCCAATGAACACAAGTCCAAACTTCTACCATGAGCCGATGGACTCTTCAAGGTGCTTGAACGCTACAAAAACAATGCCTACAAGATCGACATCCCACGCGACAAGTACTCCGTGAGCGACATCTTCAACATCAATGATCTCTCCCCGTACCATGGTGATGAGGATTTCGATCCGAGGTCGGATCTTTCCCAAGGGAGGGGAGATGATGCGGAGCATCCTACGGTCATCCCCATGGACATTACTTCGACTACTCAAGCTCCAAGCAAACCCATGACAAGAGCTCAAGCACGTGCTATTCAATCCGAGGTTAACTCTCTCCTTGTTGAACTTCCCTTTGACCCACTTGAGACATGGCTACTACCTCAAACGGAGATGCTTTGTGTGCTTAGGTACCAAGAAAGCAACCAAGGAGAACTTACGATGCAAGATGAACATCAAGAGCATGGAGAGGGATTTTCCCAGCGCAGAGATAGAGGTACAACGGGTCAACTACCGGTCCACCGATACTACCGGTCAACTACGACTCAACTACCGGTCAACCTTCTGTAATCAGACCGGTAGAAGGCCGGTATCGCCCCGGTTTATACCGATAACTGCCAAAAGACCGGTACTACCGCCCCAACCACCGGTACTACCGCTAATCCCCTTTGAGAACACCTCTAGGAAACAACACCTGAGCTCCTAGCGATACAACCACCCCCAAGACCGGTACTACCGGCCTGCCTGCGTGCAGTGAGAGGGATTTCACCCCATGTACCTCCCACTTACCCCTTGGCCTATATATACTTGTCTCCTAGCTTCGTATTAGGGTTAGCATTGTGATAGCTCATTTGGGATAGAGCTTTTCTCATCCATCCGGATCTACTCCATCACGAGGGACCCACACCTCTTCGGAGAAGATCCTCTTGGATTCAGGACCTCCATTCGGAGAAGACCATCTTCAAGACCTCCGCACGGAGAAGAACCGGTTACCCTATGTATCGTCCTTTCTTGGATTCGGATCTTGTACCCTTTTGTGTTTCGAGGATCTAGCACATGTGTGACTATCTTCTTGTTGGTTGAGTGTTTTCTCTTGTGTTTCCCCTCGTTCCCCTTCTCGCGTTCTTTATGTTCTTGGTAGGATTCCCTCCAAACATGAAAGCCCGACCTCTAGGGTCCTGCCCTACATCACAAACACTTTTATGTGTGTGATGCATTATGTTCTTCGCAAATACATTGGCATATGTGTTGTGGTATACTTTGATGACATACGTGTGTTTAGTCAATCTCTTGAAGATCATGCCATATGGCTTAGAGACGTCTTGCAAGTTTTTAGAAATGAGCGACTTTATGCTAACATGGAGAAATGCACCTTTGGTATTGATAAGCTTGTTTTCTTGGGCTTTGTTGTGTCTACTAAGGGTGCTCATGTTGATGAGTCAAAAATTTACGCAATTAAAACTTGGCCACAACCAACCAATTTGCAACAAGTGCATAACTTCCTTTGCCTAGCCGGTTTCTATCATAGATTCGTTAAGGATTTTAGCACTATTGCTTCACCATTACATTCTTTTAGTAAGAAAATGCACCCCTTAATATCAGGACCCTCTCAAGCTACCGCGTTGGAGGAGCTTAAGAACTTGCTTACACATGCTCCTTTACTTGCCTTACCTAATTTTTATAAACCTTTTGAAGTGCATTTTGATGCTAGTGGTAATGACATAGGTGGCGTGTTGATGGGACCCATTTCTTACTTTAGTGAAAAACTTTCTGAAGCACATCTTAACTATCCCATATATGACAAAGACTTGTACGCTTTGGGTGAGAGTCTTGCATGTTTGGGAGCATTATCTGCGCCCTCAAGAATTTGTTCTTCATACAAATCATGAAACTCTTAAACATCTTAAGGGTCAAACGAAATTGAATAAGTGACATGCCAAATGGAGTGAGTTCATTGAGTCCTTTCCTTATGTGGTCAAGTACATCAAAGGTAAGGAGAATGTTGTGGTGGATGCTCTCTCCCGGAAATGCATGCTTGTAACTCAACTTGAATTGAATGTCATAGGATTTGAGCACATTAAAGACTTGTATGCACATGATGTTTCATTTTCCATTCCTTATGCAAAATGTCTAACACATAACACTTGGGAGCGATACTATATCAAGGATGGTTATCTAATGTGAGCTAACAAGATTTGTATCCCCGAGCCTTCTCTTCGTTTGTTGCTTTTGCAAGAGGCTCGCGGCGGAGGACTTATGGGACACTTTGGACGTGACAAGACATTTGCTATGCTCTCCAAGAACTACTTTTGTCCCAAGATGTTTCGCGATGTCTCTCGCTACACCAACCGGTGCTCTACATGTCGCAAAGCTAGGTCTAAAGCTCAATCCCATGGTCTCTATATGCCACTTCCTATTCCTGTATCACCCATGAGAAGATATTAGTATGGACTTTGTGCTTGGTTTGTGATGTAGGGTAGAACCCTAGCGGCCCGATCTTTCATGATCGGAGTGGGATCCCTTGAAGAACATGAAGAACACGGGGAAGAACGGAGAGAAATCACAAGGGGAAACACTCAGGAACAAGTCCAATCACACATCCACTAGACAATCAAACACACAAGATCCACAAGGTACATGAAAAACAAATGGAAAGATACAAGGTAAGGTTCCTCTCCAAGAGGAGGTCTTGATGGTATCCTAGACAGATCTTCCCACGAGGGGGTCTTGAATCCAAGATGGATCTTCTCCGAAGAGGTCGTGGTCTCTCACGAGGAGTAGATCCATATGGATGAGCAAAACTCTATATCAAATGAGCTAAACCTATGCTAACCCTAGAAAGGAGGTGGAGGTGGTGTATTTATAATCTAAGCCATGAAGGGGTAAGTGGGGGAGGGATACAAGGCCAGAGGCCCGCGGCTGCACACAGGCAGGGTGGTAATACCGGAGCTCGGGCGGTAGTACCGCTTAAGCGGTAGTGCTGCTTGGACTGGGCGGTGGTACCGGACCCAGGTTGTGCGAACACATGAATTTGTCGGGTTGAGCGGAAGTAGAGAGCGGTAGTACCGCTTGTCGGCGGTAGTAGCGCTTGTTCTGGAGTGGCCAGGTCCTCTTCCTCCTTCTCTTCCATGCTTCCCTCGCGGATGGTGTAGGCGTTCGTTGGCGCTTGCACTCCTCGTCGTCGTCCGTGAAGCTCCGACAATACCTATGCATGCACGCGAGTGGAGTGTCAGTAGTATGCCATCCTCGAAGGGGTCAAGTGAACACGTGTAAAGGAGATGATTCACCTTTGTGTATGTGAAGTAGATGTCGCACGTGTCACTTGCCAAACGGACTCTTGACATGGTGATGCCCATAGGATGCTCTGCATTAGTTTTCCTAGAACTCAATGGAAAAGATTCGGTATTTGTTGTTGTGGACTATTTTTCTAAGATGGCACACTTTATTTCATGCAACAAGATACACGATGATTGACATGTTGTAAATCTCTTGTGTAGGGAACTCTTGCGTCTACATGGGGTGCCCAAGACTATTGTGTCAGACCGCGTCGTCAAGTTCCTTAGCTACTTTTTGAAGACCCTGTGTGTCAAGCTCAGAATCAAGCTACTCTTCTCATCTGCATACCATCCACAAACTGACGTCCAAACGGAGGTCACAAACCGTATGCTATCTACTCTCCTCCAAGTGTTGATCAAGAAGAACATCAAGGAGTGGGAGGAATGCTTACCCATCGCCGAGTACGCCTACAATCGAGCAAGACATTCTACTACCGACAAGCCCCCATTTGAGATCGTCTATGGATTCAATCCATTGTCCCCATTGGATATTCTACCGGTACCTCTACAATAGCGCATCAACATGGATGCGAGTGCACAAGCGAGCTATCTCAAGAAGGTGCATGAAGATACAAGGAAAACAATCGAGCGCTAAGTACAACGACTCGCGACCAAGATCAACATTAACAAGCACCCCATGATATTCATCATTCGAGATCTTGTGTGGTTACACCTTTGGAAGGAATGCTTCCCCAATGAGGGCAAGTACAAGCTACTACCATGCGCTGATGGACCCTTCAAGGTGCTAGCACGCTACAACAACAACGCCTACAAGATCAGCATTCCATGCGACAAGTACAACGTGAGTGACACCTTCAATTTCACGAACCTATCTCCCTTCCATGGAGATGAGGATTTCGATCCGAGGTCAGATCTTTGCCAATGGGGGAGATGAAGTAGAGCATCCCAAGGTCATCCCCATGTACCTACCTTCCCTCCCCCAAGTGCCAAGTGGACCGATGTTACAACCATGTGCAAGAGGTCTTGAGACCGAGGTGACATATGTCCTCTTGCAACTCCATTTTGAATCACACGAGATATGGCTACTACCTCAAAGGGAGCAAATTTGTGTACCTAGGTACCAAGGAACCAGCCATAGAGACGCTAGAGCAAGGCTGAACGAAGGAGCGAGAAGCACATGAAGTCTAAGAAGAAAAGGAGCAAGACACGACTTGCCTGGATGATCCGGCCCACCAGCCGGACGATCCAGACCAAGCCTGGACGATCCAGAGTTCCAGACCCCCAGCCGGTTGATCTGTACTACATGAAGAGGAGTACACCAGCCTCCTCGAGCGAATCCAGACCATCCGGACCAACACCTGGATCATCAGGACCCACCCGGACACATTGACGCTGACCCGGACATCCGGACCCACGACGGCTACGATGACACAGCTAGACGATCCGAACAACCGCCTGGATCATCCAGACCATGCTTGTTTGGGCCTTGTCCCATGTACCTCTATCTTCCCTAGACTATATAGACTCCTCCACCTACGTTTTAGGGTTAGCATTGTGATAGCTCAAGATAGAGATAGAGCTTTGCTCATCCACTTATCCCCTACTCCCATGGAGATCAAGGCCTCCATGTGAGATGATCCCCCAAGCGGATTCAAGACCCCTTCATGGGAAGATCCTCCTAGGATTCAAGACATATCTCCTTCAAGGATTGGGATGAACTAGTTACCTTTGTATCCTCTTGTATTAACCTTAGATCTTTGTATCTCCTCTTGCTATGTGGATTTAGTACATGTGTGATTTGGATCTTGTTGATTCAATGTTTTCCCTTTCGTGTTCTTCATGGGACCCCCTCCAATTCGTGAAATATCGGCCTTTAGGGTTCCACCCTACATCAGCCCCTCTACAAAGTCCTAACACAACCCGCACTCCCCGCTCGTCTCCCCCGAGCTGGAGGTCCCATGGCCTTCTCCCTCGTGCTAGACTTCCCTTGCTCAGCTCCCCTGCGCCAATGCTCCCCTCCTCTGCTCCCCCGCATGGCTCTCCCGCGTGTCGCCAGAGCTTCCCTGCCCCACACTGGCTTCCGCGTTGCTCCCCCTCCTCGTTCCCCATGGCGAACTGCGGGGAGGAGAAGGCTTATTTTTCTGATATGCTCTCGGATGGCTGCGTCCTTCCCCAAAGGGGGCGAGTGGAGCCGGCCCAGCGCGTTGTCAACCACGAAGCCGGTCCCAACTGTGTCTACTGAACTCCACAGTCACACCATGTTGGCTAATGGACTTCTCCAAGCGTGCACCGCCCTGTGGGTCACTAAGATGACGCTGCCGAAGAAGAAGTATCAAACCTTCTCACGCCCGTCGGTGACCTGCACATCAGGTAACCCACCCGCCGCCCACCACTGAATTCAATTTCGGCTTCAAATTGCATAAATTTAGAGTCACAAAATAAAAATGCTTCTTTTGCAGTGATAATCCAAAATGTATCTTGGAGAGTTTGCAACTTCTTTTTTTTACCATGAAACAGTAAGGCAAAAGCCCTACTGTGTGTCATTTTCATATAAATAAACATAAAGTAACATAGTATTTACAATGGTTGATGGGGAGACAACCACGGAACTTATTAAATTACAAGGTGAGAAATGAAGAAAATTAAATATTGTCTATCCAAGATGACATGCCCTCCTTGAGACTGGGTGTAGCTCTCAACATTGTTAATTTGAAAGATCTGATAAAGTCATATCTGCATTCATTGATTGAGCATGGGATTCCATCAAATATCAGGCCATTTCTTTGATTCCCTATACTCCAGCAACCCACAATCATAATTTCCATGAAGTATTGAAGTTGATATCTTTGTTGTGGTTCGATTATCATATCATGAATGCTCAGATCTGTATTTCATTCAAAGCCAATGTTCCACCAAAATCCCTGGCTAAATGGGCAGGAAAATAACAGATGCATTATGTCTTCCATATCCTTAGCATTACATAATACACAATGAGTGGAATCAAGATGCATATTCTTCCTGGTCAGGAGATCACATGTGTTTATTCTGTCATGAAGTAGGAGCCAACAAAAGATTTTTTGCTTTGGTAGGAAGCAAGTTTTCCATATCCATTTGAAGGTCACATTGGCCTCCTCATTTCTCATTAAGAAATTATAAATCCTCTTGGTCATATTTATATTGCTGCCTGATACGTCCATTTTGCATCATGCTTTTATACCAATATTTATTGCATTATGGGCTGTTATTACACATTATATCTCAGTACTTATGGCTATTCTCTCTTATTTTACAAGGTTTACCATGAAGAGGGGGAATGCCGGCAGCTGGAATTCTGGCTGGAAAAGGAGCAAATGTTGGAAACCTATTCTACACAGCTCCAAAAGTACTGAAACTCCATGAAATAACTTTTTGGAATTAATAAGAATTTCTGAGCGAAAGAAATAGGCCAGGGGGCCAACACCTTGTCCGGGAGATAGGGGGCACGCCCCCCTATAGGGCGCGACCCCCTATCTCCTGGACCCCTTGGTAGGCCTCCGGCGTCCATCTTCTGCTATATCATCACTTTTATCCCTGGAAAAATCGTGGGCAAGATTACGGGACGAAACTCCGCCGCCACGAGGCAGAACCTTGGCGGAATCAATCTAGGGCTCTGGCGGAGCTATTCTGCTGGGGACACTTCCCTCCGGGAGGGGGAAATCATCACCAATGTCACCACCAACGATCCTCTCATCGGGAGGGGGTCAATCTCCATCAACATCTTCACTAGCACCATCTCCTCTCAAAACCCTAGTTCATCTCTTGTATCCAATCTTGTATCAAAACCACAAATTGGTACATGTGGGTTGCTAGTAGTGTTGATTACTCCTTGTAGTTGATGCTAATTGGTTTACTTGGTGGAAGATCATATGTTCAGATCCTTTATGCATATTATTACTCCACTGATTATGAACATGAATATGCTTTGTGAGTAGTTACGTTTGTTCCTGAGGACATGGGTGAAGTCTTGCTATTAGTAGTCATGTGAATTTGGTATTCGTTCGATATTTTGATGAGATGTATGTTGTCTTTTCCTCTAGTGGTGTTATGTGAACGTCGACTACATGACACTTCACCATTATTTGGGCCTAGAGGAAGGCATGGGGAAGTAATAAGTAGATGATGGGTTGCTAGAGTGACAGAAGCTTAAACCCTAGTTTATGCGTTGCTTCGTTAGGGGCTGATATGGATCCATATGTTTAATGTTGTGGTTAGGTTTACCTTAATACTTCTTTTGTAGTTGCGGATGCTTGCAATAGGGGTTAATCATAAGTGGGATGCTTGTCCAAGTTAGGGCAGTACCCAAGTACCGGTCCACCCACATATCAAATTATCAAAGTACCGAACGCGAATCATATGAACGTGATGAAAACTAGCTTGACGATAATTCCCAATGTGTCCTCGGGAGCTCCTTTATTATTATTAGAAATTGTCCAGGCTTATCCTTTGCTACATAAAGGATTGGGCCACCTTGCTGCACTTTATTTACTTTATTTACTTGTTGCTCGTTACTATTTATCTTATCACAAAACTATCTATTACCTACAATTTCAGTGCTTGCAGAGAAAACCTTACTGAAAACCGCTTATCATTTCCTTCTGCTCCTCGTTGGGTTCGACACTCTTACTTATCGAAAGGACTACGATAGATCCCCTACACTTGTGGGTCATCAAGACTCTTTTCTGGCGCCGTTGCCGGGGAGTGTAGCGCTTTTGGTGAGTGGAACTTGGTAAGGAAACATTTATATAGTGTGCTGAAATTTTCTGTTACTTGTCACTATGGAAACTAATCCTTTGAGGGGCTTGTTTGGGGTATCTTCACCCCAACCAGAAGAGCAAAGAGTTGCTCCTCAACCTACTGAACTTTATGAAAATATTTACTTTGAGATTCCTTCGGGTATGATAGAGAAACTGCTAGCTAATCCATTTGCAGGAGATGGAACATTGCATCCCGATTTACACCTTATCTTTGTGGATGAAGTTTGTGGATTATTTAAGCTTGCAGGTATTCCCGATGATGTTGTCAAAAGGAAGGTCTTCCCTTTATCTTTGAAGGGAGATGCATTGACATGGTATAGGCTATGTGATGATACGAGATCTTGGAATTATAAGCGATTGAAGTTGGAATTTCACCAGAAGTTCTATCCTATGCATCTTGTTCATCGTGATCGTAATTACATATATAATTTCTGGCCTCGCGAAGGAGAAAGCATCGCTCAAGCTTGGGGGAGGCTTAAGTCAATGTTATATTCATGCCCCAATCATGAGCTCTCTCGGGAAATGATTATTCAGAATTTTTATGCTCGGCTTTCTCTTGATAATCGCAACCTGCTCGATACTTCCTGTGCTGGTTCTTATATGCTGAAGACTATTGATTTCAAATGGGACTTATTGGAAAGAATTAAACGCAACTCTGAAGATTGGGGTTCCGACGATGGTAAGGAGTCAGGTATGACACCTAAGTTCGATTGTGTTAAATCTTTTATGGATACCGATGCTTTTCGTGGATTTAGCGCTAAGTATGGACTTGACTCTGAGATAGTAGCTACTTTTTGTGAATCTTTTGCTACTCACGTTGATCTCCCTAAAGAGAAGTGGTTTAAATATAATCCTCCTGTTGAAGTGAAAGTAGTTGCACCTATTACAGTCGAAGAAAAGACTATTACCTATAGTGATCCTATTGTTCCTACTGCTTATGTTGAAAAACCTCCTTTTCCTGTTAGGATAAAGGATCATGCTAAAGCTTCGACTGTTGTTCGTAAGAGTAATACTAGGACTTATACACCTCCTGAGCAAATTAATGTTGAACCTAGTATTGCTATGGTTAAAGATCTCTTGGATGAGGACTTAGATGGGCATGTTATTTCTTTCTTGGGTGAGACTGCTAATATTGCTAGACCTGATACTAAGACACGTAGACCTGTCGTAGGCATGCCTGTTATTTCTGTTAAAATAGGAGATCATTGTTATCATGGCTTATGTGATATGGGTGCTAGTGCTAGTGCGATACCTTATGATCTTTATAAAGAAATTATGCACGACATTGCACCCGTTGAATTAGAAGACATTGATGTTACTATTAAGCTTGCTAATAGGGATACCATTAAACCTATTGGGATTGTTAGAGATGTTGAAGTTTTGTGTGGGAAGGTTAAATACCCTGCTGATTTTCTTGTTCTTGGTTCCCCACAAGATGATTTTTGTCCCATTATTTTTGGTAGACCCTTCTTGAATACTGCTAGTGCTAAGATTAATTGTGAAAAGAATATTGTCACTGTTGGCATAGATGGTATGTCTCATGAGTTTAATTTCGCTAAGTTTAGTAGACAACCTCGTGAAAGGGAACCACCTAGTAAGGATGAGATTATTGGTCTTGCTTCCATTGCTGTTCCTCCAACTGATCCGTTAGAACAATATTTGCTAGACCATGAAAACGATATGTTTATGAAGGAAAGGGAAGAAATAGATGAAGTGTTCCTTAAACAGGAACCTATGCTGAAACATAACCTTCCCGTTGAAATTCTTGGGGATCCCCCTCCACCCAAGGGTGATCCCGTGTTTGAACTCAAACCATTACCTGATAATCTTAAGTATGCTTATCTTGATGAAAAAGAAATATATCCTGTTATTATTAGTGCTAACCTTTCAGAGAAAGAAGAAGAAAGATTATTGAAAACTCTGAAGAAGCACCGAGCAGCTATTGGATATACTCTGGATGATCTTAAGGGCATTAGTCCCACATTATGTCAACACAAGATTTCAGTGGAGAAAGATGCCAAACCAGTTAGAGATCCTCAAAGACGATTAAATCCCAAGATGAAGGAAGTGGTAAGAAAGGAGATACTAAAGCTCCTTGAGGCAGGTATTATTTATCCCGTTGCTGATAGTGAATGGGTAAGCCCTGTCCATTGTGTCCCTAAAAAGGGAGGTATTACCGTCGTTCCTAATGATAAAGATGAATTGATCCCGCAAAGAATTATTACAGGTTATAGGATGGTAATTGATTTCCGTAAGTTAAATAAAGCTACTAAGAAAGATCATTACCCTTTACCTTTTATTGATCAAATGCTAGAAAGGCTATCCAAACACACACATTTTTGCTTTCTAGATGGTTATTCTGGTTTCTCTCAGATACCTGTGTCAGCGAAGGATCAATCTAAAACTACTTTTACTTGCCCTTTTGGTACTTTTGCTTATAGACGTATGCCTTTTGGTTTATGTAATGCACCTGCTACCTTTCAAAGATGCATGATGGCTATATTCTCTGATTTTTGTGAAAAGATTTGTGAGGTATTCATGGATGACTTCTCCGTCTATGGATCCTCTTTTGATGATTGTTTGAGCAACCTTGATCGAGTTTTGCAGAGATGCGAAGACACTAGTCTCGTCCTGAATTGGGAAAAGTGTCACTTTATGGTTAATGAAGGCATTGTCTTGGGGCACAAGATCTCCGAGAGAGGTATTGAAGTTGATAAAGCCAAAGTTGATGCTATTGAAAAGATGCCATGTCCCAAGGACATAAAAGGTATAAGAAGTTTCCTTGGTCATGCCGGTTTTTATAGGAGGTTCATTAAGGACTTTTCTAAAATCTCTAGGCCTCTGACTAATTTATTGCAAAAAGATATTCCTTTTGTCTTTGATGATGATTGTGTAGAAGCGTTTGAAGTACTTAAGAAAGCTTTGATCACTGCACCTATTGTTCAGCCACCTGATTGGAATTTACCTTTTGAAATTATGTGCGATGCTAGTGATTATGCTGTAGGTGCTGTTTTAGGGCAAAGAGTTGATAAGAAATTGAATGTTATCCAGTATGCTAGTAAGACTCTTGATACTGCCCAGAGAAATTATGCTACTACTGAAAAAGAGTTCTTAGCAGTTGTGTTTGCATGTGATAAGTTTAGACCTTATATTGTTGATTCCAAAGTTACTATTCACACTGATCATGCTGCTATTAAATATCTTATGGAAAAGAAAGATGCTAAGCCTAGACTCATTAGATGGGTTCTCTTGCTCCAAGAATTTGACTTGCATATTATTGATAGAAAGGGAGCTGAGAACCCCGTTGCAGATAACTTGTCTAGGTTAGAGAATGTTCTTGATGACCCACTGCCTATTAATGATAGCTTTCCTGATGAACAATTAGCGGTCGTCAATGCTTCTCGTACTGCTCCTTGGTATGCTGATTATGCTAATTACATTGTTGCTAAATATTTACCGCCTAGTTTCACATACCAGCAAAAGAAAAAGTTCTTTTATGATTTAAGACATTACTTCTGGGATGATCCACACCTTTATAAAGAAGGAGTAGATGGTGTTATTAGACGTTGTGTGCCTGAGCATGAACAGGAACAGATTCTACGTAAGTGTCACTCTGAATCTTATGGAGGACACCACGCTGGAGATAGAACTGCACACAAGGTACTACAATCTGGTTTTTATTGGCCTACTCTCTTCAAAGATGCTCGTAAGTTTGTCTTATCTTGTGATGAATGTCAAAGAATAGGTAACATTAGTAGACGTCAAGAAATGCCTATGAATTATTCTCTTGTTATTGAACCGTTTGATGTTTGGGGCTTTGATTATATGGGACCTTTTCCTGCCTCTAATGGTTATACACATATTTTAGTTGCTGTTGATTACGTTACTAAGTGGGTAGAAGCTATTCCAACTAGTAGTGCTGATCATAACACTTCTATTAAAATGCTTAAAGAAGTTATTTTTCCGAGGTTTGGAGTCCCTAGATATCTTATGACTGATGGTGGTTCACATTTTATTCATGGTGCTTTCCGTAAGATGCTTGCTAAGTATGATGTCAATCATAGAATAGCATCTCCTTATCATCCGCAGTCTAGTGGTCAAGTAGAGTTGAGCAATAGAGAGCTCAAATTAATTTTGCAAAAGACTGTGAATAGATCTAGAAAGAATTGATCCAAAAAACTTGATGATGCATTATGGGCCTATAGAACTGCATACAAAAATCCTATGGGTATGTCTCCTTATAAGATGGTTTATGGAAAAGCGTGTCATTTACCTCTTGAACTTGAACATAAAGCATATTGGGCTATTAAAGAGCTTAATTATGACTTCAAACTTGCCGATGAGAAGAGGTTATTTGATATTAGCTCACTTGATGAATGGAGAACCCAAGCCTATGAGAATGCCAAGCTTTTCAAAGGAAAAGTCAAACGCTGGCATTATAAGAGGATACAAAAGCGTGAGTTTAACGTAGGAGATTATGTGTTATTATTCAACTCTCGTTTAAGATTTTTTGCAGGAAAACTTCTCTAAAAATGGGAAGGTCCCTATGTTATCGAGGAGGTCTATGTTCTGGTGTTGTAAAAATCAACAACTTCGAAGGCACAAATCCGAGGGTGGTAAACGGTCAAAGAATTAAACTCTATATTTCAGGTAATCCTATCAATGTTGAAACTAATATTATTGAAACCGTAACCCCTGAGGAATACATAAGGGACACTTTCCAGAACGTTCCTGACTCCGAAAAGGTATAGGTATGTGGTACGGTAAGTAAACCGACTCCAAAACAACTCCAATGGCAATTTTTATCAGTTTTGGAATATTTGAGAATTTTAGGAAGAAAGAAGTAGTCTAAAAGGGACACGAGACTCCCATGAGAGTGGAGGCCCCCCCTGTAGGGCGCGCCCCCTGTCTCGTGGGCACCTCGTGTGCTTCCCGGACTCCGTTTTCTTGTATGTTACGTATTTTGGTCGGTAAAAATTCATTATATATACTCCCGAAGGTTTTGACCACCGTATCACGCAAATATCCTCTGTTTTCGTTTCGAGCTGTTTCCATTGCAGATTTAGAGCACCATGACTTCACCCTCCTCCAACAATGAAGACAAGGATGCTTGGCTTTTGAAGATAGAGCTGAAAAGAGAAGAACCAGAAGAGATCAACAAGGATGAAGGGATCAAGAAAGCCATGGAGGTTCAAGCTCCGGCGGTGAAAGAAGAAGATATCCCTCAACCTTTACCTAACCTCTTTACTCCAACAGAGATTGAAGCTTTCAAGATGATTGAGTTAGCTCGCATACAGAACAAGTATCTCACACAGGAGAATATTCTGTTGAAGGATCATATTGCTGGGCTTAAGGGCATTATCCGCAAGTTGGAGGAACTTTTACGCTCAATGTGCGATTATCCACCGTCATCATCACCACCTCCATCACCTCCGAGGACATAATCACATGGGTATGGGCACTCCCCTTGGCAACTGCCAAGCTTGGGGGAGGTGCCCCGGTATCGTATCACCATCACACTCCTATCTTTACCTCTTTATTTAAGTTCGGTCCTTTTAGTAGTGTCTTGATCTAGTAGTTTGAAGTTTTGATATCAGGTAGTTTGAGTTTTGCTTTCTGATCTCTTTATGTATCCAAGTCCGTGAGCTATCTATAATTAAGATTAGTGTTGAGTCAAGGGCTTTGCTATGTTGCTATGATCTTGAGAAAGTAGAAAGAATAAAAGAGTTCATATTGATCTTATGGATAGTGATAACTTCACACATAGAAAGTATGAGGCATAAAAATTGTTGAGAGTTGATGAACGTAGCCTTGGTCATCGTTGCAATTAATAGGAAGTGATAAGGAAAGAGGGGTTCACATATAAATATATTATCTTGGACATCTTTTATGATTGTGAAGCACTCATTAAGTATGACATGCTAAAAGAGTTGATGTTGGACAAGGAAGACAACGTAATGGTTTATGTTTTCCGACATCTCAGTTAAAGTATATTGTCATTGACCTTCCAAACATGTTGAGCTTGCCTTTCCCCCTCATGCTAGCCAAATTCCTTGCACCAAGTAGAGATACTACTTGTGCTTCCAAATATCCTTGAACCCAGTTTTGCCATGAGAGTCCACCATACCTACCTATGGATTGAGTAAGATCCTTCAAGTAAGTTGTCATCGGTGCAAGCAATAAAAATTGCTCTCTAATTATGTATGACTTATTAGTGCGGAGAAAATAAGCTTTGTACGAACTTGTTGTGGAAGTAATAAAAGCGACGGACTGCATAATAAAGGTCCACATACAAGGGGCAATATAAAGTGACGTTCTTTTGCATTAAGATTTTATGCATCAACCCTAAACGCGCATGACAACCTCTGCTTCCCTCTGCGAAGGGCCTATCTTTTACTTTATGTTTTTACTTTATGCTTGAGTCAAGGTGATCCTCACCTTTCCCTTTTTCATTTTATCCTTTGGCAAGCTCCTCGTGTTTGAAAGATCATGATATATATATCCAATTGGATGTAAGTTAGCATGGGCTATTATTGTTGACATCACCTAAAGGTGAATACGTTGGGAGGCAACACAATAAGCCCCTATCTTTCTCAGTGTCCGGCTGAAACTCTATAACCACAAGTATTGCGTGAGTGTTAGCAATTGTAGAAGACTACGAGATAGTTGAGTATGTGAGCTTGCTGAAAAGCTCTATTATTGACTCTTTCTGATGTTACGATAAATTGCAATTGCTTCAATGACTGAGATTATAGTTTGTTAGTTCCCAATGAAGTTTTTGAACCATACTTGACATTGTGAATTGCTTGTTACTTGAGCATAGGAAATCATATGACAAAATCTATATATGTTGCTGTTATTAGAATGATCATGATGCCCTCATGTCCGTATTTTATTTTTATCGACACCTCTATCTCTAAACATGTGGACATATTTTTCGATTTCGGCTTCCGCTTGAGGACAAGCGAGGTCTAAGCTTGGGGGAGTTGATACGTCCATTTTGCATCATGCTTTTATATCAATATTTATTGCATTATGGGCTGTTATTACACATTATATCTCAATACTTATGGCTATTCTCTCTTATTTTACAAGGTTTACCATGAAGAGGGGGAATGCTGGCAGCTGGAATTCTGGCTGGAAAAGGAGCAAACGTTGGAAACCTATTCTGCACAGCTCCAAAAGTCCTGAAACTCCACGAAACAACTTTTTGGAATTAATAAGAATTTCTGAGCGAAAGAAATAGGCCAGGGGGCCCACACCCTGTCCAGGAGACAGGGGGCGCCCCCCCTATAGGGCGCCCCCTATCTCCTGGGCCCCCTGGTGGGCCTCCGGCGTCCATCTTCTGCTATATCATCACTTTTACCCTGGAAAAAATCGTGGGCAAGCTTACGGGACGAAACTCCGCCGCCACGAGGCGGAACCTTGGCGGAATCAATCTAGGGCTCTGGCGGAGCTGTTCTGCCGGGGACACTTCCCTCCGGGAGGGGGAAATCATCACCAACGTCATCACCAACGATCCTCTCATCGGGAGGGGGTCAATCTCCATCAACATCTTCACCAGCACCATCTCCTCTCAAAACCCTAGTTCATCTCTTGTATCCAATCTTGTATCAAAACCACAAATTGGTACCTGTGGGTTGCTAGTAGTGTTGATTACTCCTTGTAGTTGATGCTAATTGGTTTACTTGGTGGAAGATCATATGTTCAGATCCTTTATGCATATTATTACTCCTCTGATTATGAACATGAATATGCTTTGTGAGTAGTTACGTTTGTTCCTGAGGACATGGGTGAAGTCTTGCTATTAGTAGTCATGTGAATTTGGTATTCGTTCGATATTTTGATGAGATGTATGTTGTCTTTTCCTCTAGTGGTGTTATGTGAACGTCGACTACATGACACTTCACCATTATTTGGGCCTAGAGGAAGGCATGGGGAAGTAATAAGCAGATGATGGGTTGCTAGAGTGACAGAAGCTTAAACCCTACTTTATGCGTTGCTTCGTTAGGGGCTGATATGGATCCATATGTTTAATGATGTGGTTAGATTTACCTTAATACTCCTTTTGTAGTTGCGGATGCTTGCAATAGGGGTTAATCATAAGTGGGATGCTTGTCCAAGTTAGGGAAGTACCCAAGTACCGTTCCATCCACATATCAAATTATCAAAGTACCGAACGCGAATCATATGAACGTGATGAAAACTAGCTTGATGATAATTCCCAATGTGTCCTCGGGAGCTCCTTTATTATTATTAGAAATTGTCTAGGCTTATCATTTGCTACATAAAGGATTGGGACACCTTGCTTCAGTTTATTTACTTTATTTACGTATTGCTTGTTACAATTTATCTTATCACAAAACTATCTATTACCTACAATTTCAGTGCTTGCAGAGAAAAACTTACTGAAAACCGCTTATCATTTCCTTCTGCTCCTTGTTGGGTTCGACACTCTTACTTATCAAAAGGACTACGATAGATCCCCTACACTTGTGGGTCCTCACTGCCCCAAGGGAACTTCCATATATCATGATCATTATTGGATCTGATGCTTTGTAGTTGATCGGATAGAAGATGAAATTGCTGGTGTGTAGTAATGGACAAAGGCAGCTAGAATAAATTGTAAAGATTTTCAGTACGTTTGGCTGTCCCAATATATATTTTCTCTTGAAGACAGAAAGAGTGAAGCTCAGGGTATTTCAACTTCATGATCTCTCCATTCCATTTGTCATCCCATAGCATGGATGAGTTTCCTGCTTTGATCACACATGATGTCGTCTCTTTAAATAGATCAAACATTTTCATGCAGTCTTTCCACCAAAATGATCCTTTATTGGGGTTTGTATGAGGAGCTTCATTATTCTGATAATGTGCCTCCCGAATTAAATTGACCCATGGAATATCCATCTTATTGCAGAATTCGTAGAGATGTTTGATAAGGAGGGCTTTGTTTTGTTCTCTCAAATTCAGGACACCAAGGCCTCCTTGATTTTTTGGCTTGCAAATCATATCCCAGCTGGCAAGGCATTTACCTTTTTGTTGATCTCATTACCATACCATAGAAAATTTCTGCTGGATTTGTCCACATGATCCAGTATGGTGTAATGAACTTTAAGTGAGCACATGGAGAAAATGGGCATGGAGGCAACAATGGAATTAACATATGTGAGTCTGCCAGAATGATTCGTAAACCTAGTCACCCCTGATAATCTTTTGTCAATTTTTGATATGATAGGGATGAGATCCATGACAGAGGGTTTTGTAGTGCCCATGGGTAAACCCAAATAAGTGAAAGGAAGACTTTCAACCTTACATCTAAATGTGTTTGCAAGCATAGTAAAAGATTGCAGATCTATATTGATGGGAATCATGGATGAACTACTGTAGTTAACAAACAGACCAGTGGAAAGATTGAAAATGTTTAGCAAATATTTAAGATGTATAAGCTGGTCTTCATTAGCTGGCATGATCATTAGAGTGTAATCTTCATATTGGATAGTTGGGTAATCTTGACCATATGCATGGTTGATGGGGAGAGTGATCTCACCATTAGCCCAAGCAGCATTAACCACAGATTGTAATAGGTCAGCAGTGATGATATAAAGTAGAGGGGAGTGTGGATCACCTTGTCTTACACCTCTCCTACAAATAATTTTTTTTACCAGCCACTCCATTAAGTAGGACAGAGGTAGATGCAGAATGAAGTATATTTGTTACCCAGTTTATCCATCTAGGAACAAACCCTTTAGCCTTCAACATAGCAATAATGGCCTTATATTCCACCTTATCAAAGGCCTTTTCAAAATCCAGTTTCAATATGATGATGGTTTTTTTTTGAATGATGGCATACATGGAGATATTCAAATGCAAAGCCCAGACAATCTTGAATATTCCTACCTTTAATAAACCCATATTGGTTCTGATGGATGACAAAAAGTGGTGATCTTTTGAGCTCTATTGGCCATAAGTTTTGTAATCACTTTGAGAGGTAGACTGACCAATGAGATAGGTCGAAAATAATTCACATTTTTTGGGTTAGTGATCTTTGGGATGAGAGTAATGAAAGCAGTGTTAATACTATGAATATCACAGTTTCCTTCAAACAAGTCCCAGATCATGGTATAGAAATCTTGCTCGATGATATCCCAACATTTTCTTAGAAATGTGCCATTGAAGCCATCAGGGCCAGGGGCTCTGTTAGTAGGTAATTCCTTGATAACTTGGTCAATCTCATCCATAGTAAATGGAGCCTCAAGGGCAGACAGGTCTTGTGGCTGGACTAGTTCATCAAGATTGAAAAGCATGGGTGGATCAATGGATATGCCCAATCTATCTTTGTATGATTTCCAAATAATAGCAGCTTTATGCTCATGATTTTGTTAAGTATTACCATCCTCCCTAATAATCGATGTAATATAATTTTTTCTGAAGCTATGGGTGGCCATGGCATGGAAGAATTCAGTGTTTTCATCATCCAGTCTCACAGTCCTCATTTTAAATCTAGATCAGTATATTCTCTTAAATTCCAATAATTTAAGAATGTGCTTCTTCAGAATATCCCTGAATTGATTCCATAATACTCAGAGTTCTTTGGTCTTCAATACCATCCATCATAGCCAAGACATAATTACATGTAGAGATATTAGTATTCAGTTTAGATAGGTTTTTGCTCCATTTCTTGAGTCCCATTTTGAGGCATTTGAATCTTGCTGTAATATCATTAGCAGAGTTTAACATCTGCTGCTTTCTGTTCCGGCATTGTATGACAGTCTCATAAAATCCATCAAACTCTAGCCAATAATTTTCAAACCTGAAAAATGGAGGCCTTAGGAATATCACTGTCAATCTGAATATGGATTAAAATATGATCTGATGTTACTCTAGCAAGTGGGTGGGCTAGTGTATTTGGGAAAGTTAAAGTCTAGTTTGCAGAAGTAAAAATCTAGTCTAATTTTTCCAGTAGTGGAGAGTCTTGGATATTGCTCCATGTGTAATTTCTACCTTTGAGAGGGATTTAAACCAAATCAAGTTGCAGAAGTAAGCTGTTGAACATAAGCATATTGTTTGAATCTCCCCCAGGTCTGTTTCTATCATGTGGGCTTCTGATTAAATTAAAATCTCCCATAAGAATCCAATGATCCATCTGAGAAGCATCAATATTATCCAACAAGTTAAAAAATCAGATATGTTCTCATTCTGGCATGGTCCATATATATTGCTGACATAAAAAATGTGGCCAGATAAATTGCAAAGTAACTTGAAGTGAGCTGAAAAGAGGACTGGCTAACAATGGAACCACTATAAAGGCTGCCATTCCATATAGTAATCAGCCCACCAGAAAGGCCCAATGAATGGGAATAAGCATATTGATTAAATCTTCTAGGAGAGAAATTTCTGAGATAATTTTGGTCAAAGTCCTCTCTTTTTGTTTCTTGGAGACATATAATACCACATTTACTTTCATCAATTTTGTCCCTTAAATCATCCCATCTGCTTTGAGAGTTAATACCTCTGACATTCCAATTCAATATATTCCATGTTCTATTCATTGAAAAAACTGTATGGGTGTAGTTTGCAGTAAAATGACTTAATCATTTCAGTATTATCAGCTAACTTCATGACAGAGAGTGCATTCAAAACATGCCAGTAGCATAAACATGCCTCAGTATAGTAACATAACTGATCATAACCATGTAAACCATTCAGACTCCTCAGATAGCAAAATAAGTTCAACATAAGTCCCCAGCAACATAAGCAAATAATGGAGTTTAACTCCTTACAAACCAAGTTCATAGATAAAGCAAAAGTAACTAATCTGAACCAAGATGAAACTAATTGGGGCATACGGCCATAAAGGGTCTTGACATAGCAAGACACTAAACTGAGGAATAGACGCTTATTCATGATCAACAGGGGCCATCAACTTCTCCCCAGATACCTCCTCGGGAGGGATCAGACACTGCTTTGTGGCGATCTCCTGGATGGTCTCGAGGGGCAGCTCGGGGGTGGTCCAGCGTTTGGATTGTGGATCTCATGCTCAAATTCAGAAGATAAGTTCTTCTGGCAGCGTATCATCTCTTTGGCTTTGACTGCAGCAGCTTCATTCTTAAACCCCACACTTAATCCCGCCAGTCGATGGCTGCGACGAAGATCATTTACATCCAATGGAGCATTAACCTTCTTTCTTTTGTTAATAGCAGGTGTGGTCTTGGCAGTAGGTATCTTGCCAGCAAGTACTTGAGATCCACCTCAGTTGGAGAGTTGTTGTAATGCCCCAGATACAACTTTCCATATTTGTAACTCCAACTCTTGCCTTTTCCGGAGATGCGATATGTTATTTCCTCCGTGGTTGGGTTTTTGTATTTTTTTTGCATTTTGTTCATGTCATGCATCTCATCTCATAGCATCAAGCGCATTGCATCTGCATGTTTTCATAAAGCCTGCATCAGTTTGTAGTTGCCGCGTTCCCCCTTGCCTTCGTTGAAGCCGAGTCCAACCGGGTTTTTGATTCCCTCTTGTCTGACCGTTTGACCCTCTCTACACTTTGCTCAGACCCCCTCATGGGCGCGTCCAAAACTCCCCCGGACCCGAACCGCATGGTCATCACCGATGGATCCGGATCATCTCCAAACGTCCCTAAAATATCTTCGGTTCTTTGTTGGACTCTCCTAAACTATTTATACTCGACCGTCCGATTTAATCGGAGGGCCCAAATCTACCCTAAACCATCCCCTTTCCCTACATAACCTACCTCATTCCAAGTCGGGTCAAACCCTAGACCCTAGGCAGACCAATTCCCTCCAATCCCGCAGCCGCTGCCGCTCTCTCCTTGCAATCCGCGTGTACCCAGTCTCCTGCCTCCACTTGGCCAGATCCACCAGCCAAACCCCACTTGATCTGGACCGCCAGATCTCAAATCCAATGGCCCAGAGAGCATCCCGCAGCCCCGCGGTTCCTGCAGATCCCGTCGCCAGCATCCCCCGATCTGGATCGAGGCAACCCCGTCCGCCCCGTCGCGCCGGTCGGCGAGCCGACGCTGTCGAGCTCCACCCAGCAGGTCCCGGTCTCGCGTCCCTTCCTTCCCTCCTGCTCCGTTTAGCTCTCCCTCCCTTAATTTCTTAGCTCTCTCTCTCTCTGTTCATCGACAGGACCACGCCGTCGCCATGGCCTTCATCGCCTCGACGCAAGCTCGCCTCCGACCTGTTCCTGGACGGACCCGCCCTCTGGCCTCACCTTCTGCCGCTAAAGACCCGCGCTAGGGTCTGCTTTGCTGTGCCGCCTCGCAGGCCCTCTGCTCTCCTGCGCCTCGTCCCCTACGCCGGCAAGTTCGCTGCCGCCAAGCCCTTGCCTCGCCAGATCCGCCTCCCACCGTCGGGAATCGGTTCCCGACGGCCTCCGCCCTGCCGGCCATCTTCCTCGCCAAGTCCCGCATCGGCCTTTGCTTTGCCCTGCCGCCGCGCCTTCATTCTGTCTCCTGGTGAAGGAGACGACCAGCAGCCAAGCCGCATCGAGCGACGACCGCCTCACTGCGTTAACCGCGCCCTTCTTTGCCTACGTGGACCGCAGCCACGCCTCCGGCCCAGCCTGGCTTTGGCAGCGCCCCCTGCCGGCCTTCCTCTCCATCGCATGGGCTCAGCCCCTCTGGTGAGGCCCAGTCCGCCTCAGTTTTGGCCCCCGTAGTGTTTTTTTTACTGGCGATTTTCTCTTTTCTCCAGAGTATTACTGTTTTGCAGAATAGTCCCTCATGCTCATGCATTTAGCAACTCACAAACCATGCATCATATTAAAATGATTTATATATGTAAAATGCTTAGAAATTCATCTAGTTTCATAATATGTTGCTTTCATCCATGTTTGAAATGTTAAAAATGTTGTTTGTTTAAATTTGCTCAAATGCCATGTTAAAATGATTTATTTCATAACTAAATAACCGTAGCTCCAATTTTAATAAACTTTATATGTAAATGGGGTGGAAAAATGCCTAGTTTAACATGGTCCACTTTACTTTCCTGTTTAACAACAATAAAATAAGGTTTAGGGCAGAACAGTACCAAATCCAAAATACGCATATGGGGATTTTCCGGAATTGTTGTTTGTTACTTCCGGCCTCATTTGAACTTGACTAGATAGGTAGTTTCATTATGTTTCACCTCTTGCCATGTTTAACAACATTTAATATTGTTGTGTACCTAAACGAGATTAAACTAAATATGTCAATGTGGTGTTTTGTCAATATGCAACTCGTTGCATATTGAGCTCCACTTAACTAGTAGTATTGTTTGTTGCACTTTGCCATGCCATGCCTCATTAAACCGGACATGCATCATACTTGTTTGTGCATCATGCCATGTTTATGCTTGTGCATTTACCATTTTGTTTGTTTCTTTCCGGTGTTACTTCTTAGTTCAGGTAATGTTGCGATTGTGAGGATTCGTTCGACTACGCTCGTTTGTCTTCTTCATGGACTCGTTCTTCTTCCTAGCAGGATTTCAGGCAAGATGACCACTACCCTGGATCTCACTACTATCATTGCTATGCTAGTTGCTTCGTTCTATCGCTTTGCTGTGCTACCTATCATTTGCTCTTCAAGCCTCTCAAATTGCCATGTCAGCCTCTAACCTTGTCACCCTTCCTAGCAAACCATTGCTTGGCTATGTTACCGCTTTGCTCAGCCCCTCTTATAGCGTTGTTAGTTGTAGGTGAAGTTGAAGATTGCTCCATGGTGGACAGGATTATGTTGGGATATCACAATATCTCTTATTTAATTAATGCATCTATATACTTGGTAAAGGGTGGAAGACTCGGCCTTATGCCTGGTGTTTTGTTCCACTCTTGCCACCCTAGTTTCCGTCATACCGGTGTTATGTTCCCGAATTTTGCGTTCCTTACGCGGTTGGGTGATTTATGGGACCCCCTTGACAGAACGAGATATGTGCAGCTCCTATCGGGATTGTCGGCGCATCGGCGGCTTTGCTGGTCTTGTTTTACCATTGTCGAAATGTCTTGTAAACCAGGATTCCGAGTCTGATCGGGTCTTCCTGGGAGAAGGTATATCCTTCGTTGATCGCGAGAGCTTATCATCGGCTAAGTTGGGACACCCCTGCAGGGTATAAACTTTCGAAAGCCATGCCCGCGATTATGTGGCAGATGGGAATTTGTTAATGTCCAGTTGTAGATAACTTGACACCAGATCCGAATTAAAACACATCAACCACGTGTGTAGCCGTGACGGTCTCTTTTCGGCGGAGTCTGGGAAGTGAACACGGTTTTGGGTTATGATTGACATAAGTAGGAGTTCAGGATCACTTCTTGATCATTACTAGTTGACGACCATTCCTTTGCTTCTCTTCTCACTCTTATTTGCGTATGTTAGCCACCATACTTGCTTAGCCGCTGCTGCAACCTCACCACTTTACCCCTTCCTTTCCCATTAAGCTTTGCTAGTCTTGATACCCATGGTAATGGGATTGCTGAGTCCTCGTGGCTCACAGATTACTACAACAACAGTTGCAGGTACAGGTTATGCGATGTTCATGACGCGAGAGCGATGCTTGATTGTTTTGGAGTTCTGCTTCTGCTTCTTCTTCGATCAGGGGTTAGGTTCCAGGTCGGCAGCCTGGGCTAGCAGGGTGGATGTTGTTGAGTTTCTGTTTGTGTTTCATCCATAGTCGGATGTTGATCTTATGTATGATATATTGTTGTATTGATGTGTCATTGGATGTATTAGATGTATCCCCACTATTATCTAATGTTGATGTAATGATATCCACCTTGCAAAAGCATCTTCAAGATGCGCTTCTATCCTTGGTGGGACCTTCGAGTTCCTGTAGGATAGGGTCGCATCTTGGGCGTGACAGTTGTGGTTGCTGGCAATGAAATCAAGCAGAGCAGGTGACTGAAACTGATCATCAGCAAGAGAGTTACAGAATTCAGAATGGTCAGGCAATTCTGAAATTTGAACTGAAGTGGCCACATGCTCAAATGGGAGTTCAGTAGTGACAGTAAGCAAGCATTTCTTGATAAGACCATGATCATCCTCAACATTGACCATCTGGCACTTGGAACTGATTACAGTGGAGCCAGCAAGCTGTTCAAGCAATGAAGGTGCAGCAGCCATAATTTTTAACATCATGTCATGTAAATCAATGAAAGAGTCTGTTGCTTCCACAACATGCTGGAGAGGTACTTCATGTGTCAGTTCTGGGCTCTGTGGTGGAGTCTGGACCATAGGTTCAGCTACATTACCATCCTCAGGTGCATGGTGAGGAGCAGGTGCAACAATTGGGTTGTTTACATCATTAACATCAGCATCGTGCCAATACCACCAAACGGGGCAAATGGCATGGGGTGCATAACACCGTCCGGGGGGATTGGATCCTCATCGTCCCCCATGGCACCAAGCAGGTCAGCATGCAAAATGTAAAATGCACAGGTCCATGATTGTCCATGACCATAATCATCTAGACTCTCACAAATGACATGGCTAACATTTATTTCAAGCAGATCAGGCACTCTGACTTTGACTAGGATACGAGCTCTGTTAGACATGTCTCTGTTCCAAACTAGAAACTTAGCAAATCCACTAACTGACTCTCTAACTTTATCCGGTCTCCATGCCTCAAGCGGGAAATTCACCATCATAATCCAAGCATCATGGGTAAAAGTACAATCCCTATGGTTGATACCTCGGTCATGGCGGATGATACGCAAAACAGAGTCTCCGAGGTAGTACGGGTTGTTGGCGATGGCGGTGTCGATGTCGCACGCATGATGGAAATAGACGAGTGCAGCACCCATCCCGCATCGAGAGATCTCGGCGATGCGGAACCCATGCTCATGGTCGAGGAAGTGGTTGATGAGCATGGCATCAGTCTCGAATTGGTTGGGGTACGGTGGTGGAGCGAGGGAGACAATGGCCTAGACACCTGATTGGACCAGAGCTTCACCGCCAAGGTAGTGGTAGGTGCAACGACGACGGTTTCCATCAGCATCCATGGTGGCAGTGCCAGTAGGGAGGAGGGGGAAGGGATCGTAGGGGTAGGTGGCCATGGCGTCCGAGGTGTGTGGTTGGGCGGTGGAGAAAGATGAAGGGGCAGAGCAGGGTTTCAAGGTGGAGCAAGGTGTATGGCAGGGCGAGCTGGCTGGTCGAGGGGGGGGAAGGGGGGTTTTGGGGAGACGAGTCATCCAACGGGTTATCGGGTACAGGTTGAGGGTTGGTAGGTGGGTGGGATTTTACCCGATAGACAGGGGAAGATTTTTTGGAGTTGTAACAAAAATGAGATATATGACCATATCTATAACAACTGCGGCATCTAAACTGATTTGAGCAATCAGCACGTAGGTGACCAGGCGATAAGCATTTACCACAGAAAGATAAACCATGGGAGCTAGAAATATGTTCGGTATGATATGGTGGGATAATGATGGGCTGAGGTAAATGGACTAGATTACGAGGTGGGCTGAGGGTTCTATGGGCCGTGGCCTGCTATGGCTGGTCGGAATGGGCTAAATGAGGTGGGGGTGGGTTAGTAGGCTGTTGGTTGATGGAATGGGCTATGGGGGTAGTGGTAGGATTTGAAATTTGAATGGTACCTGTCGCGCCCGAAGATGGCTCGTGATCCGAGGAAGTCGCAAGGTTGTTTGCATGGGGAGTTGGCCTGCCGGCCAGACTTAGAGGATGGCGGCGGTGATCTACAGGGATGGTGTTTGCACCGGTGAGGATACGGCGAGGAGATTTGTTAACCAAAGACCATTCATGATCGAGCTCATAGAGCCAATTATTGTACTCTCTGATCCAAGTTGGCCCGCCGAAACCCCATAGGCGGAAATGGCAAAAGAAAAGCGGGCATCTAAAAGATCTAAGACGGTAGATCATAAATCCCACCGCCTTAGAGATGACAGAAAACTTGAAAACACGCCCACGAATGTGAGTGACATAAAGACCAGATGGTAAACCACCGATGCAAGATTGTAGTGCATAGCTGACATTCTCAATGTTGAGCGGGAAGGTTGAATGACTAAACGAGACAACTAGATGAAAAGCAAGTTGTCGATCAAGGCAATGAACAAAGGTGGAGAATCTAGCTCTGACCTGATCAGCAAATCCCACTTCTGGTGAGCGATCCAGGAGAGGTGGGGGGCATGAAGGCCGGAGAAGCTTACGAGGAGGAGATGCCATGGATCGCCGGTGAGGTCGCCCTAGGAGTCGCCAGGAGGGAGGGGTGGGAGTCGCCATTGGTAACCAAAGAGTTCGATTTTGGAAGGTTAATTCATACAACTGACTCTTGTGCGATAGCGGAAAATGTTGATGTAATGATATCCACCTTGCAAAAGCGTCTTCAAGACGCGCTTCTATCCTTGGTGGGACCTTCGAGTTCCTGTAGGATAGGGTCGCATCTTGGGCGTGACAGTTGTGGTTGCTAGCAATGAAATCAAGCAGAGCAGGTGACTGAAACTGATCATCAGCAAGAGAGTTACAGAATTCAGAATGGTCAGGCAATTCTGAAATTTGAACTGAAGTGGCCACATGCTCAAATGGGAGTTCAGTAGTGACAGTAAGCAAGCATTTCTTGATAAGACCATGATCATCCTCAACATTGACCATCTGGCACTTGGATCTGATTACAGTGGAGCCAGCAAGCTGTTCAAGCAATGAAGGTGCAGCAGCCATAATTTTTAACATCATGTCATGTAAATCAATGAAAGAGTCTGTTGCTTCCACAACATGCTGGAGAGGTACTTCATGTGTCAGTTCTGGGCTCTGTGGTGGAGTCTGGACCATAGGTTCAGCTACATTACCATCCTCAGGTGCATGGTGAGGAGCAGGTGCAACAATTGGGTTGTTTACATCATTAACATCAGCATCGTGCCAATACCACCAAATGGGGCAAATGGCATGGGGTGCATAACACCGTCCGGGGGGATTGGATCCTCATCGTCCCCCATGGCACCAAGCAGGTCAGCATGCAAAATGTAAAATGCACAGGTCCATGATTGTCCATGACCATAATCATCTAGACTCTCACAAATGACATGGCTAACATTTATTTCAAGCAGATCAGGCACTCTGACTTTGACTAGGATACGAGCTCTGTTAGACATGTCTCTGTTCCAAACTAGAAACTTAGCAAATCCACTAACTGACTCTCTAACTTTATCCGGTCTCCATGCCTCAAGCGGGAAATTCACCATCATAATCCAAGCATCATGGGTAAAAGTACAATCCCTATGGTTGATACCTCGGTCATGGCGGATGATACGCAAAACAGAGTCTCCGAGGTAGTACGGGTTGTTGGCGATGGCGGTGTCGATGTTGCACGCATGATGGAAATAGACGAGTGCAGCACCCATCCCGCATCGAGAGATCTCGGCGATGCGGAACCCATGCTCATGGTCGAGGAAGTGGTTGATGAGCATGGCATCAGTCTCGAATTGGTTGGGGTACGGTGGTGGAGCGAGGGAGACAATGGCCTAGACACCTGATTGGACCAGAGCTTCACCGCCAAGGTAGTGGTAGGTGCAACGACGACGGTTTCCATCAGCATCCATGGTGGCAGTGCCAGTAGGGAGGAGGGGGGAGGGATCGTAGGGGTAGGTGGCCATGGCGTCCGAGGTGTGTGGTTGGGCGGTGGAGAAAGATGAAGGGGCAGAGCAGGGTTTCAAGGTGGAGCAAGGTGTATGGCAGGGCGAGCTGGCTGGTCGAGGGGGGGAAGGGGGTTTTGGGGAGACGAGTCATCCAATGGGTTATCGGGTACAGGTTGAGGGTTGGTAGGTGGGTGGGATTTTACCCGATAGACAGGGGAAGATTTTTTGGAGTTGTAACAAAAATGAGATATATGACCATATCTATAACAACCGCGGCATCTAAACTGATTTGAGCAATCAGCACGTAGGTGACCAGGCGATAAGCATTTACCACAGAAAGATAAACCATGGGAGCTAGAAATATGTTCGGTATGATATGGTGGGATAATGATGGGCTGAGGTAAATGGACTAGATTACGAGGTGGGCTGAGGGTTCTATGGGTCGTGGCCTGCTATGGCTGGTCGGAATGGGCTAAATGAGGTGGGGGTGGGTCAGTAGGCTGTTGGTTCATGGAATGGGCTATGGGGGTAGTGGTAGGATTTGAAATTTGAATGGTACCTGTCGCGCCCGAAGATGGCTCGTGATCCGAGGAAGTCGCAAGGTTGTTCGCATGGGGAGTTGGCCTGCCGGCCGGACTTAGAGGATGGCGGCGGTGATCTACGGGGATGGTGTTTGCACCGGTGAGGATACGGCGAGGAGATTTGTTAACCAAAGACCATTCATGATCGAGCTCATAGAGCCAATTATTGTACTCTCTGATCCAAGTTGGCCCGCCGAAACCCCATAGGCGGAAATGGCAAAAGAAAAGCGGGCATCTAAAAGATCTAAGACGGTAGATCATAAATCCCACCGCCTTAGAGATGACAGAAAACTTGAAAACACGCCCACGAATGTGAGTGACATAAAGACCAGATGGTAAACCACCGATGCAAGATTGTAGTGCATAGCTGACATTCTCAATGTTGAGCGGGAAGGTTGAATGACTAAACGAGACAACTAGATGAAAAGCAAGTTGTGGATCAAGGCAATGAACAAAGGTGGAGAATCTAGCTCTGACCTGATCAGCAAATCCCACTTCTGGTGAGCGATCCAGGAGAGGTGGGGGGCATGATGGCCGGAGAAGCTTACGAGGAGGAGATGCCATGGATCGCCGGTGAGGTCGCCCTAGGAGTCGCCAGGAGGGAGGGGTGGGAGTCGCCATTGGTAACCAAAGAGTTCGATTTTGGAAGGTTAATTCATACAACTGACTCTTGTGCGATAGCAGAAAATGTCTTACCTCTCTCGAGGTACGTGGTTCATGTTACAAAGAAGGGGGGCGCGACCCCAACGATCGTTACAGAGAGAGAGAGATTCTCCAGGAGAGATTACTTGGAAAGGAGGAGATAGAGATAGTTACAATTGTGATATGTTTAAATAGTCTAATAACCAATTCTATCTCTAATATGTTGAACACCTCCTGGTTAGATCTTCAATGTGTAACGTAACGTGCATGGAACGTTGTTTAACACCCTCCCTTAATCACAACTTCATTAAGTTGAGATTATGCTTGAAGTCTTCAAAGCTTCTTGTGGGCAAGGGCTTTGTGAATCCATCTGCAAGTTGATCTCTGGAATGCACAGAGCGAATGTCAGGTTGTTTCTGAGCAATTCTTTCTCTGACAAAATGAAAATCGATCTCTATATGCTTTGTCCTGACAGGAAACACCAGATTTGCAGAGAGATACATAGCACCAAGGTTGTCACGCCATAAGCAGGGAGCTTGTTTACTTTGTACACCAAGTTCCTTCAACATGGACTGAACCCATATTATTTCAGTTGTGGCATTAGCCAACGCCTTGTATTGTGCCTCTATACTCGACCTGGATACAGTGGCTTGTTTACATGCACACCATGACATCAAATTTGGTCCAAAGAATACTGCAAAACCACCAGTAGAGCGTCTGTCATCAAGACAGCCTGCCCAATCAGAGTCAGAGAATGCACTGACAAGAGTGAAGGGTGATTTGCTAAAGTTCAATCCTAAGTTCAGAGTATGCTTCACACACCGAACTATATGTTTTACAGCTATCAAATGAACATTCGTAGGTACATGAAGGAACTAGCAGACTTTGTTAACAGCAAAAGACAGATCTGGTCTAGTAAGTGTGAGATACTGAAGAGCTCCTACCAAACTCCTATATTTTGTGATGTCCTCTTGATTCAAGGGCTCACCTTCTGCAAGAGATAGTTTTTCCGAGCTAGATAACAGAGTAGGAGAAGGCTTGCATCCCTGTAACCCGGCCTTCTTAACCAAATCGGTGGCATATTTTTCTTGAGAGAGAAGAAGTCCATCTTAGTGCTTCTTCACCTCAATCCCAAGAAAATAGTGTAAGTCACCAAGATCCTTTAGAGAAAAATGTGCACTTAGATCATTAAGAAGTCCTCTGATAGCTTCATTAGATGAGCTGGTTACAATAATATCATCAACATATATGAGAACAAATATGCATGTATTGGACTTGTTGTAGATGAACAATGATGTGTCAGATTTAGAGGGAACAAAACCAAGTTCTTGCATTTTGTGACAGAAATGAGCATACCATGCCCTCGAAGCCTGTTTTAACCCATATAGTGCCTTATCAAGCTTGCACACATAAGAAGGAGCATGCTTACTCTCAAACCCAGGAGGTTGTTTCATGTACACTTCCTCTTCCAGAACACCATGGAGAAATGCATTCTGAATATCAAGCTGTCTAATAGTCCATCCTCTGGAAACAGCAATGGATAGGACAAGACGAATGGTGGCAGCCTTTACCACTGGACTAGATGTGTCCTCATAGTCTATGCCATATCTTTGTTTAAATCCTTTTGCTACTAGCCTAGCCTTATAACGATCAATAGTTCCATCAGCTTTTCTTTTAATCCTGAAAACCCACTTGCAATCAATCAAATTTTACCTTGATGTGGGGGAACCAAATGCCATGTTTTGTTTTTCTTCAATGCCATATACTCTTCATTCATGGATTTCTTCCACCTCTCTAATGATATGAATTCTTCTTGTACTGACATACAATATTTTTTGGCTTAATTAAGCTCTCTCCTTACTTATTCTGAAGAGTAATTAAGCTCTCCCCTTAATTAACTTGCTGGTCATTGTTGTAGGTGGTCGTACTGAAGGTGTCTCTACATTGCAAAGTGTGCACCGACAAGGTGAAGGAACACCTCGCCAAGATGGAAGGTGAGCACCAACATCTCTGAATTTTTATAGTTGCTCATAACTAGCATTATGTGATGAATTTTCTAAATTTGTGTACTCTACTTCAAGCTTCTAGATTTATTCTGGAATATCATTGCTTGTTCAACACTGACAAATATAATTGCTTGTTCAAGGATTCCTATATAATAGACACATACAGACTTTCTGGACTGGCGTTCTGCCGTATACCTTGAGAGCTCCATCCCCATCTTCCCCATCCGGCCTCCCTCCCCCTCACCGCCGCCGGCCATGGTGGCTGGCGCTAGGTGGGATGGAGGTATGGATCCTAGGTTTAGTGGTGTTTGAGTGTCTCTCTCCGACAAATAAAGTGGAGCTTCATTTTGGATCTTGTCTAGGTGGTTGTTCAACTCTTCCTTGGGGCCATGCTGGTGGCGAAAAGGCAGAGGCAAGGATGATCCCTGACAGCGGATCCTTCGGCGGCATCCCTCAGCCGAATCCATGGCCAACTTAGGCCCGTCCGGTTTCGTCCCCACTTCACCCCCTTTTTCTTGCTGTAATAAATCCCTCAACCGGATATGTTCTTGCCACCATGGTTGTGGGAAGAGAGATAGAGCAGCAGGAGATGTACGTGCCTGCCACTTGCAGGAGACTTGGGTGCTACCTTCCTTCACTTGATGCCACCAACGTGGTGGATGAAGAGGGGTGGGGAAGCACTGAGCTAAAGATTGATGGTCGGGTTCGAGCTCATCAGTAGAGGATACCATGGTGGAGCTACGGCACCTGCAGTCGGCTGCCGGTCTTCATCGAGGCTCTGCTTCTTCTGGTCGAATGGTGACCAACCCCTTTCCTCCTGGCTTTCTTGCCTTATGGGAGGTAGTTCCAGTTTTCATTCAGAGGCTATGGGATGCACGTGTTGCACCCACGACAATCTCTTCGCCCCAAGTGGTTCATCCCCGGCGACGGCGAGGTTCAATCTCAGTGAAGGCTGCTAAGGACCGATTGCGTTTTAATCTTTCAGTTATGGGTTATCCATGCAAATGTCTCGGACTTTGTTGTAATCTTTCTTTTCATTTGGGTCCTGATGTAAAGTGTGCTTTCAAGTTTATCTAATGGAAGTCTAGGTCCTTTGGGACCCTATCTGTTCAAAATAATAATAATATAATAGACACATGTACTACTCATTACCAAGAGTACCGTTAGTGTATTGTCTTGCTAAAGATTACCAAGATGCTCATAATCAAGTTCAAATTGTCTGTTAGTATATTGTCTTGCTAAAGATTATCAAGATGCTCGACATTATCAAGCTCACTACAAAGATGCTTAATTGGTGCAAGTGCAGATTAATTCGTATAAATTTTAGTGTAAAATTTTCCAATACTGAATTTCAGTGTTAAATTAATGTGGGTAAATTTTAGTGTTTGTCATCCTACTGTTCATACAACACTGTTCATGATGTGAGTATATCACCACGTTCTTGATTTATAAATTAACAATATTCTGTCAAGGTAATGAAGCTTGACATTATATTCGTTGCTGCTTCAAATTTCTGAATGTAGCTAGAGGCAGTGGATGTTTGAGTCAAGGCAAAAATGTAGCCGTAGACGGATGCCTCTTTTGTTGATTCAAAATAAAGTTTAAACTTATGAGTAGTTTTTCATTTTAAACTCAAGTTTAAAATGAATATGGACATATTTGGACTCAACTTTAAAAATGGACAAATAAATCCAAGTAATTAAATTAAACCCGAAGTAATTCAAACAAATCAAATTAATCCAAATAGGTTCAAATAAAATCAAATTAATCCAAATAATTGACATGGCATTGCATTAGACCAATTAATCCAATTATTGCCAAAATATTCCAATAATCCAATACATAAGACATACACATGACAATGACATACTCATTTCCTTTCTTTTCCTTTATCTATCTACTCTTTTCCTTTCCCTTTCCTTTGCATATTCCCTTCATCTATAATGCCATGGTGTCAGCAATTAGCTCAGCGCTGCAATACACTACAAAAAACCACTTTCGTGATGATACGTGTTTGTCATAGTAGGTCACTTTTTTGTCAAGCATGTACATCCATGACGATTTTATGATAGAATCAAGATAGTCATACATGTGCTATCGTAAAAGTATTCCATGACAATACCAAAATTATCATCACGGAAGTGTCCACTTCCATGACGATAAATGTCGCGTCATGGAAGTGTTTTCGTCAAGGGTAACTGACACATGGCATCCAACATAACGGGTTGTTAAGCTATCGGGTTCCAGTTTGGATCCGATAACCCGTTAACAGCCTGGACCAATGGGGATCACGTGTAAAGTTCTCATTTGCCGGAGGATCCACGTGTCGGCCAAACGTTTAGACAAATGTCATCCATACAATCGAGGGAACACGCCTGTGATACCTCGACATGTGGCACGGCCCAACAGTAGCCCATTTGAGATAAAAAGGCCGGCCCAGCCAAGGGCCCACAAGATTTTGTCATACTCTACTGGGCCACAACCTGCTAGGGTTTGGGCCAAATTACGACCCACATAAGATCTAGCCCATTAGATCTCTGTCATGTTTTGGGCCAAATGACAGCCCACATCAGTTCTGGCCTGCTAACAGCCTGCCATGTTTTGGGCCAAATGACGGCCCATATTGGATCTAGCCCGTTAACTGCCAGAGATATGTTGGGCCAAATTATGGCCCATATATGATTTGGCCCGTCAACATGCATGATGCTTTCGGCCCCATTGGGGGCCCATTTGAACTACAGCCTCTCAAAGGCCATGTAATAGTTCAGCCTGATATTTCTTTCAGCCTGTTAATGGACATTCTAGATATGGACCATTGTTGGCCTGGTTTCACTTTCGTCCGTTTAATGGCCAATGCTGCATGTGGGTCTATTTCTGGACCAAAGTGACTTTCGGCCTCTTGAAAGCCCATAGTCTTCATGGATACATTTTAGCCCAACCTGACTATTGGCCCATTAAAGGCCCGTGAGATAACTCGGCCTAATGATGGCCTACTTTGCAACCGACCTGCTTACGACTCATAATGTTATTGGGCCAACTATGTCCCGACACATATTTTGGCCTGTTAACGGCCCGTTCTGTGGTTGGGCCAATCATGGGCCTCCCTCACTGTTCAGGCCCAATCTACTTTTTGGACTCTTAAAAGCCCATTCTATTTTCTGGCCCAACTTAGGTAGCTAGTTTACTCGGCATATTAAAGTCCCGAAACTAATAGTTGGTGAGTTTACGTCTAGGCGTGCTATTGGCTGAACATGAATGTACGCCTGCTTGTCGGCCCATTTACAATGATTGGTGGGCTGGCTAGTTTTAGTAATGTAAATTTTTTATATAATAAATTGAATGTTTAGGTCCATTGCGCTCCGCCAAAGCTTACGGTCTTTTGAGGGAGCGACGAAAGCATGTACATAAATTGAATTACAACATCATGACGAAGAATATACCTAGACTATACAACAAAGAAATTACTCCATGTTACATGCACTAGGCATAAAAGTTTGCCGCCAGCGATAATAAAGTGCAACCAGACAGCAGATTACATACACTGGGCATCAAAGGTCGCCACTAGTGCAAATAAACACGGCGCCTAAAATAATATACAGAACCAACAACACTTCAACACAGTTCAAGAAAGGTTAGCCCTCCCTGGGAGCTGCAATGCAAGCAGCTGAGCAAGATGATGACTACACTAGTTTGACGCTTATATCCAACTCTAGCTGCATACCATCAATGGCAGTTCTTGGCGTCAGTGATATCACCCTGAAAGAGACAAAGCAGATAGATAACATGCTTTGCACATATAAGCAATAGTGTTGTCCATTCATCCCATTCCTTAGTGGCAAATAAAGAGACCTGTATTAAAATAGGATAAAAAATGTTCACATTTAAGACATGGCAGGAAATGGCATTGTGCAGGAGTGGCCAGCTTTACCACACCACTGGATTACAACTGAAGAACACAAGCATACATGCAGTGCTAAAGAATGTATAAGCATTGACGGTGAGTGTACTATCAATATATCCCTTTTCAGATTGGTAAATAAAGAGATGCAATTTAAATAACATGAACATAATATGCATTGTTCATAGTTAAGATACAACAGCATATGACATTGTCCTGGAGTTGGTAGTTTGACCACACCACGGGATTACAGATCAACAACACAAGCATAAATGCACTGCTAAGGAAGATCACTTGCTATGTTTAGTTTAATTTACATGGTACAAATAAGGAAGTAAGTTGTACAACTAAAAGCTGAAATTGAGAAGGAGAAACTTATGTTTATGAACTTCTTCATAATAAACTTTAAACATGCAAATTGATGCAAACGACAAGAAATAAATAGCAGTTGCAGCCATTGCTATCCAAATATACACAACAAAGTTTGAAGGCTCGAGAAGGACAAACTTACGTTAGTAATGAAGACCGGCTCTACAAAGTCGTTTTCTATGTTGATGGGCAAGAAGTTTACCACAGAGTCTTCTTCATAAGCATCGCCTTTATTCTACATTTTGTTAAGAAGAAATATAGAAATGATAATATAGGAAGAAATGGAGATTATTTAAGCTAAGATGCGGAGTGATGCTACATAATCAACTAGCTATAAATGTAGGTACAACATACAACCAAAAGGTACTGAGGAGTAATGCAGAGCTAAACAACTTTGGTAGCATTGGTTTTATTCGATATTTTGTTAAGAGTAAACATATATCTGATGTGTACAAAATGGATGCCAAGGGAGAATAAGCTGCAAAGTGATGGTACATGAACAACTAGCTGAGAGTATAAGTACAGTGATAAAGGACAACAGATACTTACAAGAACAATGCAGAGTTAAACATCTTCATAAGCATTGGGTTTATTCTACATTAATGTAAGCATTAATATAGATCTGATAATTATGAGAGAATAGTGGATATACAGGTTATCATGCACACTGATGTCACATAATCAACCAGGTATGAATGTAAGTACAACGATACAAGACAACATGTACTAACAAGAGCAAAACAGCAAGCAACATAGTTGTGATATCCTAGGTTTTGTGGTGCTGGTTCTATCGCCAGTATAAGTGAGGTGCTGTCTGATTTCTATGGTAGCACCACCTTTTTCAAGGACTTTGCTACTACTCCTTCATGTTCTGCAATCACTCTCTTCCTTTTGGATGTCTAATACACAAGAACAAAATTTGAATGGAAAAACATGGTATGATGATAAATGGAATGCGTATTGATAATGGGTGGGCATGGCAACTTCACATATATGATGAGTAAACTAAGCAGATGGCGGTGCAAAGAAGTAGAAGAAACGCAAGACAACTTATGCAAGTTACGCGCAACCAATAAAACCTTGCCAAATTAGAATAGGCACCTTGTAGGGTGAATGGGATAGGCCATCTTCCTTTCACTCATTGAGCTCAGAATAGTCATTAGGATCATATTTTGAACACGAATCTGTAGGTGTGGAGCGTGTGGGCTTTATCCCATCCAGAATGGAACTCAGTGCCTTGATGCCATGTTTGTTAGTCATTGCACTGTTCTGCGACACTCTTCTGATGTGCGCATTCTCATATTCGTGTGATTTTGTTCAATATCTGAGAAGCATGACAACATAAATAGTAGTGAGATTATCTTTGTAATGCAAAGGATATTCTAATATAATTGGGGCTCCTTGTAAACCCTTGTGTGTTATCACTGGAATTGGATGAGAGAGCCCTTGTGCGCTGTAATTTGTTGCGTACAATAATATAACCTGGCACAACTACAAAAAAGAGGCTCCTTGTTGGAAGCTCTAGAAGTAAGGATAGTTGGCAGATGATAGGTTCATAATATACTGTATTGAAAGTTTATTGCGAAAACATGACAACAAGAGTGCACAGATAAATAGTATTCCAACATGTCTATATGTGGCGCACATGCATTTCAAAACTCATGTAGTAACATTAGATGACCAATTAATTGTAAGCTTTGGAAATATGAGTGGCATGTAGTTTCGCTTGAAGTGTAGTGTTGATAAAAGAGGGACATCTGCCTTGGGATCACGTCAAGAAGGCTGGGGAGGTGTCGGGGAAACGACTCCTATGGGATCACGTGGATCCCTTCTATGATCTGGCAAGGAAAGAGGGGTGTGCAAAGAGCAGATCCAACGATCAACACGAGGGATCTTTACCTAGGTTTGGGCCACTGAGAAGCGTAAAACCCTAGTCCTGCTTTTAGTGTATTGAGTGTTCTTGAGCTTCGGCTAGCTGCTACGCATGCAAACTAGGCCAAAAAGTCGAAAAAAGTCCACTCCTGTATCACCTTTGGCCTCCTTTTATACCAAGGGCTACCACACTGGCGTATAGGCATACAGGAGGTGTACAGTTGCTACAGTGCGCATACTTATCTCTGTCGTCTTAGGACAAACACATTTAATGCGCCGTTTACGTGTCCCTAACTTTATTGGGGACGGAAACAGAGTCGGTCCCATCCGTCGCTGCCTCACCTCATCTCGACATGCATCCAGGATGATGAGGCATGCAATGCTAGGCTAGTTGGCTAGCCGATGCGTTGGAACGGTAGCAGGATCTTCATGAAGATAGGCATGCCACCACACAGGCGCTTCCAGGCTGGTAGGCTAGTCGCCATTCTAGAACATTGAGAGGGCAGGCAGAGCCTCGACATGCGTGCGCCTCACTACAGGCCCGCGATTCTTGCCGGGGCCTCGCAAACGTCCCCGGCAAGAATCTTGCTGGGAACTTTGCCTTTTGGTCTTCACAAAGATCTGCATACCACCACGTAGACGCCCCTGGGTCTTGGTCTTGACATTGTCAATGGTGTCAAAGCTCTCAGCCTCTAGGGTGGTGGTTTTGTCGGGGCTTTGCTTCACAAACCATCCCCACGAGGATCTTGCCGGGAACCCAGCTTGTGGCCTTCTTCGGTCTACTTGTAGTTGCTTCCAGCTATCCCCGTCAGGCCTTGCCGCGGGTGAGGCTGCAACATCCCGTGCACAAGTATGGGGTACTAAAAAGGCCCAAACTTTAGTACACCGACAGGAGCCCCCAGGCCTGGGCCACACAAGGGTGTGAGGTTGTTGGTCTAGGCCCAAACAGTGCACGGGCATGCGTGGCAGGGGTTAACTGCTGTAATTATCTCATCTGCTGCGCTTCCCCACAATCTGCATTGAATGCGCGACGTGGGATACGTGCGCGGAATGGCTGCAGCAGCAGCACGCCCGCGATAGTGTTTTCACATCAAATAGTAAAGAGGCAGCCTCGTGCCTTCCCCATAAAAAGAGGAATCCACAGAGGCGCCACTCATTTACCGCTCACCCCTTCCAATCTAGAAACTGCCATCGTCTTCTTCCTTGAGCCCAAAACAGAGCCGTTTCATCATGCTGCATCCACGCTCGCATCGCCCTCGGCATCCTGTCCCTCACCACATCCACCATGGCAGCCAAAGCGAGTATGGGCAAAGAGGCTCCTAAGGCAGGCAAGAGCAAGGAGGTACCGGAGAGGGAGTTGGTGAAGATGCAGAAGCAGAATGTCGTCTTCGCCTGGACGCTCGACGTGCGCTCCTTGAAGGAGCGGTACCTGTGTATGTGGGGAATAGAGAGAAAGGGGCATCCTGCTACCCGCATCATCCCAGCTTCCTTCACCGAGGCCGCCCCAGATAAATTCCCTTTCTTTGTTGATTACCTCTACTGCGGGCTCTGTCCCCCATTTTCTGATTTCCTCAACGACATCATGTACACATACGGCTTCCACATCTTGGATTTTACACTGAATGTTGTGGCATGTATGTCCACCTTCCCCACCTCTATGAGAATTTTGCTGGAGTGGTCCCCAATACGGCCCTCTTCTGCCATTACTTCATCCCCCGGATCCAGCCAGGAGAGGCCCTTTCTGGCTGCATCACCTGGATCCCAAGGGCATGGACCAATAAGACTTACCTAGACGGGGCCTACCGTGAGAAGTGGGTTGAATGGCGGGGCAAGTGGTGCTGTATTAAGGAGAAGGACCCGTAGCCGTTCTGTATGCCTCGGCAAACGAAGCTGATCCATGGCAGTGATTGGAGTGACCTCGACCCTCAAGACGAGAGGCTCACAATCGCAACCACTAGGATCCATCGCCTCAAGGCTGCCGACCTTACAATCGAGATGGTTTGTGCCGACTACCTCCGCCGCCGCATCGCCCCTCTGCAGAACAAGGGGAGACAAGCTTGGGAGTACCAGAATTCGGCAGATATCATGAGGCTGTGCCCTGGTTTGAATAGCAATCTGACGGTCATACAACATGTGCCTCTCTGCCAAAAACTATTTCACCTCAAGGCCGACAATCCGCTCAGGTTGCCGGCAGGCGTAATCCCCTTGTGCAATAATTCTGCCCTGACCTCAATCATTGCCATGATGTCGGTGTTCAATGCTCATGGCCTTGACCAGACCTGGGTTGATCCGTCCGTGGAACGGGCACAAGAGTTCTTCGACAACTTGTCGGAGAGGGCCATCCGGGAAGAAACGAACCTCATCCGCCCCAACACCGATGATGAAGTGTCATATATTGCCAGCAGGGCGGAAGAGGCGGCCCTTGCCGAGGAGGCCATTAGCATTGGCTTCATGGAAGATGAAGCCAATGCAGAGGAGGACTTTGCCAAGCTGGGGGAGCCTACCGGAGAGCACAACAGTGCAGTTACCAGGGACCCTACCGCCAAGGATATAGCTGAGGAGCAGCTGGATGAGGAGCACCCAGCGCCGAAGGAGAAGAAGCGGGTCTTGTGGCATGCCATTTCCGGCAAGGCAGTCCAGCGAGCTTCCTCGCCCGAAAAGGTTCCCGACAAGGATGTTGCCGGTAAGGCTGAGGAGCGACAAGGGGTTCAACAGCAACCCGTGCGCCAGATGAGGCGCACGACTGCGGCAGTGAGGAAGGCACCTGAAACAGGCTCACATCAGCCTGCTACTCCGACCACAGCCAAACGGCCCAGGTCCTCGTCTCCACCCCCCTGCACGGACACTATAGCGGAGATTGATTTTGACCTCTCTTCTTATAGCCCAACGAGGTAGAAGAGGCTAGAAGAAGAAGACGAGTAAGTGTTTTGATGCTTTCTTTATCCCCTAAGTCTCTGATTTGCTTATCTTATCCTACCCTTGCTTTGGCTTGTCCCCGCAGAGACACAGAAACATTGGCGCAGAGGATGGCAAAGAAGGCCAAGACCTCAATGGGCGATGGGCCCCCCAACAAGCACCTCAGGTGCGCTGGAGACGATCATAATCAGCCCGGAGTCCAGCCCACAACGCAGCCCCCAACCCAGCCCCCATCGTGAGCTCATTACTCATTTCTCGCTGGCAGGCGTCAGGGTGTGTATGTGTGTTGCTGATATTGCTGGGTTTGTAGGAGGAGAACATCAACAAGGAGGGCCACTAAGGGCTGACCTGACATGTCACCCCCGTCAACCACACCACCCAAGGGTGGATCCCCGGCAAGGGATTCCATTGGAGAGCCCATGCATGCAGAGGAAGAGCCGACGAGCACACGTGCCGGTAGCTCCATACTGGCAACGAATGTTGCCGGGGAGGGAGCCATCTGCCAGGCGCTCCCCGCAGGTATGCCACTTTATTTCGGGCATTCGTTATCCTTACTATGTGATTTTCCTCTCTTCTCTTTCTGGCTTGAGCTTCAACCTTGGTTTCACTTCATTTATCCTCCCTGGCTCCAGATCTCCCCTTGACAGATTATATGGACGTCGATGTCGTAAGGAGACCATCAAGGATGTTGCTGCTAAAGCCGCCAGGGTCACTGCTGGCGAGGCCGCCAAGCATGTGCGAGAAGAAGCCACCACAGGGTCTGCTGGGGAGGCCGACAAGGAGACCGACGACCGTACTGACATCATTCTTTCCTCAGGAACGCCTAGCTCTACATCGGTCTCGGAGCCCGCAATTACCGGGGAGACGGTTGTCGAGGACCAGCCGTCAACTTCCGAAGCCCCCCCCCATCAAGCAGGTACCTGAAAGTTGGCGACAACCTGTTCGTTAGCATCCCAGGGACTGCGAGCACTGGAGCACCAACCGAGGGAGAGGTTTTTGATGAAGAAGTCATTGCTGCTACCGAGCTCAAGGTTGTCGATGAGCCGTGCACCAGCAGCTATGGATCGAAAGAAGATCAGCTCCTCCAAGCCATGAGTGACAATTTTTAGAAGCTCCAGGCGCTTCACCACACCCGAAAGGAGAAGTTAAACTCCAGGGTAGCAGTTCTCGACGTAGCTGAGGCAAACCTCTAGAAGCGTGTCGAGCAGATGTAGGTCGCCGAGGCCTGGAAAGAGCTAAGGATTGGCTGGGAGCAGCTGAGTCAATGTTGGGACGAGGTCCTTTTGAAACAGTCCGACATTGAGAAGGCATAGGAGGAGGCTGCTCAACAAGCCGCCAAGGAAGATGCTCAACTAAGGGAACACCGTGTCTTGCTCGATGCTCATGAAGAGGACCTTGCCGCTCATGAGGAGGCACCGCCAAGCTCCACGGCAAGGATGAAGAGATTGAGAAACTTGTCGTGCAGCGGACCCATGAATTGGAGCAGGAGCATAAGAAGACGCTTGACGCTCTGGTCCTGGACCATGCTGGCAAGCTGAAGGAAGCCGTCGACACCACTGAAACTGCAAAGGCCGCCAAGAGGAAGCTGGCTGACAAGGTGAAAAAATTAGAGGCGGACCTGGCGGAAGATGGCAAGGACCTCTCAACGCTCAAGGACGACAGAGAGAAAACTCTCTATAGCCTGGCGGAGATGCAAACCACCATATCTGACAAGACCAAGTAGCTCTCCATAGCCAACGACTCCATTGCCGATTTGAAACTGAAGCTGACCATGATGGAGGAGTCCCTTGAGCACAGCAGGGCTCGTGAGAAGAGCCTAGCTAAAAACCTCCAGGACGAGAAGGGGTTGCTTGAGAGTGCCACCACCAATTATAACGATTATGAGAAAGGCGTGGGGATCTGGACTGAGCACCTCATCAACGTCGTGGAGAGGCTCGCAACAGAACTGTCCACCATGGGCCTGTCGAATTTCAGGTATTCTTCCGAGGAGAGGGTGACTCCGAGCACCATGTTGACCATGTTCTTCGAGGCCCTCCTCGACGCCCTAAAGCTGCTCCACTCCAGTCGAGCGACTCAACTGGCCAGTGAATCCCGCAAACTTTGTTGGGCGGTCCTTCTCAAGGTGCTCATCAAGGTGGCATACAGGAACCTCAGCCCCGACCTTACCGAGGTGCCCGACAGCTAGCCGAAGGATGCGGGCCACAAGGCGCTTGAAGAGCTTGTCGCGCCTATCATTGCAATGGTGGACAACATCAAGAGGGTGGAAGGTCAGCGCAGGGACTAGCCGCTTCGCTTCTCCTCGACGTCACAAACTCATGCCCAATACAATTTATCTTAAGTTATAATTTGCGGCGACTATTGATGTAATATAACTCGTTGTTCTTTCGATGAACACTTGCTATCTTTCATGTTTGATTCCTCCTTGTATGGTATATACCCTACGGTTTATTGGGAAAACTTGCCGGTGCGCGCACCCTTGCCGTGAGCGCTTTGGGGAATGGATCCTTAGCAGCCTGCTAGGGGTTTTGCTGCTGGCAAGATACCATGCCGCTCTCAACGCAGCAACCTAAACTATTGAGCGCATGTGAGATAGAGCAGAGGCGCAACTGATCACGACAAGGTTCCTTCACGTGCAGGTTTACCATACAAGAATTGAAATCGCACAGGGAAAAGAAGTTAGCGTTATAAAATAAATTTGCTCAAGGTTTCACAACTTAGCTTTTCGTTCGTTGCTGCACTCTTTCCCGCAAGATGGCACTCCGAACATCGCCTATTGGTGTCCATACTCCGTACCATCACCCCCCGCGACAAACTTGTATGCGAGGGAACCTTCCATCCTTTGAGAAAAAGAGAGAAGAGAAAATAGGAACATGGAACCTCGGCGGTTGATCAGTAGTTGCTGGAAAAAGGGGTAGTATGATACCTTGGACAGACATGCATATAGATAAACATGGAAACTGACAAGAACTATTCATACTAAAACTTATTCAATTGCGCACAAGATCTATGCCTTGCTCTGTACATAGGGTTATATGCCTTACCGGCAAGGCTAGTACAAAAGGGGACCCGGCAACCGCGCCTTATGGGTAAAACATGCAAAGATGTTCGATATTCCAGGAATGGCTCGCTGGGATCCCATCTTCGGTCTCCAGGCAGACTACGCCGGGCCTGGTGACTCGTATTACCCGATAAGGGCCCTCCCACTTTGGCGTCAACTTGTTGGAATTCTTGGCCGACTGAACGCGCCTAAGAACAAGGTCGCCCTCCTCAAAGCTTCAGGCATGAACCTTGCGGCTATGGTAGCGGCGCAAGGCTTGCTGGTAGCATGCAGCTCGCATAACAGCCTGAAGATGATCTTCCTCAAGGAGAATGGTATGATCTTGCTGCAACTACTATTGCTCAAGCTCATCATAAGTGAGCACTCGAGGGGACCCTCATATGAGTTTTGTGGGGAGAACTGCTTCCGCCCCGTATACCAGGGATAAGGGTGTCTAGCTGGTGGCTCTATTTGTTGTCGTCCTGATTGACCAAAGAACTACCAGCAACTCATCAATCTAGCGTCTTCCGCACTTGTGCAGCCTGTCAAAAGTCCTCGTGTTGAGACCCCGCAAAACCTCAGCATTTGCCCTTTCCGCCTGGCCGTTGCTTCTTGGATGAGCAATAGAAGCAAAACAGATTTTGTTGCAAAGGTCTTCGATATATTGCATGAAGGTGCGGCTCATGAACTGTGTGCCATTGTCGGTGATGACTCTGTTTGTCACACCAAAACGGCAAACTAGTCCTTTGAAGAACTTGACGGCCGACTGTGCTATCACCTTTCTCACTGCCTTGACTTCTGGCCACTTTGTGAACTTGTCGATTGCAATGTACAAGTACTCAAAGCCTCCGACAGCATGGGGAAAAGGGCCTAGTATGTCGAGCCCCCAGACCAAAAATGGCCAGGAAAGAGGGATTGTCTGAAGAGCTTGGGCTGGCTGATGCAATTTCTTTGAATGAAACTGTCATGCTTCACACTTGCTTACTAGTGGAGTTGCATCCTGGAGGGTAGTGGGCCAAAAGAAACCTTGCCAGAATGCCTTGCCGGCAAGAGATCTTGATCCTATGGGAGAGCCACATATGCCTCCATGTATCTGTGCCAGTCCGCCCTCCCGAGGAATGCACTTCAATTTCACGTCGTTTGTTCTTTTTCTGTAAAGGACATCGTCCACAAACTGGTACATATTAGACCGACGGGCTACTTTTTCTACTTCTTCATGTTCCTCGGGGAGTTCCCTATTTGGAGAAACTGGACGATGTGTTGTGCCCATGGTGGAGCTTGAGCCTCGATGGCAAGGACTAATGGCATGTCTTCTGCCATGGGAGCAATTGCCTCTACGGCAAGGGCTCGAGGCCCTGCCGGAGCCTATTGGCCCCCGGCAAGCTTGGTGTCATCCCCGGAAACTTCCTTGCCGGCGACTCCTTGGAGCTCGGCGGGAAGGTACTTGCTGGGGCTCAACTTCCTTCGCTTATCTGGCCTTGCTGATGGTTCGCCCGATGGCTGAGTCAGTTGGAGCACAAAAGTCCCTGGTTCCAGAGGTAACTAGAGGGCAGCACATTTTGATAGGTCATCGGCAATGTTGTTCTCTGCTCGAGGAACATGCTTCGCTTGTAGACCATCAAAACGCTCCTCCAGTTTCCTCACTTCATCGACGTAAGTTTCCATCAATAGGCTCTGATAGTCTTTGTTAACTTGCTTGATGACAAGCTGTGAACCACCTCTCACGATGAGCTTCCTAATTCCAAGGTCTGCCACAATCCTGAGACTGGCAAGTAGTCCCTCATACTCTTTAGTGTTGTTTGTTGATCTCTCCTAGGGAAAGTGCATCTGGACTACATATTTGTGGTGCTCTCCGATGGGCACGACAAGCAGCACACCAGTACCGGTACCTTGTAGCGAGAAAGCCCCATCAAAATACATAACCCAGTCTCGGCTTGTTTCCTTGCCGGGGAGAGTGGTTTCTTGAATCTCCTCGTCAGGCGTTGAGGTCCATTCTACAATGAACTCTGCCAAGGCTCTGCTCTGAATTGTCGAAGCGCTTTCAAACCTGAGACCAAAGCTTGACAGTTCCAACGCCCATTCCACAATCCTTCCTGTCGCATCTGGGTTGTGTATGATCCGTTGCAACGGGAAGCGAGTGAGGACGGTGACCTCATGTGCCTGGAAGTAGTGGTGCGGCTTCCTTGATGCCATAAGGAGTCCGAAGAGCAACTTCTGCACACCAGAGTATCTTGATCTAGCCCCCTGCAAAAGGGAGCTGACAAAATAAACTGGGTGTTGCACCATCTTCTTCTGTGTCACTTCATCTACTTGTGCAGATCCCGCCTTGCTGGCAATAGACTCAGCCAGGGAGGGTCCCTCCTTGCTGGCACCAGGCCTTGCCGGGGATGATCCTGGCTCATCATTTGACGGGCTCTCCATTGCCGCTGCTTCTTCATCTACTTCTCTCTGTACCACTAGCGCATCACTGTCCACTTGATTCATCGCCGCTAGATATAGCAGCAATGGGTCTTGTGGCTTAGGCGCGACAAGCGTTGGTGTAGAGGAGAGGTACCTCTTCAAATCTTGCAGCGCTGCCTCCGCTTCCAGAGTCCATTTCATTGGACCTGCCTTTCTCAGAATCTTAAAAAAGGGCAGGGCGTGCTCAGCATATTTGGAGATGAACCTGCTTAAAGCAGCGACACAGCAAGCAAGTCGACGCACATCTTTAAATCCTCTTGGTGCTTCAATCTTCTCAATTGCCTTGATCTTGTGGGGGTTCTCCTTGATCCCTCACTGAGACAAAAAAAATCCGAGAAGCTTGCCGGATGGGATGTCAAACACACACTTATCTGGATTAAGCTTGAGATTGATCTTGCGCAAATTTGCAAATGTTTCTTCTAAATCTTGTATGAGCATTGCCTTGTATTTGGTTTTGACCACTATGTCATCCATATAGGCTTCCATATTTCTATGTAGCTTCGGCTCAAAACCGATCTGAACCGCTCTCGCAAACGTTGAACCAACGCTTTTCAACGTGAAAGGCATTTGTATAAAACAATACATACCACATGGGGTAATAAATGCGGTCTTCTCTTCATCTTCCTTCGTCATGAAGATCTGATGGTACCCTGAATAAGCGTCAAGAAACGACAGTAAGTCACACCCGGCAGTGGAGTCCATGATCTGGTCTATGTGTGGCAAGGGGAAAGGATCCTTTGGACAGGCTTTATTGACATCTGTATAATCAATGCATAGACTCCATTTTCCATTCGCCTTGCGCACCACGACCGGATTGGCCAACCATGTTGGCTGGGCACTCCTCTGACCAAGCCTTCTGCTTCCAACTTCCTAATCTCTTCAATAATAAACTCTTGCCGGTCCAATGCTTGCTTCCTAACCTTCTGTTTGACAGGCCACGCATGAGGACAGACAACAAGATGGTGCTCAATCACCTCCCTGGGAACGCCGTGGATGTCAGATGCTTGCCATGCAAATGCATCAACATTCGCGCGTAGGAAGGGATTGAGCACGCTTTCCTTTTTGCTGTTGAGGGTGGAGCTTATAGTGAAATCTCTGCCTGTGCCGTCCTCCTTGACGGGCACCTTCTTAGTTTCTGGTGGAGCTGCCTTGGATTTCTTGCTCTTGCCGGTGGAGCTCTCTAGCACGTCCTCTACGGTAATGCAGCACTCCGAGGAGGCGCGCTTGCTGGAGTGGGAGCAAGAGGTCTTGCGGGTCTTCTCCCCGCCCAGGAGTTCCAGCGGCAGGAGCAGGCGCCTTAGCAGCAGGTGCTACAACTGCCTCCCGGTAGAGTTGGTCAGTCCAAGTGAGCGCACCCTTCTTGTCGGAGTTGATGGTGATGATGCTCATCGGTCCGGGCATCTTCAACGTGTTGTAAGCGTAATGTGACGCTGCCGTAAACTTGGCCAGTGCTGGACGGCCAAGGATGCCATTATACGGCAACAGGATCTTGTCGACATAAAAACGATCTTCTCTCTCCTGTAGTCCAGTTCACCACCAAATGTAACTGGTAGCGTGATCTTACCCTTCGGCTGGCTTCTTCCCAGATTGATCCCTTGAAAAGTGCCTGTGTCTTCGAGATCTCTAACAGGAATTTGCAACCTCTCGATCACCTTGGGTGACATCAAGTTCAGACCGGCCCCACTGTGAACTAGCATTTTTGTCACCTTGAGGTTGCCAATTGTTGGCAAGACCAACAATGGCAAACACCCGACCGTTGTTGTGCGATCAGGGTGATCCTCGGCGTAAAAAATGATAGGCGTGTTGGACCATTTCAACGGCTTTTGGGCATCGATCGATGGCTCTGTCGCATTGATCTCGCGCACCCACTGTTTAAGTTGGTGGTGATAAGAATGCAACGAGGCGCCACCATCAATGCACATGGCTTCTGTAGCTTTCTGATATTCATGCTCACTAGACTCATCTGTCGGCGTTCTGGGAACGGGGGTACCCACACTTGCCTGCCTGCGGCCTGCGGCGTGGCTCAAGGAGTGGCCCGGTATGACCCATCTTCATCGACACAAGCTCAATACCCTCACGAGGGTCCAAGCCTCGCGGGGCGGACGACAGGAAGCTTCCTCAGGCACGGCCTCGTCAGGCTGGCTCGCGAGGAGGCGGAGAGATCAAGGCGGGGTACCTCACGAGGTGCCCGTGACGCAAGCCATGACGATCGAAACCAGGCGGGCGCCGGCCTGCGCAGAGTCCTTGTTTCCTCTTTGGTACAAAGGGGGCAAGCGCAGGCAAGGGTATCAAGCAAAGGCAACCATTTTGGTGCAACAAGACCAAGACCAGCAGACGGGCAGGATGGAGGTCATCGTGGAGCCCAAGCCGGCGTCATCATCAGAGCCTTTGGCAGGCGACGACCAACTTTAGTCAGGATAAGTGTACTAGTTGTTCCCCTTCAAAATGGCCAATTGTTGGCGCCCTTCCCGCTCAATATTTGGGAAGAGGACTAGGGCCTCGCTCTATAAATAGGGCTAGCCACCGCAGTAGAGGGGGATCCGGATTCAATCCTTCCCAAGAGGCATCACCTCCACAAGAACTCCTCCCCTCACGAGGCAGTTCTTCCTTTGTATTGTTCATCATCAGCCCCTGAGGCAATCCACCACACCACAAACTAGAGTAGGGTATTACACCACAATGGTGGCCCGAACTAGTATAAACCTCGTGTCCTTGTGTTGTTCTTCGTGTAGTTTAGATCCTTTGCGAGGCGGCGAGACGTGAGTAGGTAGGAAGTGTGATCTCCGTGCGCACCCTAGTGTTCGAACCTTAAGGAAATGCCGGAACCCGAAATCCGACATTTGGCGCGCCAAGTAAGGGTGCGCCGGAGCTTTCCCTTCCGCTGACCCGCTCTCCACCAACACCGTGCTTCGCCCTCGTGATGGGCAACACGCCGCCCGCTCCGGCTGCCAGCGCCAGCACTGGTGCCACGGGGCTCCGAGCCTTGCCCCCCGCCTTGCGGCAGGTGCATTGGCCGCACAAGTTCAAGCCAGAGATGCCACCGCGCTACGACGGCATGGCGGACCCGCTGGCTTTCCTGCTGGCGTACGAGGAGGCCGTCCTCAAGGCGGTGGGCGATGACAGGGTCATGGCTAACTGGTTTCCCATGGCCCTCACCGGCGTTACGCGCATGTGGCTGCTCCACCTGCCAACGGCTTCTATGGCCTCTTGGGAGGAGCTGCACGGCCTCTTCCTCGCCCAGTACACTGCACCAGCGCCCCCGGTCGTCGCAGCTCTCCTAGGTGGCTCGCAGGCGCCACCTTCAGGCCGCCACATCAAGCCATTCATCCGCCAGATTGGCGCCACCTTCGCGCAGCATGGGGCTCCTCCGGGTTGGGAGGCACCTAAGGCCGACCTGGCCTTCAGCTCGGATGATCACCCCTCCAACTCAGCCTGCTCGGGCACACTCCCAATGCCATGCACCCCCACCATCTACCAGGTGGCCGTCAGCAGGACCCTCATCGACAGCGGTGCTGGCCTCAGCGTGCTCTCTGTGGAAGCCTTCAGCCTCCTCCACGTGCCGCCAGAGCGGCTTCAGCCCAACAGGCCCTTCTTGGGCGTCGGAGGCGGTTCCACTGGCTCCCTGGGACAAATCCGCCTCCCGATGACCTTCGACACCTACGACAACTTCCGCACGGAGCTAATCAACTTCGACATCGCCCCCATCAGCCTCCCGTACAACGCCATCCTTGACTACCCGGCCCTAGCCCGATTCATGGCCGCAACTCACCCAGCGTACAACCTCATGAAGATGCCTGGGAGCAACGGCGTCCTTACCATGTCCGGAGACACTGGGGATGCATTGCAAGCGCTCAAGCTTGCCATCAAGACTGCGGCGATGGCGCAGCTTGCCGGCTCAGCCGCCCCCGAGCCCAAGAGGGCTGCATCGGCCAAGAAGGAGCAGCTGTTCAGCCAAGACAAGGCGGAAACCAAGTAGGTACCAGTCGACGAGTGCGAGCCCACCGGTGCTACCTTCACGATTGGGAGCAACCTCGAGCCTGAGCAGGAGAAGGCCCTAGTCAGTTTCCTGCTCACGAATAAGAAGGTGTTTGCATGGGAGCCTAATCAGCTAGTGGGAGTCCCGAGGGATGTAATTCAGCACCATCTCAATGTGTGTCCCAACATGCGCCCTGTGAAGCAGAAGGCACGGCGGCAGTCCACTGAGAAGCAGGCTTTCATCGTCCAAGAGACACGCAAGTTAGAAGCAGCAGGGGTCATTCGCGAGGTTCGCTACCCATATTGGCTGGCCAACCCTGTCGTCGTGCCAAAGAAGGGGGGAAAGGAACGCATGTGGGTCGACTTCACCAACATCAACAAAGCCTGCCCACAAGATCCATTCCCGCTTCCTCGCATCAACCAGATCGTTGACTCCACCGCCGAGTGTGACCTACTATGCTTCTTGGATGCCTTCTCGGGCTATCATCAGATCAAAATGGCGGTGGAGGACGTGGAGAAAACGGCCTTCCTAACCCCATGTGGAGTATACTGCTACACCTGCATGCCATTCGGGTTGCGCAATGCAGGCGCAACCTTCCAGCGGTTGATGCACATCGCTCTGGGGCGACAGCTTGGGAGAAACGCTGAAGCTTATGTTGATGACATTATGGTGAAGTCTTGGGAGGCGAAGACCCTGATACAGGACCTGGAAGAAACCTTCGCGAGCCTCAGCGAAGTGGACCTGCGGCTCAACCCGGAGAAGTGTGTGTTTGGAGTCCCCTTGGGCAAGCTCCTAGGCTTCCTCGTATCACACAGGGGCATTGAGGCTAACCCAGAGAAGGTCAAGGCAGTCGAGGACATGAGCCCGCCAAAGACCCTCAGGGAAATGCAAAAGCTCACCGGGCGCGTAACCGCTTTAGGACGTTTCATCTCCAAGCTGGGAGAGCAGGCGCTGCCTTTCTTCAAGCTGATGAAGAGGAAAGGCCCCTTCGAATGGACTGAAGAGGCCGATAAAGCATTCCAAGACCTCAAGAGGTACCTTACCAGCCCCCCCCTGTGATGGTGGCCCCTCGCCCTCGAGAGCCCCTGGTGCTCTACCTTGCAGCCACCCATTATTCTGCCAGCGCAGCCCTGGTAGCAGTCTGAAAGGAGCGTCAGGCCTCGGCCGCCGTCGCACTCCCGGCCGAGGTAGAACAGGGCCCGAAAGGCCTCGCAGAGGCCATGACTGTAGCAGAGAAAGATCAGCCCCGCCAAGAAAGCGCGCCAGGAGCAGAGGAGGCTCCTTCAGGCGACCAAGGACTGAGGGCCGCACCGCCCCAGGAGGCACCCCGGCCTCCAGAGGACACGAGCCGCGCCAGCACCCTCAATCTCGTCGATCACCCGGTGTACTTCGTCAGTACGGTGCTGCGGGACACAAGGGCACGGTACCCAATGCCTCAGAAGCTCCTCCTCGCACTGTTGGTAGCCTCGCCAAGCCGCGGCACTACTTTTAGGGCCATCCCATCAAGGTCGTCTCAGCCTATCCCCTGGAAAGGGTACTCAGGAGCCCCAATTCAGCGGGGAGGGTTGCCGAATGGAACATCAAACTGCAAGCATTCCAGCTAGAATTCAGCACTACCAGGGTCATTAAGGGGGATGCGCTCGCATATTTTGTGGCGGAATGGACACAGGCGCCAGGGCTCAAAATGGGTGAGGACTGGTCGCTCTCCCTAGGGAGTGAAGCGCCAGATGGTTGGGTGATGTACTTCGACGGAGCATTCGCGCGGCAGGGCGCAGGGGCTGGTGCAGTGCTCATATCCCCCACTCAGGACAAGCTTTAATATGCCGTGCAGCTCTGTTTCCAGCATGGGGAGAAGGTCTCCAACAACATAGCAGAATATGAGGGCCTGATAGCGGGCTTGAGGGCAGCCATCGCCTTGGGAGTAAAACGAATCACCATCAAGGGTGACTCGCAACTCCTCGTCAACTTCTCCAACAAAGTGTACGAGCCAAAGGATGAGCACATGGAAGCATACCTCGCTGAGGTCCGCGAGATGGAGAAACAATTTTGGGGGCTGGAGTTGCAGCATGTGCCTCGTGGTACCAATCAAGAGGCTGACGACATCGCCAAGAGGGCATCCAGGTGGCTACCTCAGGAGCCTGGCGTCTTCGAGGAGCGACTCTTCAAACCCTCGGCGACACCAACATTATCAAGAACAGCGCAACCTAGGGAGGAACTCCCTCAGCCACCTGCATCGGGAGGCCTGGCCTGCGGCCCGGCCTCGGGGGCACACCTGCTTCTGGCATTGGAGCATCAGGAAGAATGCTGGATGGCAGAATTCAAGGTCTACTTGACGCAAGGGACTCTGCCGAAGAAGGAGGAGGACGCGAAGCACGTGGCACGGCAGGCCACGGCCTACAGCGTCAAGGATGGGGAGCTCTACCGAAGGCGGCCGAACGACGTGTCCCTGCATTGCATTCCCAGAGAGCAAGGGAAGGAGCTGCTGGCAGACATACACGATGGAGATTGTGGGCACCACTCATCCTCGTGGACCCTCGTTGGCAAGGCATTTCACAGCGGGTTCTACTGGCCCACAGCGCTCAACGACGCCGTTGAGCTGGTGAAGGCTTGTGAGGCCTGCCAGTTCCACGCCAAGCAGATCCACCAACCGGCGGGGGGACTGTAGACCATACCCCTCTCATGGTTGTTCGCAGTTTGGGGGCTAGACATTCTGGGCCCGTTCCCACGGGTGCTGGGGGGCTACCGCTACCTCTATATCGCCGTGGACAAGTTCACCAAGTGGGCCGAGGTGGAAGCCGTCCGCACCATACCCGCGGGCTCAGCAGTCAAGTTCATCAAGGGCCTCGTGAGCCGATTTGGGGTGCCTAACCGCATTATCACCGACAACGGTTCATAGTTCACCAGCAATCTCTTCCAAACATACTGTGCTAACCTTGGAACGTAGATATGCTACGCCTCGGTGGCGCACCCCCGGAGCATCGGCCAGGCTGAGCGAGCCAACACGGAGGTCCTGAGTGGCCTCAAAACCAAGACCTTCAAGAAGAAGCTGGAAGCCTGCGGGAGGGGCTGGTACGACGAGCTCCAAACCGTGTTGTGGTCTATCCGCACGACCGCGACCAAGCCGACTGGTGAGACCCCGTTCTTTCTGGTTTATGGAGCTGAAGTCGTTCTCCCTCACGAGGTCAGGCATCGTTCCGCACGGGTCCTGGCGTTCGACGAGGCGCAGCAGGACGCCATGTGGGATACGGATCTCGTGCTGGGGGAGGAGCGCCGCCAAGAAGCCGCGCTACGAGCAACGAGGTACCAACAAGCACTGCGGCGATACCACTGCCGCAACATCCGCCCCAGGACTCTTGAGGTAGGGGACCTCGTGCTCAGACGGGTTCTCTCTAGGGAGGGGCTGCATAAGCTCTTTCCATGTGGGAGGGCCCATTCAAGGTTGTTCATGTTTCTAGGCCCGGCTCCGCGCGCTTGGAGACCCAGGAGGGGGTGCCTGTCCAGAACGCGTGGAACATTCAACATCTCCGAGGATTTACCCCTGAACAAGGCCCGGTGCCTGTGAAGAAGGAGAATGCGTGTGAAGTTGTTGCGTTTTGGAGAAGGCCTGGTGCCTGTGAAGAAGGCGAATGCCTGTGAAGTTGTTGCGTTTTGGAGAAGGCCCTGTGCCTGTGAAGAAGGCGAATGCCTGTGAAGTTGCTGCGTTTTGGAAAAGGCCCGGTGCCTGTGAAGAAGGCGAATGCCTGTGAAGTTGCTGCGTTTTGTAAAAGGCCCGGTGCCTGTGAAGAAGGCGAATGCCTGTGAAGTTGTTGCGTTTTGGAAAAGGCCCGGTGCCTGTGAAGAAGGCGAATGCCTGTGAAGTAGCTGCGTTTGGGAAAAGGCCCGGTGCCTGTGAAGAAGGCAAACGCCTGTGAAGCTCGCTGCCCGTGACACTCTCACGTAATAATGAGTGGGGTTGTACACGCCCCGGAGTGTCCGGAGTGCCGCCCTCGGGCCTCGGGGGCTCCCGCCCATGCCCAGTGGCAGCGCTTAGCTCCGCGCTGGTGAGAAGACGTCGAAGACTAGATTAGGTGCCGGACGCGGCATCAACTCTCGGCAAGGGCTCGTGCTGCCTCCGGAGCTCAGCTGGATTCCATCTCCCGCTTCACCGACGCACGGTGGCGGGCCGACCCATTGCCCTCTCCCAGGCGGGCGCGACGGCGAGGGGGCTGGTCGCGACCACCGCTGGAGGAGATGTCGTCCGATGGGGAGTCACCAAAGCTTGGCGGGCCTCGGGCACCGCTGCCCGTGCGCCTCCCACCACCTTCATCCCGCTCAACGCCGGGGCTGGGCGCACGGTCGCGGTCATCGTCTTCGGGGCAGCATCCAGCGCGGCGGCCGTCTTCCCCGAACACCCTCACGTACCGGGTGGCATCGCCGTCGAACTTGAAGTATAGAGTGCACCGTCGGCTCAGGCCGCGCGCGCGGGCAAACGTTTGCCAGCCGCGGGTCAGGGCCGCCTCCCCCGACGGTGGAGACCTCCAGCGTAGCCCAGGAGGCCCTGCTGCAGCAACCATCCGCCTGAAGCCAAAGGCCGCCCGAGGCACCAACCGGAAGTTCACCTACAAAGAAGCGGGGGAGCTGGAGCCAGGTGCCAGCCGGGTCCGCCGACCACACAACGATCTCCGACAGCACCTCTGCCAAGCGGGAACGCGGCCTGGGGGGTCGCGCAGCCGCGGCGTACCTCTCGTGGGCAGCCGGGCGCCCACCGTCGCACAGAGGACTGCTTCCACGACCACGGGAAGCCGCAACAGGGGCCGTAGGGTGCTTGCGAGGGCGGCCCCGGCCACGCTTGGTCGGAGGGGAGCATGGCCCTTCCTGGCAAGCCTTTCCTTTCTCCAAGGCCGAGAACCTCTTCGGTGGAGCCATGGGGACGACGAGCAGCCGAGAAGAAGAAGGGGAGTGGCAGGAAGGGATGGACTGGAAGGGCTCGCGCCGTTCCGTACATATAGCCGGGGGAGGCCAACCGCCGGCCTCCACGATCACAGGTAATCATGACCCGTTTTGCATGCAGGCACTTGTCAAGTCGTGCAGTTGCCGAGGCGTCGTGGGGAAGCAGGGACGCCCACGTCCAATCAACCGCCACGCGGCACCCAAGGCCGCAGGATGTTGGGGCCCGCGGCGCTTCGCACTTACCCCTTCGCTTCTCTGCTAAGCCAAGTCCGGGCGTGCCTTGGGCCCGGGGGCTACTGTCGGCGTTCTGGGAACGGGGGTACCCATACTTGCCTGCCTACGACCTGTGGCGTGGCTCAAGGAGCGGCCCAATACGGCCCATCTTCATTGACACAAGCTCAAGACCCTCGCGAGGGCCAAGCCTCGCGGGGCGGACGACAGGAAGCTTCCTCAGGCACGGCCTCGTTAGGCTGGGTCGCGAGGAGGCGGAGAGATCAAGGCGGGGTACCTTACGAGGTGCCCGTGACGCAAGCCATGACGACCGAAGCTAGGCGGGCGCCGGCCTGCGCAGAGTCCTTGTTTCGTCTTTGGTGCAAAGGGGGCAAGCGCAGGCAAGGGTATCAAGCAAAGGCAACCATTTCTGTGCAACAAGACCAAGACCAGCAGAACGACAGGATGGAGGTCATCGTGGAGCCCAAGCCAGCGTCATCATCAGAGCCTTTAGCAGGCAAGGACCAACTTTAGTCAGGATAAGTGTACTAGCTGTTCCCCTTCAAAATGGCTAATTGTTGGCGCCCTTCCCGCTCAATATTTGGGAAGAGGACCAGGGCCTTGCTCTATAAATAGGGCTACCCACCGCAGTAGAGGGGGATCCGGATTCAATCCTTCCCAAGAGGCATCACCTCCACAAGAACTCCTCCCCTCGCGAGGCAGTTCTTCCTTTGTATTGTTCATCATCAGCCCCTGAGGCAATCCACCACACCACAAACTAGAGTAGGGTATTACACCACAATGTTGGCCCGAACTAGTATAAACCTCATGTCCCTTGTGTTGTTCTTCGTGTAGTTCAGATCCTTTGCGAGGCGACGAGACGTGAGTAGGTAGGAGGTGTGATCTCCGCATGCACCCCAGAGTTCGAACCTTAAGGAAAAGTCGGAACCCGAAATCCGACATCATTGTCTTCTTCATGGTCATCATCCCCCTGTTTCTTGTCGCGGCTTCGAGCAGGCCTCTCTTGTTGCTTGTCCTTGCCACGGCGGCCTCCTCGGCCACCATGCTTCTTGCCGAACCCCTCAGCATCATCCTGGCCCTTCTCCTTATCTTGCCTTTCATACTCAACTTTCTATTTCTCGACAAGCTGTTCAACTTGTCGGCAGTTCTAGAGGCCATGGCCCTTGGTGCCATGGATCTTGCAGTACTGCTTGTCAGAGCCCACTGGCTCGTCCGCAGCCACCAAGGCCTGGCAGGCGGTGCACTCAGCAACCTCCTTGTCAGGGTCGTCAACCTTGTCCTTCTTGGCAGTGCTAGGGTTTCCGGATTCCTCGACAGCAAGCACGGTTTTGCCTTTGCGCTTCCTATTACACCGTCGGCCCTTCTTTGCTAGGGCAGCATCTCTTCTTCTCCGGAATCAGTTCCCACTCTGGTATCTTCGTCGGGGTACTTCCTTCCTTCTTCGGCCCGAGCGCATCTATCGGCCAAAACATAAATCTTGGCAACATCCCTAACCTTGTTCATCACTAGCTCCTCACGCATCTTGCGGTTGCGCACATTCTGACGAAACGCGCCGATAACAGCGACATGGTGAACATCTGGGATGTTAAACTGCACACGACTGAATTTGTGTATGTATTTGCATAGGGATTCAACATAAATCTCTTGCCTGGCCAGGAGCTTGGTGGCCTCCTGTAAAGGCGCCAACAAACCCGTGGCACAGATCCGACTAAGAGGAGATGGAATCTACGGGCAGATGCATCAGCCATGACCAGATGTTGGTCTTGAGTACCAACGAGAAATAGTTTGCGAGCACCTTGCCGTCTCGAGCCCCTGTAGCTTGCATGGCAATGGTGAAATGCTCAGGAACTCTGACGGATGAGTCTTGCCATCGTATTTCTCCGGGACCTCTGGTTTGAACGTGTGGGAAGTGGGCCACTCGAAGTGCCACAGCTCACGGGTAAAAGCTGGACAACCAACGTCATAAGGTAGGTCACCAGAGTCCCCCGGTGCAGGCATGTCTACAGTGGGCCCTGCGCGCTTGTCAGATTGATGGCGTGCTTCCCACCAACGCTCGATGGTAGTTCAAGTGTCTTCTTTGAACCGTTCCTGAAGAACTTGATGTTTATCACAGCGATCTCGTGGGTCAGACGATGTTCTGGATCCTCGTCATGGGCATCCACGCCGAACTGGTGACTGTTGCTATCGTGGTGGAGGAGAGTGCACCATGGTCGCACCACCTCTGTTCCTTCTACCATTGGCACGCACCAGCCCAGTGGACCGCCATCGTGAAGGCTCCGCCAGTTGATGCCCTCTCTATCGAAGAAACCGATGAGGCTCTGAATAAAAGCTCTCCATTCTTCGAGCTTTTCCACAGCGGGAGGAAAATCTAGGAGTAGTTGCACTTGCACCAATGCCTCCGCTAGCGTAGGCGGCAGGGACAGGCTCGAAGCACGTGAGGTGCTCGGACTCCTAACTGTGTTAGAAGGAGCTCCTCCATGGTCTCGCAGCCGTGCGTTGCTTCCACCGACGTCTTGGCATGCATGCCGGCCCCGCGCGTCCCGGGGAGGGCTCTTTCCATGGGGACGCTTGGGGTCACCAACTTCACGGCTCTTCTCATCACGCATGACCTGGGAAGACTGTGGAGCATGCGCTGGCGGGGGTGTCTTGGAGGTCGCCTTTCCACCCTTGGAGGTTGCTGCGCTGCCCGTGGGCAGCACGGCTCCGTCCTTGGATCCAACGGGGTGCGGGCCCTCGTCGCGGCCACGGACGATGCCGCTTGCCTAGCTCCAATCACCAGAACATCATGGAAGCTCATGATCTCCACCTCCTCCTCCGCTCGCGTCCATCCCGTCTCCCGTCCGTGTTGGTACATGCAGACCGGCCATAGACGAACCAATCGACGTGATACCCTTTGTCGGTGTCAAAACCGGCGGATCTCGAGTAGGGGGTCCCGAACTGTGCGTCTAGGCGTATGGTAACAGGAGACAAGGGACACGATGTTTTTACCCAGGTTCGGGCCCTCTCGGTGGAGGTAAAACCCTATTCCTGCTTGATTAATATTGATGATATGGGTGGTACAAGAGTTGATCTACCACGAGATCAGAGAGGCTAAACCCTAGAAGCTAGCCTATGGTATGATTGTTGTTCGTCCTACGGACTAAAACTCTTCAGTTTATATAGACACCGGAGAGGGCTAGGGTTAAACAGAGTCGGTTACAATGGGAGGAGATCTTCATATCGTATCGCCAAGCTTGCCTTCCACGCCAAGGAAAGTCCCATCCGGACACGGGACAGAGTCTTCAATCTTGTATCTTCATAGTCCGGGAGTCCGGCCAAAGGTCATAGTCCGGCCATCCGGACACCCCCTAATCCAGGACTCCCTTAGTAGCCCCTGAACTAGGCTTCAATGACGACGAGTCCGGCACGCAAATTGTCTTTGGCATTGCAAGGCGGGTTCCTCCTCCGAGTACTTCATAGAAGATGTTGAACACAAGGATAGTGTCCGCCTCTGCAAAAATAAGTTCCACATACCACCATTGAGAGAATAATATCCGCACAAATCTAATCTGCTGACGTATTCCGCAGCGTGACATCACGCCACGGCCAAGCCTTTATTCGAATCATTTTACTGTTCCACCTCAGCGCGTCTAGCGAGGCGGTTTCCTTGGCACGTCTTGTCAAAACAGAGATCGTGTCCCCTTATTCTGGGATTCTCATCAATACAGGTGTGGGTAACCCAACCGCGCCATTAACCGCGGTGCTTGGGAGATAAGCGAGTTTTATTAGGCCGGTGGGGGCTCGTAGTTTCGGCCGCCCATATAAGGGGATAAGAATCTACCCTTTCCATTTACGCCTTCTTCCTCCTTTGCTTATTCATCCCTGTGCGCTCGAGCTCCAACGTGCAAGCCCGCACTTCCCACCTCAACCTTCTCCAGTCATGTCCGGAGCGGGAGGTAGATGGATGGCCTCCTCCGTCACGGAGGGGCAAATCAAAAAGCTGAGGAAGGCCGGATACCTGTCTGACGACATCGCGCACCGGCTTCCAGATGTGGGGTAACTCATCCCCACCCCCAGGACCCATGAGAGGGTTGTTTTTCTTCCCCATTTCCTCTGTGGACTGGGTTTTCCTCTTCACCCGTTCGTCCGGGGGCTCATGTTCTACTATGGCCTGGACTTCCACGATCTGGCCCCGAACTTCATCCTCAACATCTCGGCATTTATCGCCGTGTGCGAGGCCTTCCTCTGCATCCAGCCCCACTTCGGCTTATGGCTGAAGACTTTTAATGTCAAGCCGAAAGTAGTGGGCGGCCGCCAAGCGGAGTGCGGAGGCGCCATGGTGGGCAAGATAGCCAACGTTAGATGGCTCGAGGGCGCCTTCGTAGAGACCATCAAAGGGTGGCAATCGGGGTGGTTCTATATCACCGATCCGCGTGACCCTGAATGGGCAGCGGCCGCCGAATTCTGATCTGGCATCCCCACACGGCTCACATCTTGGAAACAGACGGGCCTGTTGTGGGGTAATTCGGCAGAAGTGTCTGGACTTCAAACCTGCATCAAAGACCTGATCAGCAGGAAGGTTAAACTTGTCACCGTGGTCCAGGTCATGCTCTTCCGCTGGATTCTCCCGTGTCAACGACGGGCTTTCAACTTGTGGGAGTTCGACCCAGCCCAGCACCAGACCCTGCCCTGGCTCTTCGACACAAAGCACGAGGATGCCTGGAAGGTGCTATTCAAGAGCTCCAAGGTCTCCCCTCCCGTCACCGAGGATCGCGGATTCTGCGCCAAGCGCCAAGCCAGCGCGATGAGCTTAATTTTCCCATTACGGGGTATTTGTTTTCCATAGATTTGATTCTATGCGGGATCTAAACCCCCATCCTTTAACAGGACTGGCAGAAGAAGGCCGGACAGATCAACTGTCCGGCTCCCTTGCCCAGAGACCCAGCGGACGCTCGCTTGACGAAGCTGCTAGTTCCGGCACCTCACATGGTGCCGGAGAAGAAGGCCAAGAAGAAGGCCACGGGGACTCGAAAGAGTTCCCGACGCCTGGTGGTGTCGGATTCATCGCCTGACAAATCAGAAGCACCCTCCGCCTCTGAGGACGAGGAGGAGGAAGAAGAAGAAGCCTCTCCCCCTCCAACGGGGGGAGGAAATAAAACGAAGGCCGCCCCAACTAGGGAGGCCGGAGGGTCCAAGAAGGGGAGAACCCTCCTGACAGACTACACCTCCGATGCCGAAGACGGCGGGGAGGAATGGCCATCCAGGGTCAAGCCCCTGGCAAAATCGTAAGCATCCGGATATCCGAATAACTTATGGCGCTCCTCTATTATTTGGTATTTTCTGACGCCGAATTTGATCATGCAGTCCGCCCAAGGCTCAGCTCGACGATTCGATGAGCGGCTCCTTGGATTCTTCGGATGTGAATAGTGCCTCACTTCCGACGGCCTCCTCCCTTCTTCCTACGGACAACGCCGAGGTGGAGTCCCGAAAGGGACTAAACCAGGAGGAGGTGGTCCTAGAGGCACCGCAAGGCGACCTCCGGACTCCAGGCCCAAAGGGGGTAAAGCCCCGGAGGGATCCAAGTCCGTCCCTGGGCTGGACACTGCTCCGGAACCATCAACGGTTCCAGAGACCGACAGGTGGCGCCTTCATAAGAAGGGCAAGCCTACGATGCCGGCGACCTCCGTACATCCGGAGGCGCCGGACAATTTGCCGGAGGTGCTTAACGGCGCCTCCATCGACGAGGAATACCGCACTGTTATGAGTGCGGTGATTCAGAAGGTTCAGTCCGCCAAGAGCGGGCTGATAGAAGCCTGTACAAGTCTGTTAACAGGCTTTGAGGTATGTGTTCAAAAACATATAAAAATGTTACCGCATAGACAGTAGCCCCTGATGCTCAGTTCGGCGTTTGGAAAGAAAAGCCGAGCTGAGGATCTAAAAAGATATACGCAGGAGTCTAACAAAAATGTGTCAATATGGGAATGCAGGCTGCGCTACTGACCTCTGTCGCACTGACTGAGGAGGTCAATGCATTGAAGGAGAGCCTTGAGCGGTCCGAGAGCGAGCTCGGCCGTGCCAAAAAACAGCTCGAGGACAAGGAGGGTATGTAGTACCACATGTAAATGTATACAGAAATACTTGGTTGTAAATAATGACAGGACCAACGTAAATGTTGCAGGGGCCACGACCGAGGTGGCGACCCTAAAGGAGGCGATCTCCAAGGCCGAAAACAGTGCGGCCTTGGAGCGCACCGAGCGAGAGAAGCAGGAGGCACGGGTGGCGGAGGTGCGGCAAGGGCTCAGGCTCTCGTGGAAAAACACGAGAGTTTGGAGCGTGACTTGAAGACTCGAGAGTCCGAGGTCGCCTTGGCTCTTGAGAGTGCCAAGACCGCTAAGGCCGAAGCCCAGAAGGCCCTCCAGGAGATCGAGGCGATGAAGAAGATAGCGGCGGGTAAGGCATTCTTTATGCAAAGCAAGAATATAAAAGTAAATTATCTGTTACTTACCCGAATCCGGAGCTCTCCAGGAGCGTTCGCCGATCTGCCCCGTAGTGTGTCTGATGCTGCCGCGTTCTACCGAGCCAAGGAGGGGAGCTCGACGAAAAAGGTGTTCTGGTCTCAGTATGCTGAGGACGAACATCCGGTGCCCCTGAGCGACCAGCTAAAGCAGCTGGTCGAGCTCCACAAGGTGGCCGAATAGGCCATGAAGGGCCTCATAGTTCGGCTGTGGCCTAGGGAAGCCATGCCTGGGAGCTACTTCGGTCTGGTGCAGCGGCTGGTGGACGCGTGTCCGTGGATTGAGGTCATCAAGCGCTCCGTCTGTATTGAAGGTGCCCATCGGGCCCTCGCCCGTGCTAAACTGCACTGGGGCAAGCTGGACGCGGAGAAGCTTTTGACGGACACGCCACCGCCGGGCAAGGAGTATCGTACGTCAGATGTATTATAAGGGTGTCCTGAAGGGTGCCCGCCTTATAGCGGGTGAATGCTCCAAAGATGTAATTTTTTAGTAGACTCGCATCTGTTATCCTATATGCTGAAAACTTTGTTCATATGCGTTAAGCAACGCTTTGTTAATTTAAAATATTACCTTCTGTGCGGCCGTTTATCAAATCTGAGAGATGCAAGTTGTCGGCTTCTACCCCCATGCCACGAGTGCTGGGGTGTTCGGGATAAACCTGAGCGCTCTTGTTCCCATTCTTGGGTCCATCTAGGGAGGCGCTCAGCACAATGAACCAGGCCATCGGACTTATAATGCTTTATCACTCTCACTTAGCCATAGAATTCTATAATTTTAAATTTCGGCGAAGCCCCTAGTATTCGGAAGACCGAGTTCGGGGCGCTATCCACGCCTAGGCCGGATAAGTCCGGCTCCTCGCTCTAAGCGGCATAAGTCTTTAAGGACTCGAAAAACCTCGCGAACAGCAACCGGTCTCTCGCACTATCATGACGGTCAATTTTAGCTTTCTCTACTGAGGTGTTGACCCAGCTCAACTGGGACACAATCGCAGTAGTTCTCCCAGCGCTACCTTAGCCAACATTGCGGAACGTAAGGTACCAAAACATGGGAGCCGGGCAAACCCAACTATTGACCCAAGACATGATTCGGAGCCGATGCATATAGTGCTATAAGTTCGGGGTGCCGCACTCGTGAGAGTGTTCGGTCTTCTCACACCATGTTATGGGGTGCTTAAGCCCATGGTGTATTGGCCGTACCAAAGTGTACGGTTGCATAATGTCATGACTGAACATATTTGTATAAAAAATAGATGAGTACAATAATAGATAAGAGCTATGTATTGTTTATTAAAAAAGGGTTGCTATGAAAGCAGAACGATACAAATAGTGCGATAAGCAAGAGATGGGATTATTTGATATGTCCCCCTCCAGGGGCAAGCTGCGGGACTTTAAGTAAAACATATATTAAGCTCGTTATAGAGACCACCTGGACATTTGACGCGGCTTGTTCTCTCCCTGGCTGTTGCATCGTGTGTTCGGCGAGTGTATTGCCGGACAGGCCTTCCGAATAGTTCGGTCCTGAAAGTATATAAAAAAGAAACGGCGGAATAGGGAGCCCCTTAGTGCGGTTGAGCCACATTCTGGGCGTGCCGTAGTTGTGCCCCTCCCCTTATGCCCATGGTATTTCTAAAGCGTAATTATGTACACATGGTACCGATATAACCATCTGGCGATGGCTGGGGTTGGGGCCGCACTGCTATGCTTGCTCGGAACGTGCCAGCCGGCTTTGTTGTAGGTTACTTCGGGCTTGCTTGATGTTGTCCGGACGTTTAACACCTGGATTGGAGAATTGCCTTGAGAGGCTACTCTGTACTTCTGCCGCCAGGGCCGCCGTGTGCTCCTCCGTTCGGAGAGAGCGTTCGGTGTTTCCATTTACCGTGATGACTCCGCGAGGGCCTGGCATCTTGAGCTTGAGATATGCGTAGTGCGGCACCGCATTGAATTTTGCAAATGCGGTTCGTCCGAGCAGGGCGTGATAGCCACTGCGGAATGGGACTATGTCGAAGATTAACTCTTTGCTTCGGAAATTATCCGGGGATCCGAAGACCACTTCGAGTGTAACCGAGCCTGTACAGCTGGCTTCTACACCTGGTATGACACCTTTAAAGGTTGTCTTTGTGGGTTTAATCCTTGAGGGATCTATACCCATTTTTTGCACTGTATCCTGATAAAGCAGGTTCAGGCTGCTGCCGCCGTCCATGAGGACTCTGGTGAGGTGAAATCCGTCGATAATTGGGTCTAGGACCAATGCGGCGAATCCGCCGTGACGGATGCTAGTGGGGTGGTCCCTTCGATCAAAAGTGATCGGGCAGGAGGACCATGGGTTGAACTTTGGGGCGACTGGCTCCAACGCATAGACGTCCTTGAGAGCACGCTTTCGCTCCCTTTTGGCGATGTGGGTTGCGTATATCATGTTCACCGTCCGCACTTGCAGGGGGAATCCCTTCTGTCCTCTGTTGTTCGGCGGCCGGGGCTCCTCCTCATCATCGCTACGCAGCCCCTTGTCTCTGGTTTCGGCACTTAACTTGCCTGCCTGCTTGAACACCCAATAGTCCCTGTTGGTGTGGTTGGCTGGTTGTTCGGGGGTGCCGTGTATCTGGCACGAGCGATCGAGTATCCGATCTAAGTTGGATGGGCCCGGAGGGTTTCTTTTGAATGGCTTCTTCCGCTGACCGGGTTTAGAGCCTCTGAATCCGGCATTGACTGTCGTATCCTCAGTATTGTCGCCGTTAATGCGGCACTTGTGCTTGTTGCGACGTGACCTACCATTGTTGTCCTTGATATCCGAATTGCCAGGGCTCTTGGTTATGTTATTGCTACGAGCTAGCCAGCTGTCTTCGCCCGCGCAAAAGTGGGTCATGAGTGTCGTGAGGGCTGCCATAGATTTTGGCTTTTCCTGTCCTAAGTGCCGGGCAAGCCATTCGTCTCGGATGTTGTGTCTGAAAGCTGCAAGGGCCTCGGTGTCCGGATAGTCGACTATTTGATTTTTCTTGGTTAGGAACCGTGTCCAGAATTTTCTGGCTGATTCCTCTGGCTGCTGGATTATGTGGCTTAGGTCATCAGCGTCTGGTGGTCGCACATAAGTGCCCTGGAAGTTGTCAAGGAATGCGGATTCCAAGTCCTCCCAGCAACTAATTGACTCTGCTGGCAGGATATTAAGCCAATGTCGAGCTGGTCCTTTAAGCTTGAGCGGGAGGTATTTGATGGTGTGTAGATCATCACCACGTGCCATGTGGATATGAAGGAGATAATCCTCGATCCATACCGCGGGATCAGTTGTGCCATCGTATGATTCGATGTTTACGGGTTTAAAACCCTCGGGGATTTGATGATCCATTACTTCGTCTGTGAAGCATAGTGGGTGTGCGGCGCCCCTATACTGGGCTATATCGCGACGCAGCTCGGATGAGCTTGGTCTGTTGTATTCGGCCTGGCTGTATTTACCATATCCGGTGTGACGGTTATTGTCACGTGATGTGGGGCGCCCGCGCGATCCGTAGATCGATCTTGTTTGCCATGCCTTATCCTCCAATATGTCTCGCAGGTCTGTTGCATTTCCCCATGCTCTGGTATTCTTAGAGCGGCGCCGGGGTGCGGCTTGGATCGAGGGCCGAAGGGCCTCTCTGTCGCGGCCACGGGGTGGCCGATCGGGCGCATCGTACGCTGGTGATGTAGGTTTAGTTGCTTCCTCCTCTAGTTGGGGTAGCAGCCTGCGCTTTGAGTAACTCTTGGAGGGGCGTTCGAGTTTATACTCTTCGGCCGCCAGGACTTCAGTCCATCTGTCGGCTAGCAGGTCTTGGTCAGCTCTAAGCTGCTGCTGTTTTTTCTTGAGGCTGCTTTTCCTCCCTCAACTCTTGGCAAAGTCTAGATTTAGTCCCTCAACTCTAAAACCGGACAACTTGCACCATCAACTCTTGAAACCGGACAAGTTGTGTACCTTGTCTAGGCAGACCCAGTATCACTGCCAACTTGGCATGGTTTTGACCGGTTTTTGTCCAGTTGGCATTATTTCTCTTTCCTACCATCTTCCTTCTCACATTGGCTTATTGAGCCATTTCATCGAACACCTTGCATCCACTGTGTATGCCGTCAATGGCCGATCCCTCGCAATTCCCTCTAGCCAACGATAGGTCACGAGCACAGGCCTAAGTGAGGTTAGGGTCTGTGAAGACCCAGGCCGACGTCGCATCAGACTACACGAATGCCGAGTGGCACGCCGCATTGCGCCGCTCCCAACAGGCCGCTTGTCTCGCCATCGTATCCTTAGACATGATGCTGCTCCGGATTACTAGGTTCCGCCGCCGGCAATCCGACATTGAGGCAATGGAGGAGGCGCCCACACACCTTCGCAATTGTCGGAGGTACATCCTCCTTCACGACCTTATCGTGCCAAGTGATGCACGGCGATGATGCCAACCAGGCGATGCGAGTGTACCAGCTGAGCGGCAGAGACGTTGGCTCCTTCTTGTGGCGTCACATTTGGAATTCGCGATTGCGCGTAAGAGGTGGCGAAGCCGACTTTGTCTTGGCGCGATGGCAACGCGTGATGCCGGTTCCACGTTGACTCTGCTGTGTGGCGGTGAATGTAGCATTGGACCACGGTCCATGATCGACCGCTCGAGGAGGATCACCATGTGTCGCTAATACTCCTTGTCCTTCATCGCCTCCTCTGCGAGGAGGCGCGGCGGTGGCGGCTACTGTCAAACCAACTTTGTCACTTTCATGTAGCCATCGGACCACAACCCTCTTGGTGGCTCCTTAGGCATTGATTCATTATGAGTAGATTGACTAAACACAAAAAGCCTTCCATAGGCAGACAGTCGTGTTTTCACTGGATTTCGGCTCCTACTCCTCGTCGCCACCTACCCGTTGCTCCACTGTTCGTCACTGCCTTCCCGCTACTGCACTGTCCATACCCCTTCCCGATGTTGCTGAGGCAGAATTCCAAAGGCGTCGGTCGCCGAGGTTGCTCCTCCTCGAGACCTGAACCCGGTCGCCGCTTCGCCGGGGTTGCGAGGGAAGCACTGAAGAGGGTATGGAAAGGCAGGATTGCGTGCTACCGCAAGGGGCTAGCCGGCTGGGTAGGGAGGACGCCGAACGCCCAAATGGGACGGCCAGACAGGGCATAGCAGCATGCGGTAGGGCACGACGGCGGTGGGCAGGGGTAGGTTGTACGTTCTTTACTTCTCGTCAGCGTCAACTGCGGCAGATCCTATTTGACGCTCGTTAGGGTCAAAAGGTCATGCCTTCGCTGAGGCGAGCCTGTGGTTGGGCCGGCCCATGCAAAGGTTGATGGCTTCTTCATTCACTGCTGCCCCCTTTGTTGTTTCCTGTAGGTTTTTTTGTTTTTCTTTAGTGTTTTTTTTTGTTTTTTCAATGTTTTTTTCGGTTTTCAATTTTTTTCTTGTTTTTTGTTTTGATATCTTTTTCCTTTGTTTTTTTCTATTTTATTTATCTTCCTCTTTTTCTTTTTTTCTTTTTTGTGTGGCACTCTCTCTATTCCTTTATATAAGGTGTATTTGTTTTTTGATAAAATTTTAGAATGTAAGGTCCATTTCTTCCAATTCCTCATAGAAGTTCATCATGTATTATAAAAAATGTTCATCCTATATTACGAAAAATATTTACTGTTTTTATGAAAAAGTTCACCATGCATTATAAAAATGTTGATCATATATTAAAAAAATATTCAATAAACATTACCAAAATGTTTGACATATATTAAGAAAATGTTCAACATATTTAAAAATATATTCATTGTGTACTTAAAAGTGTTCATCCTATATCACAAGAATGTTCATTGTTTTGTTTATCGTAGGTCATAAAAGTGTTCAATGTGTATTTACAAGTTGTTCAACGTATATCACAAAATGTTTAATGGAAGAATGGTTTTGCAAAAAAATGATTTGTCGCTGTGTTCAGTTCTTAAAAATTCGCACGGACAAGTAATCAATAATCTGCAGCAGTTCTAGTGGCAGAGGACATTAACTCTCGGTCGTGTGTTCACTAGTTCGATTCCTAAATCAAACATTAGTTTTTGCCGTTTTTAACGGCGGCTTGTTGTGACGCCCCGAATGGGCCGGCCCATTCAAATAGCGCGTCCTGCGCGGAAGCTCGCCGGTTTGACGCTAGCGGGCGTTCTTTTCTCGATTGATAGTATAGTATTGGGCTAAGATGTGAGGCATTTCCTAACGGGCGCCTTAAGCATCCGTTTCTTCGGTTGCCGCAAACGGGCGCATATCCCGCGCCGCGCTGGGCCGGCCCGTTTCATTCTTTTTCTTTATCTTCAAAAACTGCAGCAAAAATCATATTTGGAATGTGAGGTCTCCAACTCACGACATAGCCATTGAGACATTAGCACACTAACCAACCGATCACCACACAGATTTTGACCATGTACTTATTTTCATTCTTTTATTTCCGTAGGCCGCGAGAGCCCACCAAACCAGATTTCACTGCTCGCTGATTTCTGGGCGTTTTTTTCTTTTATTTCTGGTTCATTTTTTCTTTTTCTTTTATCATTTTCCTTTTTATATTTTCTTAAAAATGCGAATTTTTAAAAATTCGTGAAATTTTTAAAATTGAATGACTTTTATCAAATCGATGAACTATTTTTAAAATTCGATGAAAATTTTAAAATTCCATGAACTTTTTAAATTTTGAACAATTATTGAGAACATGAACAATAATTTATATACGACGAGCGATTTTCAAATATACACTAAACATTTTTTTGGTGTACGATGAACAATTTTTAACTACACTGTGAACATTTTTGTGATATACATTGAAATAATTTAAAATATATTATACATTTTTTTATATAAGATGAACAAATTTTATACATTGAACATTTTTGTAATATAATCTGAACAATTTTTTACTACACATTGAACAATTTTGTAATATGCGCTGAAAAACTATTTAAATACCCATTGAACATTTTTTGATGTACACTGAACTTTCCTCACTGACCTTTTTAAAATTTCATGAGCTTTCAAATCCGTGAACTTTTCAGTGTTTTTTTTACGTTGGCGCTTCGTGATACTGAGCCGGCCCACGAAGGCGGTGCAGTGGGCGCCAATTGTGTTCAGCGGCGCTGAAGGCGCCCTATAGGAGCTCCCAAGATGTGAGGCCCAGCTAGAGGTTAGGAGCGGGCTGTGAGCCAGATCGAAGGACTACTATTTTCCTTGCAGCGGGCTGGGACTTTTTCTTACGCCCAGGCAATGGTCTCGGCTGTCTGTGGCCCAGCACCGTCGTCGCTCAACAAGAGGAGATTTCAGTTGCCTCAAAAAAAAAGAGGAGATTCCATTTCTCTCTCAAAAATTTGCAAAAAAATAAAATTCTCTCTTAAAAAAAACAAGAGGAGATTCCATTATTGTTTTGTGTCGTCGTTGGAGGGAGAGACATAGATCGATCTACCCTGAAGATCACCCAAAAAAAATCTAGCCCTATAGAAAAAAAACTAGATTGATCAAATATAAATCTGTATCCAAGAATAAAACAGAGGGACTTCACGTGATTTGGTTTTGCTCAAACAGATAGCAAATATTTCTGCGCCCAATTCCTGGCATGTCTAATTATTTTTTACTTTTTATTATGTATATTTACAGTCTTATAACAGATATAATTTGCAACATATACCAGACAACGTACATGTTCTGTTGCAACTTATGTACTACAGTATGGTCATGAGCTGCAACTCTGCAGCACATGAGCTGCAACGCTTATATGCGTATCTACATTGAAGTTTACAACATATAGTCAAAACGTTGTGGAATTTGTGTTGCTTTATAGGGGATATCCTTGTAGTGTAAGCCTGCGTTTGAAACGCTCTTGTTCGACGGGATCCTCTGGCATGACGAATTCGTCGTCGTCGAGACTTTCCTCGTCTTCGGAGGGAGGCATATAATTGTCGTCCTCGACCTCTCTATCGGCCGCTCTCTCATGAGGGCTGGCTCCTTCGTCCTCCTGCGCTGAATCCTGCTGGAGGGGGATGTCTTCGGCACTGTCCGGGATGTTGACGTCTCGGGTGCCAGATTCGCCGTTCTTGCTTTGGCGGGATTTAGAGCGGCGCCGCTGACGTCTGCGCTTGGGTTGCTTCTTGGAGGGGTCGTCCTCCGCTTTTTCATCGCCATCCCCTGCTTTGGGGGTGTCCATCATGTATATGTCATATGACGAGGTGGCCTTCCAGTGCCTGTAGGTGCTGGTTCTTGGTCGTCTCCTTCATCGGCGTCCATACGGTCGATGCCTTCGGAGTCGAAGTCGAGCATGTCGGTTAGATCGTCGATAGTGGCTACAAAGTGGGTGGTGGGTGGGTTTCGAATTTCTTTGTCGTCCGCATCCCAACCCTGCTGACCATAGTCCGGCCAGGGCTCTCCTGACAAAGAGAGAGACTTTAGAGAGTTTAGGATATCGCCAAAGGGCGAGTGCTGAAAGACGCCCGCGGCGGTGAACTCCATGATCGGAGCCCAAGCGGGTTTGATTGGAAGGGGTGCAGGAGATTCGGAGTCCGGAATGGAGTCCGGCACCTTGGAGTCACGGGCCTTGCAAAGGACTAGGCTGGTATTCGGCTCTATCGCCGTAGAGATTGCGGCTCCCGGGGCGGCGTCCAACCGCCCATCCCCGACTAGCGCAGTCGGCTCTGAGCTAATGATCGGAGCGGACACCTGAGCGGCACTCTGGGCGCTGTCCGGCGGCACAGTTAGATCATGCCCATCGGGACAGTGCGGCACGCTCGGCCGTGGCTCGAATCCGTCGAAGATCAAGTCCCCGCGGATGTCGGCCGTGTAATTTAAGCTTCCAAACCTGACCTGATGGCCATGGGCGTAGCTTTCGATCTGCTCCAGATGGCCAAGCGAGTTGGCCAGCAGTGCGAAGCCACCGAATACGAAGATCTGTCCAAGGAGAAAAGTCTCACCCTGGACCGCGTCGTGGTTGACGATCGAAGAAGCCATCGGGCCTAAAGGTGAGGACACAAAGGAACTCTCAATGAAAGCACCAATGTCGGTGTCAAAACCGGCGGATCTCGGGTAGGGGGTCCCGAACTGGGCGTCTAGGCGGATGGTAATAGGAGGCAAGGGACACGATGTTTTTACCCAGTGTCAGGCCCTCTCGGTGGAGGTAAAACCCTACTCCTGCTTGATTAATATTGATGATATGGGTAGTACAAGAGTTGATCTACCACGAGATCAGAGAGGCTAAACCCTAGAAGCTAGCCTATGGTATGATTGTTGTTCGTCCTACGGACTAAAACTCTTCGGTTTATATAGACACCGGAGAGGGCTAGGGTTACACAGATTCGGTTACAATGGGAGGAGATCTTCATATCGTATCACCAAGCTTGCCTTCCACGCCAAGGAAAGTCCCATCCGGACACGGGACAGAGTCTTCAATCTTGTATCTTCATAGTCCGAGAGTCCGGCCAAAGGTCATAGTCTGGCCATCCGGACACCCCCTAATCCAGGACTCCCTCACCCTTCTTCTTGGGAAGCATGATAATGAAGATGTTGAAGAAACTGACGCGCTAAACTACTAGATCAGGTTTGCACAACCTGTCTTTATCCCCTGCCTGGCATGCCAAAGATGTCGGGGAAATGACACTTATGGGATCACGTGGATCCCTTCTATGATCTGGTTGGGAAAGAGGAGTGCGCAAAGAGCAGATCCAACAATCAACACGAGGGGTTTTCTCCCAAGTTTGGGTCATTGAGAAGCGTAAAACCCTAGTCTTGCTTTTAGTGTATTGATTGTTCTTGAGCTTCAGCTAGCTGCTACGCATGCAAACTAGGCCGCAAAGTCCAAAAAAGTCCCCTCCTGTATCGCCTTGGGCCTCCTTTTATACCAAGGGGCTACCAGACTGGCGCACAGACATACAGGAGGTGTAAAGGTGCGACAGTGCACATACTTATCTCTGTCGTCTTAGGACAAATGCATTTAATGCAACGTTTACGTGTCCCTAACTTTATCGGGGATGGAAACAGAGCCCGTCCCATCCATCGCCTCCTCACCTCATCTCGACACACATCCAGGATGATGAGGCATGCAATGCCAGGCTGGCTGGCTAGCCGCTGCGCTGGAATGGTGGCAGGATCTTCGTGAAGATCTGCATGCCACTACGCAGGCGCTTGCCAGACAGGTAGGCTAGTCGCCATTCTGGAACGTTGATAGGGCGGGCGGAGCCTCTCCGTGCATGAGCCTCGCCACGGGCCTACGAACATCCCCGGCAAGAATCTTGCCGGGGCCTCACAAACGTCCCTGGCAAGAATCTTGCTAGGAACTTTGCCTTCTGGTCTTCACAAAGATCTGCATACCACCACGCAGGCGCCCCTGGGTCTTGGTCTTGACATTGTCTATGGCATCAGAGCTCTCAACCTCTAGGGTGGTGGTTTTGTTGGGGCTTTGCTTCACAGACCATCCCGGCAAGGATCTTGCCGGGAGCACAGCATGTGGCCTTCTTCGGTCGTATTGTATTTGCTTCTAGTTGTCCCCGCTAGGCCTTGCCGCAGGTGAGGCTACAACTGCCCGTCCACAAATATGGAATACTAAAAAGTCCCAAACTTTAGTACACCGACAGGAGGTTGCTGGGGGTGAGGTGAGGCTTGTGGTGTGGTCGAGCTACCTCGGTGTGCCTATTTATAGGCGAGGCGAGGTGGTCGTGGCCGAGTGTCGCCGGCGACGAGTGAGCGGGGCCTCTTGCGATGGCAGAGCACGGGCGGAGGGCCGAGAGTGAAGAGAGTGTCCAAGGGGAGTTCATAGAGCAGAGGAAGCCAAGGGGCACAGGGAGGAAATGACCAGGGGGGAAGACGACGGCCGGCTACAATCCGTTTGTGGGTGCACGACGATGAGTGCTAGCGATGAGCTGCAGGAGGGGGAGTGGGGTCCGGGAAGAAGAGGACGGTGAGGGTGAGCTAGGAGACACGCCCGTGCACACTGGGACACTGAGCAGAGGAGGGGCCGAGAAAGAAACCAACCAGCTCGCGTCCATGGCATGCCAAAGCGGTGGTCACCGCGTGCAGTAGTGCACACAGTGCATGATGGTCGACCAATTTATGTCTAGGAGACAAGGGAGACAGAGCTAGTTGCCAAGGAAGAAAGAGCCAAGCATAGTGCTCACTGGTGTGATCACATGTAGCAAGAAAACAAAGGAACAACAAGGTGTTTGGAGTTTGGTGTGGAGTAGATACTTGGAGATGAAGGATGAGCTTTGACTGGGTTTGGTCACTCACTAAGGTGATTAAGATGGCAGGGTTTAAGCTCAAGAAGAGGGGTTTAGCTAGTAGTTGTTGTACCAACCACTAGACTGGATAGAAATACAAACATGAAGCAGCACTCACATACTAGCTTGGATTGAGCTGAATTTTTGGGTAGATGAGTTATTTGGGCATATGAGGGTGACATAAAAATTTCATGCCATTTTGCCAAGCCAAAATGGCACTTCCTTCATACAACACCTCTCTGGACAGAATCTTGGGGAAAATCCTGAGGGAAAATGGCTAAATGAAATGAGCCCAAATCTTGTGGAGATAGGTTATATGGGTAGGAGAAGGTCCTAGACAATGTTTCAGCCATAATGGAGCAAGATAAAGTATACTTGCTTCACTAACTGAAAATTTTGACAAAAACAAAGAATTGATACTAGGCTCACATATATCAATGGAATGAGATGAAAATTGGAGGAGGGTTATTATGTGAGCACATGAAGGAGTGTGCAAAATTTCAACTCATTTGGATACTCCTAGCTAGTACTTCCTTCACAAAGGCTTCCCTCAGACAGGAACTTTGAAAATCACCGAGGAAGATTGGCTAGGCAAATGAAGTTGAATTTTGGCATGAGGCAATTATTTGGACTGGAAAAGATGTCCAAAGAGTTTGGGATCAATCAAGCAAAGATAAATAGCACTTGCTTCACCAAGTGCCATTTAGGGCAGGATAGGAAAAGAATTATTTGAGGATTATTTTTTAACATGGCAATGAACAGTTTTGCCATATTTGATGAATATATGACCCAAACAATTTATGATAATTATTTTGGAATTTAGGAGTGGGTTGCTTCACAACCTAGGGCAAAAAGTATTATTCCTTTAATATAAAAAGGAATATTCCCAATAAAAAGAATATTGGGATTTGGGCTAGGATGAAATTGCAAGGTCTTGGGAAGGGTTTGAGGATGACAAGCCACTCTGGAAACAAAGAAGAGGTCATCTTCTTCAGTTTCCAGACCACATAGCCACGAAAAAAGAAAACTCAAGCAAAATACTCAGAAATTCAAAAGAAAAAGAAAGGGCCAAAAATCAGGGTGTGACACTCGATATGTGGCGCACATACTTTTCGAAAGTAAAGTAGAAACATTAGCTGACTAGTTAAACATTCTTTGTTTTAGTACATGTCAGAATCATATCAGGTTCGTATTTGAGCAACTAAGTTTGGAATTATGAGTGGCATGTTGTTTAGTTTCATGGGTTGAGGAGCACTGCTTGCACGTCTCGAAGCACCTACAATGATGGTACTGAATATATGGGAATGTCTACATGCAACTCGCCTGACTTTCGTCATTTAGGTCAGTCGACCATTTCTGGCGGTTGGATGAAGATCCTACGTCTCCTAACCCTTCTTCTTCCTCGCCTCTTATTCTTCCCCTATAGACCAGCGCGGGACGCCGGCCGAACCACTAGCCCCCGCCCTCCCATGAACCGCCCATCACCTCCGGTGTTCCGCTGCCCCAGGCCATCCCTCTAGACAACCCCACCCCCACCCGCGTCGAGTTTTGCCTCTGGTGAGGCCCCACCATAGCCCGACGACCGCCCCCCACAACCATTGTCCCCACCTGAAACCCTAAGATAGATAATGGGGCAGCTCCCCGACGAGCCCCTTCCATCCCTCCGGGGAACTCTAAAAAATGGACTGACCCAAAATTGAAATTCAGTCAACTATCATTTAAGCTAATGTGGAATATAAAAGGGGAAAACCATAAGCATTGCGAGTATAGTGGTGAGCATGCCATGGCGGATCTGAAGGTGCAAACCGGAAGAAGGCAACTTTCGCAACCAATGTTTGCTTTCAACTAACAAGTATGATTCTAAGTGATGGACACGAAATCATAGTAAAGCAGTGCTATCTATTTTGTTACTGAGATAAAGAACTTGAGTAGATACGAAAGAGTACCGCCTCTAGTGTGGCGACATGTAAGCACCTGCTGAGGCATTGAGGGTGCTGCGTTACCAATGGCCATTGGCGGTGTGGAAGCAGATCTAGGAGGGCAGATGGTGGTGGCGAGGGAAATATCCCGGTGCGATGGATGATACGGTCGTAGGAGCGGCCTTGGCAAGGTGGACGACAGCACGGATGAAGCAAGAGGACGTGATGCAAGGATCCTAGTCCGAAGCTATGGATGATAGAGGTCGATATCTTGTAATGGACGATGACAATGGGGTATCATGATGCAGAGCATCCTTCCATCATCCCCATTGACTCTACACCAACACATCAAGCCCCACGTGGACCCATGACAAGAGCTAGAGCACGTGCAATGGAAACCGAGGTGAACTCCTTCCTAGTTGACATGCATATGGATACAAGTGGAACTTGGTTGTACCTCACCAAAATACTCTATGCATCATTAGGTACGAAGAGGAACCCTTCCAAGCAGCTGGGGAACACCCCCAAGTCCAAGGAGAAGTGATTCAAGTCACCAAGGATGAAGACCAAGCCGAACAGCAGCTGGACAGGAAGTCCCTGGCGACCCCGTGCGCATGGGCCCCCGAGACCCCATGCCCACGGACTAAACAGGGAGCTACGACTGTAGCACCCCGTGCGCACGGGCCTCCCAGGATGGCCGGATGAGATTGCCCCTTCACCCTCCTCTTCATCTCCTTTGACCCCAAAGCTATATAAGTCTTACCTAGGACCATGTTTAGGGTTAGCAAAGACATAGATGAGAATTTGAGAGCTTTGCTCCTTCTACCACCACCATTGGAGATCAGGGCCTCTTTGGAGGAGATCCACTTGTGGATATCAAGACCTCCATCTTGGAGAAGACTACCATCATCAAGACCTCATCTCCTAGGAGTGGGGATAACTTATCAATTGTATCTTTCCTTTGATTGTGTTTGCGAACTTGTGGATCTTGTGATTCTATTCTAGTGGATGTGTAATTGGGTATTGTTGGAGTGATTTCCTCTTTGTGTTTCTTGGTGTTCATCCTTTTTCCCCCTCCAAATGTGAAAAGATCCATCTTAGGGTTCTACCCTACAACATCTTGGTATCATGAGCAAGGTTGATTCGCATCTTGGAGTCCCTACCTTCCACTTTCTAGCTTGATTTTGTTGTTTTTCGTCCTAATCCAAAAATCCCCACCAAAAATAGCCCCCAAAATTTTCTTGCAATTTGTTTGATCTTGTGAGATTTGGTTGTTTTGATCCACGAATTTGGTGTCTGGCAAGTGGATCTACCCCCCTACCATCTTCCCCACCCTCTCATCCTTCAAATTTGGCCACAAACTTGGAAATTACCACGGATCTGGAGCATTTCAGCCGCTCGCAGAGGACCCCATGCACACGGGCCTAACTTACCCCATGCGCACGGACTATCCAGGGACTTTTGGCCATTTTCTGTTGTCCTTCATTTTGTTCACCACTACCACTTGTGTTCTTCTACACCATTTCACATGGTTGTTTGAGATTTGGGTCGCGGTTTCTCTTGTGTCCTAAGGTGTTTCGGCTACTTAGGCGCGATTCGACGCCATCATCACCGCCACTCGACCATCAACTCAGACTCCACATCGGCTTCAACCAACATCACCTTCATACCAACTGTAAGCAAGGACGGTAACCTCGATGACGCCTTTGTTCCACTGTCGGTGTCAAAACCGGCGGATCTCGGGTAGGGGGTCCCGAACTGTGCGTCTAGGTGGATGGTAACAGGAGACAAGCGACACGATGTTTTACCTAGGTTCGGGCCCTCTTGATGGAGGTAAAACCCTACGTCCTGCTTGATTAATATTGATGATGTGTGTTACAAGAGTAGATCTACCACGAGATCAAGGAGGCTAAACCCTAGAAGCTAGCCTATGGTATGATTGTTGTTCGTCCTATGGACTAAAGCCATCCGGTTTATATAGACACCGGAGAGGGCTAGGGTTACACAGAGTCGGTTACAATGGTAGGAGATCTACATATCCGTATCGCCAAGCTTTCCTTCCACGCCAAGGAAAGTCCCATCCGGACACGGGACGAAGTCTTCAATCTTGTATCTTCATAGTCTTGGAGTTCGGCCGATTACGATAGTTTGGCTATCCGGACACCCCCTAGTCCGGAACTCCCTCAGTAGCCCCTGAACCAGGCTTCAATGACGACAAGTCCGGCGCGCATGTTGTCTTCGGCATTGCAAGGAGGGTTCTTCCTCCGAATAATTTATAGAAGATTGTGAACACCAGGACAGTGTCCGGCTCTGCAAAAATAAATTCCATGTACCACCGTAGAGAGAATAATATTACACAAGTTCAATCTGCTGACGTATTTTGTGGCGTGACGTCACACCATTACCAAGCCTTTACTCGAATTGTTTTTATTGTATCACCTCAGCGCATTTAGCGAGGCGGTTTCCTTGGCACGTCTTGTCGAAGCAAAGATCGTGTTCCCCTTATTCCGGGATTCCCAACAATACGGACGTGGGTAACCCAACCGCACCATTGATTGTGATGCTTGGGAGATAATCGAGTTTTACCAGGACGGTGGGGACACATGTTTTTGTCCTCCCATATAAGGGGATAAAGATCCAATCCTTTCACCTGCGCCTTCTTCCTCCTTGGCTTATCCATCTCCGTGAACTCGAGCTTCAGCACCCAAGTCCGCACTTCTCACCTCAACCTTCTCCAAATATGTCCGGAGCGGGAGGCAAGTGCGCGATGCCGGATATTTGTCCAGCGACATCGCACACCGGCTCCCTGACGAGGGAGAGCTCATCCCCACCCCCAGGCCCCATGAGAGGGTAGTATTTCTTCCCCATTTCCTCCGCGGACTGGGCTTCCCACTTCATCCCTTTGTCTGGGGGCTCATGTTCTACTACGGCCTAGATTTCCATGATCTGGCCCCGAATTTCATCCTCAACATCTCAGTGTTTATCGTCGTGTGCGAGGCCTTCCTCTGCATCCAACCCCACTTCGGCTTGTGGCTCAAGACCCTCAGTGTCAAGCCGAAGGTTGTGAAGGTCAGCCAAGCGGAGTGCGGAGGCGCCATGGTGGGCAGGATGTCCCACGTTACGTGGCTGTAGGGCACTTTCGTGGAAACCATTAAGGGGTGGCAATCGGGGTGGTTCTACATCACCGAGCCGCGTGATCCTGACTGGGCAGCGCCCCCCGAATTTAGATCCGGCATCCCTACACGACTCACCTCCTGGAAAGAGAGTGGCCGGATCTGGGGGGATTCGGAGGAGCTGACCGGACTCCAAGCTTGTATTCAGAAGCTGGTGGACAAGAAGCTCAAGCTTGTCAACGTAGTCCAGGTCATGCTCATCCGCCGGATTCCCCCGTGCCAACGACGGGGCTTCAACATGTGGGAGTTCGATCCGGCGCAGCACTAGACTCTGAGCGGGCTCTTCGACACTACGTACGAAGATGTCTGGGAGGTGCTGTTCAAGGGCGCCGAGGCTCCCGCATCCGCTACCGAAGATCACGGATTCCACTCGCAGGGTCCAGCTGACGAGGTAAGTGATTTTGCCAATTGTTTTCCATAGTTTGACTCTATGCGGGATCTAAACTCCCTTTACCTTTGACAGGACTGGCTGGCGAAGGCCGAACGGACTATCTGTCCGGCCCCATTGCCAGAGGACCCAGCGGACGCCCGCCTAACGGGGCTGCTGGCTCCGGCACCCCACGTGGTGCCGGAGAAGAAGGCCAAGAAGAAGGCCACAGGGACTCGGAAGAGTTCCCGTTTTCAGGTGCTATCGGATGATGAATCCGAGGCCGACTCCTCCTACCAAGGCGAGGAGGAGAAGAAGAAAGCCTCTCCCCCAGCGGGGGGAGGGAAGAAAAGGAAGGCCTCCCCAACAAGGGAGGCCGAAGGGTCCAAGAAGGGAAAAACTCTTCCCCCGGACTACTCTGCCAACGCGAGTGACGACGACGAGGACTGGCCTCCAAGGGCGAAGCCCCTGGCGAGATCGTAAGTATCCAGACTCCCGAATAACTTCAAGGTTTTTCCTTTTCGCCACATAATGTCTTTCTAATGCCGCATACAACCCTGCAGTCCGCCCAAGGATGATCTTCTCGCTTCGTCGAGTGGGTCCTTAGGTGTGTCAGATATGGATTCTCTTCCGACTACCTCCACCCTCCGTGACACGGACGATGCCGAGGTGGGATCCCAGGAAGGGACCCACAGGAGGAGAAGGCCCCGGAGGTGTCGCAGGACAACCTCCCGGACTTTGCACCGGACTCGGCCCCGGAACCCATAGTGGCTCCGGAGTCCGGCAGGCGACCCCTTCGTAAGAAGGGCAAGACCGTGACGCCGGTAGCCTCCGTCCAACCGGAGGCGCCAGATAGCTTGCTGGAGGCGCTCAATGGCGCCTCCATCGAAGAGGAACACCACACCGTTATGAGTGCGGTGATTCAGAAGGTGCAGCTCGCCAAGAGCGGGCTGACCGAAGCCTGTAGCAGCCTTCTAACAGGCTTTGAGGTAAGAATTTTGATATATGTAAAATAGTACCGCATAGACAGTAGCCCCTGATGCTCGGTTCGGTGTTCAGAAAGAAAAGCCGGACTGAGGATCTAAAAAGATATACGCAGGAGTCATAAAAAATATGTCAATATGGGATTGCAGGCTGTGCTGCTGACCTCTGCCGCACTGACTGCGGAGGTCAATACTTTGAAGGAAAACCTCGAGCGGTCTGAGAACGAGCTCGGCCGTGCCAAGAAGCAGCTCGAGGACAAGGAAGGTGAGTAACACCTTATTAAAATTGTACCTTATAGAAAAGGATTTTGGTTGCAAAAAGAATGACAAGGATAACATGGGTATTGCAGGGGCCACTAACGAGGTGGCGACCCTGAAAGAGGCGGTGGCCGCGGCCGAACGCAATGCGGCCACGGAGCGCACCGAGCGAGAGAAGCAGGAGACGCGGGTGGCGGAGGTACAACAAGAGCTCTAGGATCTCGTGAAAAAACATGAGAGGCTGGAGTGTGACTCGAAGACTCGAGAGTCTGAGCTTGCCACGACTCTTGAGAGTGCCAAAGCCGCTAAGGCCGAAGCCTACAAGACCCTCCAGGAGATTGAGGCGGTGAAGAAAATAGCAGCGGGTAAGGCATTTTTCATGCAAAGTAAGCATGTGAGTGTTAATTACCTGTTGCTTACCCGAATTCGGAGCTCTCCAGGAGCGTTCGCAGATCTTCCTTGCAGCGTGTCCGATGCTGCCGCATTCTACCGAGCTGAGGAGGGGAGCTCGACGGAGAAGGTCTTCTGGTCTCAGTATGCTGAGGCCGGACATCTGGTGCCCCTTAGCGACCAGCTGAAGCAGCTGGTCGAGCTCCACAAGGCGGCCGAACAGGCCATGAAGGGCCTCATAGTTCGGCTATGGCCTAAGGAGGCCATGCCTGGGAGCTACTTCGGCCTGGTGCGGCGGCTGGTGGATGCGTGCCCGTGGGTTGAAGTCATCAAGCACTCCGCCTGTATTGAGGGTGCCCGTCGGGCCCTTGCCCGTGCAAAGGTGCACTGGGGCAAGATGGATGCCCAGAAGCTTGTGACGGACCCGCCACCAGAGGGCAAGGAGCATCGCACGCCCGAGATGTATTATAAGAGTGTGCTGAAGGGCGCCCGCACTATTGCGGGGGAGTGCTCCAAAGATGTAATTTTTGAGTAGACTCGCATTTTGTTATCTTGTGCGCTGAAAACTTAGTTCATATGCGCTAAGCAACACTTGTTAATTTAAAATATTACCTTCTGTGCGGCTGTTTATCAAATCTGAGAGATGGCAAGTCGTCGGCTTCAGCCCCCATGCCACGAGTGCTGGGGTGTTCGGGATAAACTTGAGCACTCTTGTTCCCATTTTTGGGTCCATCTAGGGAGGCGCTCAACACAGCGAACAAGGCAACCGGACTTATAATGCTTGAACACTCTCACTTAGCCATAGAATTCTATAATTTTAAATTTCGGCGAAGCCCCTAGTCTTCGGAAGGCCGAATTTGGGGCGCTATCCACGCCTGGGCCGGACAAGATCCGGCTCCTCGCTCTAAGCGGCATAAGTCTTTAAGGACTCGCAAAAAACCTCTCGAACAGCGACCGGCTCTCGCCTCATCATGACGGTCAGTTTTAGCTTTCTCCACTGAGGCGTTAACCTAGCTCAACTGGGGCGCAATCGCAGTGGTTCTCCCAGTGCTACCTTAGCTGATACAACGGAACATAAGGTACCAAAACATGGGAGCTGGGCAAACCCAACTATTGACCCAAGACATGATTCGGAGCCGATGCATATAGTGCTATAAGTTCGGGGTGCCGCACTTGTGAAAGTGTTCGGACTTATCACACCATGATGCAGGAAACATAAGCCCCTGGTGTATTTTAGCCGTACCAAAGTGTACGGATGCAACATGCCATAAATGAACATATGTATAAAAAAGAAATGCAATGATAAGCAAAAAGGTGCTGCATTGTTTTATTCAAGAAGTGCTGCTATTAATGCAGAACGATATAAATAGTGCGATAAGCAAGGGACGGGACTGTTAAACATGTCCCCCTCCAGGGGTAGGCTGCCGAATGGTGCGTAAAATAGATTTAATGCTCGTAATGGAGACCACCTGGATATTGGTTGTAGCCTTTATCCTTCCCTGGCTGTTGCATCGTGAGTTCAGCAGGTTTGCTGCCGGACAGGGCCTCTGACGAACGGAGTCCTGTGGGTTAAAAATAAAAAAGGAAAAAAAGAACGACACACTTGAGAGCCCCTGGTGTGGTTGAGCCGTAGTCTTTTGCTGATCGTGGCCGTGCCCCTCTCCCCATGCCCATGGTATCTTCAGAGCGTAATGGTGTACGCGAAGGACCTGTTTTGACGTTTTACAGGGGCTGGGGTTGGGGCCGCACTGCTACACGTGCTCAGAACGTGCCAGGTGGTCTTGTTGTAGGTTACTCCGGGCGCACTTAGCTATGTCCGGCCGCTTAACGGCCGAACTCGAGAATTGCCTTAAGAGGCTGCATTGTACTTCTGCCGTGAGAGCCGCTGTATGTTCCTCCGTTCGGAGAGAATGTTCAGTGTTTCCGTTGACCGTGATGACTCCTCGAGGGCCTGGCATCTTGAGCTTGAGGTATGCGTAGTGCGGCACCGCGTTGAACTTTGCAAACACGGTACGTCCGAGCAGGGCATGATAGCCGCTGCGGAACGGAACTATGTCGAAGATTAACTCCTCGCTCCGGAAGTTATCCGGGGATCCAAAGACCACTTCCAGTGTAACTGAGCCTGTACAATTGGCTTCTACACCTGGTATGACGCCTTTAAAGGTCGTCTTGGTAGGTTTAATCCTTGAGGGGTCTATGCCCATTTTGTGCACTGTATCCTGATAAAGCAGGTTCAGGCTGCTGCCGCCGTCCATCAGGACTCTGGTGAGGTGAAATCCGTCGATGATTGGGTCTAGGACCAATGCGGCGAATCCGCCGTGGCGGATGCTGGTGGGGTGGTCCCTTCGGTCAAAAGTGATCGAGCAGGAGGACCATGGATTGAACTTTGGGGCAACTGGCTCCATCGCGTATACATCCCTTAGCGCACGCTTCCGCTCCCTTTTGGGTATGTGCGTTGCGTATATCATGTTCACCGTCCGCACCTGTGGGGGGAAACCCTTCTGTCCTCTATTGTTCGGCGGTCGGGTCTCTTCCTCGTCATCGCTATGCAGCCCCTTGTCATTGTTTTCGGCAATTAACTTGCCTGCCTGCTTGAATACCCAACAGTCCCTATTGGTGTGGTTAGCTGGCTTTTCGGGGGTGCCGTGTATCTGGCACAAGCGGTCGAGTTTTCGGTCCAAATTGGACGGACCTGGAGCAGTTCTTTTGAATGGCTTTTTCCGCTAACCGGGTTTAGAGCCTCTGAATCCGGCATTGACTGCCGTATCCTCACTATTGTCGCCACTAACGCGGCGTTTGCTTTTTTTACGACGCGCCCTGCCATTTTGATCCTTGAAATCCAGACTGCCAGAATTTTTGCTGAGGTTGTTGCTGCGTGCTAGCCAGCTATCCTCACCCGCGCAGAAGCGGGTCATGAGTGATGTAAGGGCTGCCATGGATTTCGGCTTTTCCTGTCCCAGGTGCCGGGCAAGCCACTCGTCGCGGATGTTATGCTTGAAGGCCGCGAGGGCCTCCACATCCGGACAGTCAATGATTTGGTTTTTCTTGGTTAAGAACCGTGTCCAGAATTGTCTGGCCGATTCGTCTGGCTGCTGAATTATGTGGCTTAGGTCATCAGCGTCTGGTGGTCGCACATACGTGCCTTGGAAGTTATTGAGGAATGCGGCTTCCAGGTCTTCCCAACTCCCAATTGACTCTGCTGGCAAGCTGTTAAGCCAATGCCGGGCTGGTCCTTTAAGCTTGAGGGGGAGATATTTGATGGCGTGAAGATCGTCACCGCGGGCCATGTGGATGTGAAGAAGATAGTCTTTGATCCAAACCGCGGGGTCTGTTGTGCCATCATAGGATTCGATATTCACGGGTTTAAACTCTTCGGGAATTTGATGATCCATTACTTCATCTGTGAAGCATAGTGGGTGTGCGGCGCCTCTGTACTGGGCGATATCACGACGGAGCTCAAAAGATCTTTGTCTGTTTTGTTCGGCCCGGCCGGACTTACTGTGTCCGGCCCAACGGTTATCGTCACGTACCGTGGGGCGCCCACGCGATCCATAGATCGATCGTGATTGTCTTGCCTTATCGTCCAATATATCTCGCAAGTCCGGAGCGTTCCCCTGTGGCCTTGTGCTTTTCGAGCGATGCCGGGGTACGGGTCTAGTGAAGGGCCTAGAGGCCTCTCTGTCGCGACCACGGGGTGGTCGGTCAGCCGTATTGTCTCCTGGTGATGCGGGTTCATACGCTTCCTCCTCTAATCGGGGGAGCAGCTTGCAATTAGGGTAGCTTTTGGAGGGGCGTTCGAGCTCATGCTCTTCGGCCGCGAGGACTTCAGTCCATCTATCGGCTACCAGATCTTGATCAGCTCTAAGCTGTTGCTGCTTTTTCTTGAGGCTGTTCGCCATGGCCATAAGCCTGCGTTTAAAACGCTCTTGTTCGACGGGATTCTCAGGCACGATGAATTCATCGTCGTCGAGGCTTGCCTCGTCTCCGGAGGGAGGCATATAATCCTCTACCTCTTCTTCTGCCGTTCTCTCATGAGGGTTGGCGTCTCAGTCCTCCTACGCCGGATCTTGCTGGAGTGGGTTATCTTCGACACTGTCTGGTGTATTATTATCTCCGGTGCCGAAATCTTCATTCTGGCTGTGGCGGGATTTAGAGCGGCGCCGCTGACGCCGGCGCTTGGGCTTTTTCTTGGAGGGGTCATCCTCCGCTGTTCCTTCGCCATTCCCATCCTTCGGGATATCCACCATGTATATGTCGTATGATGAGGTGGCTTTCCAGTGCCCGGTGGGCGCTGGTTCTTGGTCATCTCCGGCATCGTCGTCCATACCCTCGATGTCTTCGGAGTCGTAGTCTAGCATGTTGGTTAGATCGCCGACAACGGCTACCAAGTGGGTGGTGGGTGGGCTTTGAATTTCTTCGTCGTCCGCATCCCAACCGTCCTGACCGCAGTCTGGCCAGGGCTCTCCTGATAATGAGAGATACTTTAGTGAACTCAAGATGTCGCCGAAAGGTGAGTGTTGAAAGATGTCCGCTGCGGTGAACTCCATGATCGGCGCCCAATCGGATTCGATCGAAGGGGGCGCGGGAGGTTCGGAGTCCGGTGAGGAGTCCGGCACCTCGGAGTCACGAGCTTTATGAGGGACAAGGTCTGTGTTCGGCTCTATCGCTGTAGAGGTTGCAGCCCTCGAGGCGGTGTCTAGCCATCCGTCCTCGATCTGCGCAGCCGGCTCCGAATCGAATATCAGAGCGAGTTCGAGTGCGGCCTCCAGGGTACTGTCCGGCTGCAGAGCTAAATCATGCTCGCCGTGACAGTGCGGCACGCTCGGCTGTGGCTCGAATCCATCGACGATCAAGTCCCCGCGGATGTCAGCCATGAAGTTCAAACTTCCAAATCTGACCTGACGGCCAGGGGCGTAGCTTTCGATCTGCTCCAGACGGCCAAGCGAATTGGCCCGCAGTGCAAAGCCGCCGAATATGAAGATCTGTCCGGGGAGAAAGGTCTCACCCTGGACTGTGTCGTTGATGATGGTCGAAGAACCATCGAGCCTATCGGTGACGACACAGAGGAACTCTCAATGAAAGCACCAATGTCGGTGTCAAAACCGGCGGATCTCGGGTAGGGGGTCCCGAACTATGCGTCTAGGCGGATGGTAACAGGAGACAAGGGACATGATGTTTTACCCAGGTTCGGGCCCTCTTGATGGAGGTAAAACCCTACGTCCTGCTTGATTAATATTGATGATGTGTGTTACAAGAGTAGATCTACCACGAGATCAAGGAGGCTAAACCCTAGAAGCTAGCCTATGGTATGATTGTTGTTCGTCCTATGGACTAAAGCCATCCGGTTTATATAGACACCGGAGAGGGCTAGGGTTACACAGAGTCGGTTACAATGGTAGGAGATCTACATATCCGTATCGCCAAGCTTACCTTCCACGCCAAGGAAAGTCCCATCCGGACACGGGACGAAGTCTTCAATCTTGTATCTTCATAGTCTTGGGGTCCGGCCGATTACGATAGTTCGGCTATCCGGACACCCCCTAGTCCGGAACTCCCTCATCCACCCTTGCCATTACTTCGATAGCTTCGAACCTCTTTTGTGTAGCTTACCCATCGAGACTAGCTTGTTGAGTATTTCCAGACCACGCCTTAGTGCACCATTAGTGTTACGTCTCTCCCGTGCAAATACTACTTCTTATCTTGCATTGTGGCTCACATATTAAGCATTGCGGCATAGTCAAAAAAAAGAGAGAAAGAAAAGCTTTTAAGCAAAAGAGAAGAGAAGCAAAGAGCTTATAAGCAATATCATAGAGCCTCATAGCATAGTTACTTCATCTTGGTCACTACATACATAAGCATACTTGGGATAGTGAGACGACCCGTTTCTCTATTAGGTTGGTGCACTAGCGTATCTAGCCCATTACAACAATTGAGCTAGCGTCTCTCTTGTATCCATACAATAAGAGCATTGTGTGTGGTTCCACATCTTAGAGCTCACCCCTTGGTTGTGCGGATCCCATCTATCTTCCATGTGTGCGTTCCTAGTGTTATCCTTGGGTTTGATCTATTTGCCTTATTTGCCATTTGTGAATCTTCTCAACTTTATCAACATCTTGACTAACATTTGCTTGAATTATTTGTGCCACTTCCTAACCGAGCTCCGCCATAAGACATTTACTTGTAGGTGTGAGAAACAATACCCGATACCAATTCTCCTATTATAACATCATGTGGAATCGTACTTGTTACATCCACAATCTTTGCAAAAAGGTAACTTTGGTTTTGTTCTCTCATTTTCCTACTCACCTCCACTTTCACATGATGGATAGGCCGAGTTCTTCTACCAACCCGCTCTTCATCGAGCAAGACAACGACATGACCTCCTACGTCATCAAGCAACACCTCTTTGGTGCACAATGAGCTTTGCATCAAGAACAACAAGCAATGAGCGACCGCAATGACCATATCGCCACTGACTTATGCCCCTCCGAGCAACGTACAAGAGACTATGTCAACAACAAGCTCGACGAATAAAAACAAGAGAGCAATGATAGAATGGACGAGATTCGTTCCTTGTTAGTCAACCGCTTTGCTACCTCGTCGTCTACTCAAGACGGAGCCACTCGAGTCGACACTCCGATGGCACCATCTCTGGCTCAAGTACTCCGATATCTAACACTCTTCGACGATTCGCATGCCAAGACCGTCAAGCTAACAACAATCCTCTTCATGGCATCGACCCTCAAGAGCAACTTCTAGCACAAGAAAGGCAGCGCCACCGCCACAAAGAGGAAGATCAGGCGCGCCAACACCAAGACGAGCAAGACGGCGAGGTGTCCCATCTACAACAACAATGGCGTGAAGCTCAAGCACTTCAGGCACAACATGCCCTCTAAGACGCTAATCGTGCTTTCACCGACTGCAACCGAAAAATGCGAGAACAAGAAGAAGCACTTCGAGAAGAAATTGAGCAGAGGAACTATCAAGCAAGAGTACACCGACAAGTTGCTCAAGCTCCTCGTCAAGAACCCCAAGTCCGACAAGAGCAACAAGACAACGGGAATCCTCCTTGCCAAGAACACCACCAGGTGGAGCAAGTACATGAAGATCCTCTTCCACGACAAGAGCGACATCAACACCGTCACTATGACGGAACTCCGCTATAGCAAGCTCAAGTTCACCATTGCCAAGTTCTCCGGAAGCAATGATCCCAAGGAGTACCTATCAAGGGCACTGAAAGCCGACAAGATATTTCGTCTTCACAACTACGACGAGGAAAATAAGATCGCCATGGCATCCCTCGAGTTTCAAGACTATGTCCTCATTTGGTGGGAATAAGTGATCGAGCGACAGCAAGAGCAAGGCGAGCCACCCATCACATATTGTACACAAATGAAGGACATCATGTAAGCTTGCTTCATGTCAACATACTACACACGAGATCTCTTCAAGAAGTTGCAACTACTCAAACAAGGCATGAAGACGGTGGAAGAATACTATCAAGAAATGGAGATCGCCATGATACGAGCAAATGTCAAAGAAGATGATGAGCAAACAATGGCAAGCTTCTGGAACGGTCTCAACCTCCCAATACGGAAGATCGCCGACTTCCAACCTTACTCCAACCTTCTCGAGCTCGTTCACCAAGTGACCAAGGCGGAACGACAAGTACAAGAAGACTTCAAGTACGCCAAGTACTCATGCAAGACCTACAACTCATACACTCAAGCTACTTCGACTACAACTTCAACACCTCCTACCTCGACTAGAGCATCACCAAGTACCGGAGACAAGTCATGCTTCAAGCAAGAAACACCTTCCTCGGTTTGTCCTCTGGCAAGCAACTACAAGAACAAGACTTCTTCTTTGGCACCACCGGATGATCTCGTCAAGACAAGTTCTATCAAGTGCTTCACATGTGGTGGCCGTGGACAGAAGTACTTCCAATGAATCAACAAACGAATGATGATCGCCAATGATGATGCACGTACAACTCCATGAGTGACGTGAGATGGAAGCTATCGAGCACGTCGCCATGCACCGTCAAGTGAACAACAACGAGGATGCTCAAGTCTATTGCGACAATGACTCAAGCCCCGCTCTCGTGGTCTCCAAGGTCTTGGCACTCCAACACCATCAATATGTAGACCAACAGTGTCACATATTCCACACCAAGGCCGGCATAAATGGGCGCTCCGTGAAAGTCATCATCAATGGAGGGAATTGCCATAACTTGGCAAGTGAAGAGCTATGTCACAAGCTGCAATTGGCCAAGAAGAAGCACCCTTGCCCTTACAAGGTTCAATGGCTAAGCGACTCTGTCATGTTTCTTTTAAGATCGGCGCCTACAAGGACACCATTGAGTGTGATATGGTTCCTATGTCCGTGTGCCATCTTCTCTTGGGAAGACCTTGGCAATTCGACCGCGACATCATCCACAACAGGAGAACAAACCACTATAGCTTCAAAATGAAGGGCACGGAGTTCATGCGACGACCTATGTCTCCAAGCCAAGTGATCACCAACAAGCAAGCATCGACCCATTGTGGAGAGACTAGTGAGAAAGTGAACAACCAAAAAGAGAGTGAGCGCCACAAGCCAAAATTGAGCGACTCTTCGCCACGAGAGAAAAACCTAATCCTCTTTGCCACAAAAAGAGAGATAAGAGAAGTGTGTGAGAACCCCTCGAGTGTCATCCACTAAGTCCTAGTGTGCAAAGATGAGGTGGCAAAGACTAACTCTCCTAATCCTCTTCTTCTAGTGTTGTCTAACTTGTTGCAGGAATTCGTGGATGTCTTTCCCGATGAGCTACCTCCCGGTCTCCCTCCTCTACGTGGCATCGAACATCGGATCGACCTAATCCCCGGCGCACCTCTTCCTAACAAGGCTCCATACCGCGTCAACCCTGAAGAAACCAAAGAAATACAAAGGCAAGTCCAACATCTCATAGATCATGGACATGTGCGTGAAAGTTTGAGTCCTTGTGCCGTACTGGTCATTCTTGTGCCAAAATGAGACGGTAACTTTCGCATGTGTTCCGATTGTAGACCTATCATTGCTATCGCCGTTCGCTATAGGCATCCCATCCCATGCCTCTACGATATGCTAGATGAACTTAGCGGTGCCACTATTTTCTCCAAAAATGATCTTAAAAGTTGTTACTATCAAATCCTCATACAAGAGGGTGATGAATGGAAAACCGCTTTCAAAACAAAGTTTGGATTGTATGAGTGGTTACTCATGCCTATGGGTCTATCGGAAGCACACAGTACTTTCATGCGCCTTATGCATTATGTGCTTCGTCCTTACATTGGTGTATTTGTTGTAGTTTACTTTGATGACATTCTTGTGTTTAGCAAATCCCTCAAAAACATGTGAATCATATTAGGGCTGTTTTGCAAACACTTCGAAAAGAACGTCTCTATGCTAATATGGATAAATGCACTTTTGGTGTTGACAAGATCATTTCTTGGGCTTTATTGTGTCTTCCAAGGGAGTTCATGTAGATGGGTCTAAAGTTGAAGCAATTAAAACTTGGCCCCAACTCACTAGTTTGCAACAAGTGCGTAGTTTTGTTGGTCTAGCGGGATTTTATCATCGCTTTGTGAAAGACTTTAGCACTCACCGGTACGCGTCAGTGCTATACAAACGGTTTTTAACCCTTTCGCGACAGTGTTCGGAACTATCACCTAGTGAGTGTGGGCGATAGGAGGGTCCTTCCCACACGACCCAGAAACCGTCGGGGATAGGGAGCCTTGATGCATACAGTTGCCCCTATATAACCGTTTCCAATGTCTCACATATCTGAAACGCTTCATCCTTGCTACTTGTGTGTGCTCGCATTGCCATCCCAATCTGAGTTTTGTGGTTTTACCTAAACCCAGGCATATTCCAGGCCCAGGCAGATTCCAGGCACGGGATTTTTCTAGGCATGTACCAAACTGGCTCTACATTTACGATGCCTGGCACATCACAAACAGTTCATGATTATAAACCGTGTACGATAGGTAGACATTCACACATATTTTGTTTTTCCGCACCATATGTGATAGTGTCTGACATCACACACGCTTTGCAAACAACAACTATGTGCATTGTTACAAATGTTTCCACTCTGTGAACCGTGTCAGATTATGATGTATATTGCACATGTTGTGCTTTATTAACCGTATGCGCTGTAATGACCTGCACATAGTAATTTTGCCCTAATTTAATTGCTGCTATTTAAAATTGTACCTAATTTAAACTTGAAAGTAGGCTATAGCTTTATTCATATCCTTCAGGTTCAAACAACCAAAGCCATTATTCAATTCACAGGTACATATGTTTAAGAATTACATAAGCACCAAATAAAGAATGATGAACCAGGGTTCTATACTTGTACTATTACAGATGGTAAAGAAAGAGGCGACCGACATTCTGGTGGTTGAACAAGGTGAAGCGGAATGGCCCTATTGTGCTCTCCTAGATGCAGAAGGCACGCAGGACTCTAGTCCAACCCCTTGTGATGGCCGGCCGCCAATCATGTAGTTTGACAGGTAATCTTGAGTAAACTGCTTCAGGATCCACTGCAAAGGAAAAAAATTCAGACATTGTCATCTAACACCACTCATTACGGGCAGTAAAAAGAAGGATACATAGTTCTTACTTACCATCCCGCAGTTCACTGTTAGCTTGCATAAAGTGTAAACATATAGTTCGATTGATATCTTGTGACCCATTTTAATAACAATCTTTATCAGTTTACTCACATGATGTTGGTTCATGAATATCTCATTTCCCCATACGCAGAAAGGGTCGAAGTGTGGATCTTTGGCAATGGCATGTGTACTTAAAAGCACCAAGTAAATATTAGAAGCTAAACAACAATTGCAAAATGATGTAGTACAACACTCCCTCCATCCCATTATGTAAGATTTTATACACGTATATCTAGACATCATCAGAACATTAAGGTAACATGAACATTAAGGTAACACTCTTCCTTGTTGCTATGTAGCCTGGGATTGCATATTTAGACATTTCGTGTAGTGCATGTTGCCATGTAGCCTCAGATATATTAAATATGGCCCTAGTTAACCTACTGATAAATGGGTTACTGTCGGATTACGGGTTCCGACAGACCCTTAAGCTTTGAACTCTGGGGTGCGCACGGAGATCACTCCCCCTACCGGCTCACGTCTCGTCGCCTCGCAAAGGATCTAGGCTACACGAAGAACAACACAAGGGACGCAAGGTTTATACTGGTTTATGCCACCATGGTGGTGTAATACCCTACTCCAGTGTGTGTGGTGTGTGGATTGCCTCAGGGGCTGATGAACAATACAAGGGAAGAACAGCCTCGCGAGGGATGTTCTTGTGGTGGTGTTGTCTCTTTGGTCGGGTGATTCTCCATGCCTCTATGCTATGGTGGCTAGTCCTATTTATAGAGCAAGGCACTGGTCCTCTTCCCAAATATTGAGCGGGAAGGGCGCCAAAAATTGGCCATTTTGAAGGGGAACATCTAGTACACTTATCCTGACTAAAGTTGGTCCTCGCCTGCCAAAGACTCTGATGATGACGCCTTCCTGGGCTCTACGATGACCTCCATCCTGCTGTTCTGCTGGTCTTGGTCTTGTTGCACCGGAATGGTAACCTTTGACCGATGCCTTGGCATGTGCTTGCCCCCTTTGCGCCGAAGGGGAAACAAGGACACTGCCCAGGCCGGCGCCCGCCTGGCGCCCGCCTGGCTTCGATCGTCATGGCTAGTGTCACGGGCACCTCGTGAGGTACCCCGCCTTGATCTCTCCGCCTCCTCACGAGCGAGCCTGACGAGGCTGCGCCTGAGGAAGCTTCCTGTCGTCCGCCCCGCGAGGCTTGGCCCCTCGCGAGGGTCTTGAGCTTGTGTTGAAGAAGATGGGCCGTACTGGGCCACTCCTTGAGCCACGCCGAAGGCCGCAGGCAGGCAAGTCTGCGTACCCCCGTTCCCAGAACGCCGACAGTAGCCCCCGGGCCCAAGGCGTGCCCGGACTTGGCTTAGCAGAGAAGCGAAGGGGCAAGTGTGAAGCGCCGCGGGCCCCAACAGCCTGCGGCCTTGGGCGACGCATGGTGGTTGATTGGACGTGGGCGTCCCTGTTTCCCCATGCCCCTCATTTTGCGCCCGGCTAGGCGGACCCGTGGTTGCACACAGTCATCCCTCTTTTCACCGTTCACGCGTCTCCTGCTCTCCCTCCCCCCTTGAGCTCCAACCTCTGCTTCCAAATCAATCTCAACCTCTCCCCCTTCCTGCTGCCATGGCGCCAACGAAGAAGGGGTAGGGAAGAAGCCCACACCTTCGCCCCGCTCGCCGCCGTCGGCGGCTCCTGCCGTCGACCAGTCGATCATACTCAATCTAGAAGCTCCGGACAAGGTCAGCTCTGCCCTTGCCACCATCTTTAACGAGTGTGGGAGGATGACGGTCTGGCCTGCATCTCACTCCTCCTTTGATAGAGTAGTCACTGAGGTCCGATTATTCGCCGATGCTCTGTGGGCGGGTCTGGTTCCCCCCTTTTCTGATTTCTTCAATGTTGTACTCTCCCATTATCAGATCCACATGATGCACTTGCGTCCCGAATCCATTACTCTCCTTGCCATTTTCGCCTTTGAATGCGAGGCCATGGTGGGTATTCCTCCTTCCGTTGCCCTTCTGTGTCACTTCTTCTCTTTGCACTTGAGTGACCCCTCTCAATGCTCGGGGTGCGTGAGCTTCCTTGCTGTGCCGGAGACAGCTGTGTCAGGGGGTCAATTTCAGCCTTCCTCCTCCCGCAGCTGGGTTCCGAGAGTGGTGGCTGTACGTGGATGTCGGAGTGCCCAGCCCCCTGCTCTTGGAGTCAACCTTGCCCGCTGTCCCCAACTCGGCCTGGGGCCATGAGATGCTCACGAGCCCCCGGCTCGCCTTCGTCTGGCGTCGCTTCGGGAACTTGAGGGCGCTCGACTTGACAGCACCCAAGGTGGTGAAGGAGTTCCTTCAGAGCCGCATCGCCCCTCTCTAGCGTCATTCCCGCCGGATGCGGGCCTTTGGGGGCATGAAGACCGTATGAGGCTCCAGAAGGAAGATCTGGCGCCCGAAGTGCTGAGGAAGGTCCTTATGATTCTGACTGGAGATCCCACTCCAGGCAGCCTTCGGCAAGGAGCTGCCCTATTGTACCTTTGCTCGAGAAGGGCCGACTTTGTGAAGCAGATGCCCAGTTTTGATGAATGGGGGTTGCCCCCAGCCGGCCTCATGGGGTCTCGTGAGAATCCTGTTGCTGTGATGGCCCTTCTGGTCGCCCGCGACAGTCCTTCCTCAAGTTGTGGAGCTGGGAGGCGAGGGCCACCGGGGCCCGAGGGGGCTGCTGTCGAGATAAAGACGCCGCGCGCAACTCCTAAGGTGGCACCTCCTGAAGCCTGCCCCGAGGCAGTTGCAAATGTCGAGTTGCAGCCTGCGGCTCCTGAGGCCGAGGCTCCAGAGGCCCCGGCCACCCTCCATGAGGCGGCGCCTGGCGGTGTGCTCCAGGCCAATGCCTTCGACACTGATCATCCTGACGCCTCTTCCTCGCCGCAGTCAGACCCTTGCACCGAGCTCCTAGGCCGCTTCCGCGTAGACTTCGAGGCCCTCCGAAAGAGAAAGGAAGCCTTGGGTGGTGATGATTACCCTTGCCGCCTATCAAAGCGCAGGAAGTACTTTACCATTGATGAGTAAGTCTTCTCCCCTCTTGGTCCCTTGCTTTCCCATTGCTTCAGCTGACAATTACCTTGCAGGGCCCTTCCTGCCGAGTTCATGGAGGCAGCTGAGGAGCCATCCCCTCAAGCTTCTCCCTCTCCACCAATTTTGAGCGCCCCGAGCTCGAGTACCGCTCTTGCCGTGGGGCTGGTTGGAGAAGTGAGCCGTCCAGCAGAGCATCCTGACTCTGCGCGCCTCATGCCCCTTCTTCGCGAGCTCTCCTGGGGCACAGCCAGCCTGCCCCGAGCTCCTCCTTTGGTCGTGGACGGCGACTGGCTAAGGTTGATCTTGCATTCTTCCTTGGGGGGCGCACCAGCTTCAGGCCAGTCTTCTAGCAGGGTGTGCCCGGCCATCACGAGGGCGCCAGCCCCCAGCCCCCTGCCTAGAGGGGAATGCCGGTTCCTGGTCCTCCTCATGCGCCAGGGGCGGAGGATGACGCGGAAGACATGCTAAGGCACGCTCGGGAGCATCGCGCCCTTCGCCAAGAGTTTCTTCAGAGGGCGGCCGATGCGGTGAGCCAGCTCGGTGCGGAGCTTGCTAGTGAGGATGCGCGCCTTGAGGCCGAAGGCCTGCGCCTTGCTGAGGAGAGGCGTAAGCTGAAGGTAGCCATCGCCCTCGCGCATCATCAGTGTGATCTTGACAATGCGAAGGCCGAAGCGTCGCTAGCGGCTTTGCGGGAAGCCTTCTCCCAAGCCGTCGAGGAGGCTCGGGAGGCAGACCGACGGCGCAAGGCTGCAGAGGAGCGTGCATGGGAGCTCCAAGCCTGGAGCAACTCCCTGGAGCAGCAAGTGGAGCTGCGTCAGGCAGCCCTTGTGTCGCTGAAGGGGGCTTCCATCGACCAGGCGGAGCTCCAAAGACATGAGGAGGCGCTGGCACTGGAGGCCACTGAGCGCACCCTTGATCTCGAGCGGTTGGAGACGAGGGAGCGCCTGGTGGCACAGGCGGAGGATGATGTCGCCGCGCGGGAGGCTCGAGCCCAAGAGGTGGTTGACCGTCGCGTGGAGGAGGCTTGCTCGAACCTTGAGCGCGAGTACGGGGAAAGGCTGGAGCTGATCAGGGTCGAAGTGGAGGGCAGGACCGCCGCCCTTAAGGCCAAGCTGGAGGAAGTGACGCGGCGTGCGGACACCTCCGGGGCTGCCCTTGTCGCGGTGCAGGCGGAGCTGGCTTCTTCCCGCGCCAAGGTGCTCCTTCTTCATCAGAGGGTTGATGATGCTGAGGCCGTTGCGCAGCAGAACAAGGACGAGATACGTCAGCGGTAGACCTTGGAGCACGTGCATGGCCCCATGCTCAGCACGCTCCGGGAAAGGGCTAACGCGGCCTTGGGCACATCTGTGAGGCGGCCGTTGGGGAGCCCCATGTGATTAACTATGCCGGCAACCTTCGGTTCTTCACAGATGTGGTGACGCAGCTGGAGACTCAGTCGGGCAGGGCCGATAGGCTTGTGGAAGAGAGGAGCCGTGCCCTGCTTGGACGTGCTTTCTCTCGCGTCTTTAGTTATCTTCAAGATAGGGACCCCCTCTTTGATTTTGACGCCGCCATCGCTCCGGTACCCGTGGCCATCCGGGGCGATCTGGCGCACTGGGTGGAAGACAACGTGGACGCCCTTGTTAGGGCCTTCACCACTGATGTTGACGGCGTGGTTGTGGCTGCTGATGAGGGCGGTGTGGTGAATGATCCGGATGCTGATGATGGCGACGTCGCGGGCGACGTCGAGGCCAGCGACGCCAGTGATGACTCCGAAGGTGCCCCTAAAGATGCATTGGGAGATTTATCCGATTGATCGCGTGTTATTCCTACTGTTTACCCTGCGCAGAAAGAGTTCGGGCTTGGCCCTAAAGGTCGTAAGAGCATTTTGGGAGGGGGAGCCCCTCGTGTAAAACTTGCAGTCAGTGTATTTGTAGACATGATATTGTATGCACGCTTATGCCGAGCCATTGGCCCCACGATGGGATAGTTAACTTTGTTTACCTTTGGCCCGGACGGGCCCCGAGCGATCCTGCGGGGGTTGCAGTGCCCCGAGTGCCTCCCGAGTGGACCCACTGATCCTGTAACGAGAACCTCCTGAGAGGGCGTAGTGACAGCAGTCTGGGCTGCATACATGCCTGGCCTGGCCCAATTCGCGAGGGGCTCGTGAGGGGAGGCAGCTGATGCTGAATGGACGCAAAGCAGTAGCCAGAACGCGAGAGATTGCTCGAACGAGACTAAACACCCCTTCCCCGAACACACGCAAGTATCAAGCTCAAATCCAACTTAAATTCAAACCGAGGAAATTCGACAACCAAGAGAAAGGCAAAAAAGCAGAAAAGCTGCGTCCGGCACCTAGTCTAGTCTTCGACGTCTTCTCACCACCGCGGAGCTAAGTGCTGCCACTGGGCGTGGGCGGGAGCCCCCGAGGCCCGAGGGCGGCTCTCCGGAGACTCTGGGGCGTGTACATGCCCACTCATTATTATGTGAGAGTGTCACGAGGCGGCGAGATTCACAGGCACTGGGCCTTCTTCACAGGTACCGGCCTTGCTTCATATCGCCATACGAGGGCCCCGCCTTCCGCCACACTCTATTGCCACCGACGACGACCGGAGACCAAGGACGCCGCCGATGGGATAGAGAGGTTGCCAGCGGTTCCCCCGACGACCATGGGTCCTCTGCCGGGGGCAGGCCCTGGGGCACCTACCCGGCAGAGGGCCTACCTCCTGAGGACGCCTTGCTCCGAGCGCCGTGGGGGTGAGGCCGGATCTCGGCCCCTCTCTGTCAGCCCCCGGTGCCCTCCTCCTGAGGGGTAGGAAGCCACCGGATTGGGGTGGCCATCTACCACGGCGACCTGTACCTCCTGTGACTCATGGTTAGTGTAAGCTTGCTCCTAAGAAATTAGCGGTACCCGATAGTTGCTGCCACCAGCGCGGTCGTCGAGGCCCTCCTAGGGTTCCTGAAAGAGTTCAGCTTCCGGTGTCTCTTCCCTCCAGCCTGGGCCAAGGAACGAGCCATGGTCTTCTTCCAGTGCGCTCCCTTGATCTACCATGTGGGGCACATAAGCTTCCGGGGCCGCCGCCCCAAACGCTTCGTTGTAGTGCCCCACGTGCCACGCAGTCCTGCTCGAAGTGCTGTCTTGGGGGTGGTAGCATGGGGGCCCGCCGGGACCGTGGGCCGCAGTGAACACCCCTTCGCCGGTCGGAGGCAGACCCGGCACTGTTGGTCGCCCGGCACTGATGGCCAGGTTAGCGCTGGGGGGGGGGGGCTTGGAACCCGCTTGAAGCTGCATGGGCGCGTACGGGGCCTCCATTCGGTCTGTTCTGGACCTGGGGTGGCATCTGGGTGCAGAAGGGATGAGCCCCCGAGGCGGCGGAGCTCAGGAGCTCTGCTACCCGCTCCAGTAGCACGTCGCGGCCGCCCTCCAGCAGCCTGCATCATAGTAGTTCTCGGGCCACCGTGAGCGCGGCCCTCGAGTTTGGCTGCTCCTCTCGGGTGTACAACACTGTGGCTGCGGCGTGGCTTGAAGCTCTTGCTGCTGACCGCACCTGCCGCGACGTGAGAGTAGGCGACGCCTGGCCACGTCGCACGCGGCCCGCAGTGTCCTACGGAGCACGGGCTACCTGGGGCACAAGGTTGAGGTCGCCCTGGGCAGGCGGCTCGGTGCGGGTAGGCCAGGCCGCCCAGGGGTCGGGGTTTCCCATCGGGTCGCCGAACATGATGATGACGATGCGACGGAACGCGAGGCGGCGGAAGAAAGATTCCGGCACACCCCTACCTGGCGCGCCAAATGTCAGATTATGGGTTCCGTCAGACCCTTAAGGTTCGAACTCTGGGGTGTGCACGGAGATCACCCCCCCTACCGGCTCACGTCTCGTCACCTCGCAAAGGATCTAGGCTACACAAAGAACAACATAAGGGACACAAGGTTTATACTGGATCAGGCCACCATGGTGGTGTAATACCTTACTCCAGTGTGTGTGTTGTGTGGATTGCCTCAGGGGCTGATGAACAATACAAGGGAAGAACAGCCTCGCGAGGGATGTTCTTGTGGTGGTGTTGTCTCTTTGGTCGGGTGATTCTCCATGCCTCTATGCTATGGTGGCTAGTCCTATTTATAGAGCAAGGCCCTGGTTCTCTTCCCAAATATTGAGCGGGAAGGGCGCCAACAATTGGCCATTTTGAAGGGGAACATCTAGTACACTTATCCTGACTAAAGTTGGTCCTCGCCTGCCAAAGACTCTGACGATGATGCCTTCCTGGGCTCCACGATGACCTCCATCCTGCCGTTTTGCTGGTCTTGGTCTTGTTGCATCGGAATGGTAACCTTTCCCCGATGCCTTGGCCTGTGCTTGCCCCCTTTGCACCGAAGGGGAAACAAGGAAACTGCCCAGGCCGGCGCCCGCCTGGCGCCCGCCTGGCTTCATTCATCATGGCTTGCGTCACGGGCACCTCATGAGGTACCCCGCTGTCGGTGTCAAAACCGGCGGATCTCGGGTAGGGGGTCCCGAACTGTGCGTCTAGGCGGATGGTAACAAGAGACAAGGGACACGATGTTTTTACCCAGGTGCGGGCCCTCTCGATGGAGGTAAAACCCTACTGCTGCTTGATTAATATTGATGATATGGGTAGTACAAGAGTTGATCTACCACAAGATCAGAGAGGCTAAACCCTAGAAGCTAGCCTATGGTATGATTGTTGTTCGTCCTATGGACTAAATCTCTCAGGTTTATATAGACACGGAGAGGGCTAGGGTTACACCGAGTCAGTTACAATGGGAGGAGATCTACATATTGTATCGCCAAGCTTGCCTTCCACGCCAAGGAAAGTCCTATCCGGACACGGGACGAAGTCTTCAATCTTGTATCTTCATAGTCCGGGAGTCCGGCCAAAGGTCATAGTCCAGTCATCCGGACACCCCCTAATCCGGAACTCCCTTAGTAGCCCCCGAACCAGGCTTCAAATGATGATGAGTCCGGCGCATAGATTTGTCTTCGGCATTGCAAGGCGGGTTCTTCTCCAAATACCATATACCTGTCGAATAGTGTCCGGCTTCTGATGAATGTTGCGCTCCTTGGCTTCCGCACCCAATAATGGCCATCTTCCACGTGTCAAAAGAATGCGAAAAGACAGGGGTTCTTTTTTCATTTACCCCCCTAGCTGTGCAAATGGGCCGCCTATAAAAGAGACAGGGATATAGATACGAATCACACCATCTTCCCTCCGCGAGCATTCATCGGAGCGTATTTGACAGAGATCCATTCCATCATGGCCGGTCAATGCAACTCCTCCTCTTGCCCCTCCAGCCCTCGGCCTGGAGATTGGGAGAGGTGTTTTGTCCCGCACAGCAAGCTAGTAGCGCTCCAAACCAAGGGGCTCCTCCCCCCAGCATACATGATCCCAGTTCGAGCCGGGATTGCCACCTATAATGGCGGAGAGCAGGCGGAGAGCGTCCCCAATCCCTCCAAAGGAGAGCGGGTATGCCTTGTCCCATATTTAATAAGAGTGCTCAGATTTCCAATTCATCCGTTTCTCCCGGGGCTTCTGGAGTTCTATGGCCTCCAGCTGCATGACCTCACGCCTACCTCCATATTGCATAATGCGGGCTTCGTGGCCCTTTGCGAGCTGTTTTTGGGCATCGAGGCCCATTTCGCGCTGTGGAAGAAGTTGTTCTGCCTCGTGCCCCGTTCTCAGGAGGGGTCGATTTATCAAGTGGGCGGAGCCGAACTATGGCGCATCGCTGGGACCGGATATCTATCCGGAACCCCAAAGAAGGTGTCCGAAGACTGGCCTTCAGAATGGTTTTATATAGAAGACGTCCCCCTGCTGGACCCTGTACGGATCGGCCTCCCTGAGTTCAATAATGCTCCCTTGAAGAAACGCCTGAGCTGGCGTCCACGAAGCCCTCAGAGGGAAACTGACAGGGTCGTCCTTTACTTGATGAGCCAGATAAGGTTGTTAGCTCATTCCGGACTGACCATGATCGAGGCCAGGGCCACATGCATTACGTGGGGGGTGCAGCCGCTTCAGTACAGAGGCCACCCCATGTGGGATTTCAACGGGGAGGACGATGCCACCCGGTGCGGTCGCAAGGGGCCAGATTCGGCTGCCACCCTAATGAAGATCTTATCCGCTTTGTACAAGGGAGAAGAGGAGGAATTCCTCCGGGTCAACCCACGGGGCGGATTCTCTATGTACGATCCTCCAAGCTGGGTAAGCGAACACTTTCACTTGCCTATCCGTTTTCATATTCCCATAGTTAAGTACTTAGTCTAGCAATTTTAACGCAGGAGCTACGCCAGACTGTAAAGGAGATAAACAACCCTCCTCCACAACCCGAGGACCCGGAACGGTCCCTCGACCCGGACTCCCAAGAGGACCCGGACTTGTGTGTGGAGCTGATTGATGGGGTGTTTCATCAATTGAGTAAGGACAACACCTTAGTGGCCATTACGGCTGATTATCCCGGACTACTTCCAGCCTCAAAGGTAACCGAGACCGAAGTCCCAGTACTTTCAAGAGGATCCATCTGTGCTTATTTTTGATCGCCGTATGACAATGGCATTTTTTGCAGGGGAAGTCCTTGAGGCGAAGGGCCAAGCCTGCGGTGGCTAGCCAACAAGGGCCATCGAGGCCCAGCGGGCTAAAAAGAAGTGCGGACCGGATCGAGAAACCGGCCCAACGGTACGGCGTGCGACTTTAATGCCCAGGGTTTATGCCTTCAAGGCATACTGACGCTCATGCTCTCTTTAGGAAGAAGAGCGCCCACCGGACTATATCCACCGGCCAGGCTTCAAGGCCGGGTCCGGAAGCGGAGGCGAACACGGGGCGCGCACCGGATGCTCCTCCGACAGAGGACATGGATGGGCTATCTGCCACCAATTCAGAGGTGGAGAGTGCCATAAACCATAGGCATCGCTGGACTGTTCTTTGTGATGCATGTTTTTCCCAAGAGGCGTTGGACGCCTTTAATACGGGAGATACGTACCTCCGTGCCGCTCAAAATGGTCTAGCCAGAGCCATAGAGCAGTATGTAAAAGACATACGGGTGAGTAAATCTGATAGTTATATATGTCAGTAGCCCCCGAGACTTGAAACAGTTAAAATAACTGATTTAAGGATCATTTGTTGTGCAGGATCTTACAAAAAAGAATACGCAACTGTCCCAGGAGCTGGAAGAGTGCAAGGCCCAACTTGAGGCCACACTAGCCGCCGCGGGGAATGCCAAGGAGACCCCCTCGGGTAATATATGCTTCGAAAGATGAGTATGTTGTGAAGTGCGACATGTGTGCAATTCTGACATCCACAGTACAGATGGCGCCGGAGTGGATCTGGACAAGCAACAACTCCTTCGCCAGTTAAAGGCTGGCGAGAGCGAGCTTACGAGGGTGAGGCAAGAGAAGAACAAGCTTCAAGATGCCAACACCCAGCTGGGCGAGGAACTAAAGGATGTTCGTGCTCAGCTGTCGGATTCCGTAAAGGAGAATCGGCGGCTTCGACGCGGGATTTTTAGTAAGTGCTTGAGCGAACCTTCAAAAAAAGAGTTCGGCGAGGAAGTCAATTGACAAAGTTATGTCTGTAGGTATGCTGACAGGTCGGCCTGCGGAGGAAATGCCCGGTTCTACGGGTGACCTTCTTCCCGAGCTATCGCAACTGCACGAACGAGTTCGGCAGGCAATGCAAGGCGTCGTCCAGGCTTTGTGGCCATCCCTCTCCATGCCCTAAGGCCTTGGAGAGCTTGTAGAGAAGCTAAAGGGAGCGTGGCAGCGCTTCCGTTTATGGAAGGTATCGGCCTGCCGTCAAGGCGCCAGGGAGGCATGGGCCATGGTGAAGACGCGGTACACGAAGGCTGACCCGAACCAGATGGCCGAGGTCGAACTTGTGGGGCCTGATGGGAAGGAGATCCATGTCAGTTCAGTGTATGACCAGGTAGAGCTGGCTGCCAAGTATTCCCAACAGGACTGTAAATTGGACAGCCTGTTGGATGGTATTGAAGAAGAATATACCCAGTCAAATTGACTATGTAATTTAAAATGACATGTAAAATGCCTTCTAGCCGGATTGTAGATCATTTGTCATTGCGGACCTTTTCGCTTCAACCTCTGGACCCAATAGTCCGGAGTGTGTCCGAATACCCTCTCGGTTATGTAAGAACCGGGGCATGCGTGGAGACCAGGCGTAGGGGTCATTAGTGCTTTAGCAGACAAGTGCCCAACTAGTTATGTTATATTACATTGTTAGTAAGAAACATCTTCCAGGGATAATAGTTCCGTTAGGGGTTCCTTTCCCTGGGAGGCATGCCCTAAAGTGCATGTCCGGACTGCGAAAAAAAGCAGAAAAGCATCTGGGGGCGGATAAATAAACAAGTGAAAAATCATCTTTTAGTTCACAGACCGAATAGTCCCTTAAGAACGCTAGCTTTCGGCTTCACCCAGTCTGAGGTACACATCCCGCTGACCTGGCAGTAACAATCACAGAGGTGCTCCCTTTACCACCTAGCCGAACAATCGGGAACGTAGGGGTAAGCACAGGAGCCAGCCAACCTAGCTTGGCCAAAACTTAAGTCATATCGATGCATATAATGGTGAATAAAAGGTACATGCAGAGGTGTGACACATGTGTTGGGCATGTGTAACGCCCCGGATTCGATGCACCAGGTGTCTGCCAGTTATTCGCCGCTGTTGCCATGTCATTTGCTTGCGTGTTGCATTTTATCATGTCATCATGTGCATCTCATTTTGCATACGTGTTCGTCTCGTGCATCCGAGCCTTTTCCCCGTTGTCCGTTTTGCAATCCAGTGCTCCTATGCCCTCCGGCGTTCCCCTTTCGTCTCTCGTTGTGAGCGAGTGTTAAACGTTCTCGGAATGGACCGAGGCTTGTCAAGTGGCCTTGGTATAGCACCGGTAGACCGCCTGTCAAGTTTCGTGCCATTCGGAGGTCATTTGATACTCCAACGGTTAACCAGGTAACCGTAAAAGCCTTTGTTGTCTTGCAGCCCAACACCCTTCCAAAGTGGCCCAAAACCCATCTAACTCCCCTCCATGCTCTAGGTCGTTCGATCACGATCGTGTGGGTGAAAACTGCTCCTCATTTGGACTCTCCTAGCTCCCTCTACCTATAAATATACCCTCCCCACGAAATTCGCGGATGTTTTCCTACCCTAACCCTAGCCCCGCTCCTCTCCGCGCCGCCGGACACATCCGGACGCAGCCGGACGCGTCCGCCCGCCGCCCCCGGCGAACCAGGAGCTGCCACGTGGCCCAGGCGCCCGCGCCGACGCCCCCGGCCCGCCGAGCCCTCTCCCGGCCCCCGCACCCCGCGCCTCGCCCGCTCGCCCCGCCGCCGGATCCCGCCGCCGCCGCCCTCTCCCGTGGCCCGCCGCCGCCGTCGCCTGCCGCCGTCCGCCGGCCGCCTCCGCCTCCGCGCCGGAGCTCTGCCCCGCCTCGCCGTGCGCCTTCCCCGCGCCCCGCGTGAGAGCGCCGCCGCCCCTCGGCCCCCGCCGTCCCGCGCCCGGCCTCCACCGCCTGCTACCTCCCGCGCCGGCCCCGGCCGCCGCCGCCGGCCGCCGCCCGCCGCGCCGCGCGCGTCCTCCTGCCGCGCCGCCCGGCCTCCCCTCGCCTCCTCCAGCCGGATCCGGCGAGGAGCGCCTCGGATCCGGCCTCCCCGAGCATCTCCGGTCGTCCCCATCCTTCTCCGGCCGCCTTCTCCGGCGAAATCCGTCCTGCCTCGGAATCCGTGCCGAAGGTTGACCCCCGAAATCCTAAGTCCCCGTAGTTTTTGTAATTTTCATGCCATGTTCATGCTGTCGTATCTCTGCATTCGTAGCTCCGTTTCGTGCGTGTAATATGTCAAATTGTTCGCCTCGACGAGTACATCATTTCATTCCATTGCATCATATTCATTTGAGGTCTTCTAGATGCCTGAATCATCGTTGTAAGAGTGCTTCATGATGTTTTCTGCTGTCTGTTATCAGAACGAGCTCTTTTGTCATTTTTGCCATGATTGATGTGTGCATCCTATGAGGTTGATGTCTACAGTGGTTTTGAACTATGCCATGTTTTCTTTACAGAGGTGCTTACCATGTATTTTTTTGGTCAATGTGGTGACTAGCACAAGCATGCAAACTAGGCTTCGTGATGTTGCTGATTTTAGTCCCTGTTCTGCTATTATTTTGATGCCATGTAAACTTGCTGCTACAGAGAGATCCATGCATATTTAGAGATACTTCAGTAAGGGTGTTTTGAACATGTGATTTTTGTCTATCTATTCATGCCCTTTGTTGCAATTATGGAGTAGTCTAGCATGTCGTTTTCGTGCTCTACTTTTGCTTCAAAATGTTTCCTGGCAGATTGTTTACATGTTATTCAATTTGGCCAAGCTTGCTATAGTTGATCCTTGCATGCTATGGACTTGTTCTTAACTTGGTTTGTTTCACAAACATGCCTTCTTGATGATGCTATACTTATCTTGTCATGCAATGACTTGTGGTGAGTGAATCGAGCTTGTTAAGTAGGGTACATTATGTTGCTGTTTTGCTAGGCTGAATCTGTTATTTCGCGATGCTATATGAACATGTTGCTACTAATCATTCTATGCATAATCTGGAGATGTTCTATAAACATGTTTTTATCTACATGTCATCCTCTATCCATCAATGCCCGTGGTTGCATTTATAGGTTGCTGTAGCTTGTTCATATCTTGCTCCAAAGTTGCTTCATAATGTTCCTGTCAGCCTGTTAACATTAAGTTCAGTTGTTACCATGTGTTTTCCTAGTGATCCATGCACCCTATGACCTTGCTATTGCCACGGTTATTTCACAAATATGTCTTCTTACTGTTGGGTGCCTTGCCATGCTATATTTTTCTCTGTAGTGAGTTGCACAAGCTCATCTACATGCCTTCATAATTCTGTTTCTGCCATGTATGAATCTGTAATATAACTTGCTATGTTTACATGGGTGTCATCATATTTGCTGATCCCTTTTGGCTTATGGTCAGTAAGGGACATTTGATCTATGCTTTGAGTAGAATCATGCCATGCCTTTGTTTGCTATGATAAGTTCCTGTAACATGTTGTTTGATAGCTCTAAACATTGCATCGTGATGTTATTTTCTGCAAAGTCTGAAATTGTTATAACTTGCAATCTTACCATGTGTGTTTGAGCATGTTCTAGTGATTTTTGGAGATAGATCAGTGTTCATGTTTTGTAATGCTTTACCTGTACATCATGTCCATGCCTTTGGTTTTCTTAATGGGGTACTGTAGCATGTTGTTTTGATGCTTGCAATATGCCTAGTTGCTATTTTGGACAGCTTGTCCTTTAAACTTGTTTCAAGTGTGTGTTGAACCGTTGCTCTGTTTTGAGTGTGCTCTATATGAAACTTGCTTGATTTTGCATGTAATTTCATATTATCATGTAGCATCCATGTTTTGAGGTGTTTGCTTGATGTTTGGGTGCATTTTGCATCAATGCCATGTTTGACTTGTTTTGCTCATATCTTCTAGGCCGTAGCTCCGAACTAAATGAACTTTATATGTAACTTGACTAGAATCTCGTCTAGATCATCTTTGTGCATCTTAACTTGCTGTTTAACAACTCGAATATAAGGTTTATTCAGATCTGGACCAATTTCGAAATTTGCATATGAGGACTTACCGGAATTGTTCTATGTTGTTCCCGGCCTCATTTAAACTTGTCTTGATGTGTTGCTCTTGTTTGCATCATCTCTTGCCATGAGTAGCTTCATGTAGCCTTGTCATGCATCATGCTTGTTTGTGCATCATGTCATGTTCATGTGTGGTGTGTTTACCTTGTTGTGTACTTCTTTTCGATAGTTCCTGTTTCGTTGCGATCGTGAGGATTCGTTCGTCTACGGTTGGTTCGGCTTCATCCGTCCGTCTTCTTCATGGACTCGTTCTTCTTCCTTGCGGGATTTCAGGCAAGATGACCGCTACCCTGGATCTCACTACTATCATTGCTATGCTAGTTGCTTCGTTCTATCGCTATGTTACGCTACCTATCACCTGTTTATCAAGCCATCCCAAATTGCCATGAACCTCTAACCTTTGACACCTTTCCTATGCAAACCGTTGTTTGGCTATGTTACCTCTTTTGCTCAGCCCTCTTATAGCGTTGCTAGTTGCAGGTGAAGTTGAAGATTTCTCCATGGTGGACAGGATTTTGGTTGGGATATCACAATATCTCTTATATTATTAATGCATCTATATACTTGGTAAAGGGTGGAAGACTCGGCCTTTTGCCTAGTGTTTTGTTCCACTCTTGCCGCCCTAGTTTCCGTCATACCGGTGTTATGTTCCCGGATTTTGCGTTCCTTACGCGGTCGGGTGATTTATGGGACCCCCTTGACAGTTTGCTTTGAATAAAACTCCTCCAGCAAGGCCCAACCTTGGTTTTACCATTTGCCTCACCACCAGCTATCCCTTTCCCTTGGGTCGGCCAACCCGAGGGTCATCTTTATTTTAGCCCCCCCGGGCCAGTGCTTGTCTAAGTGTTGGTCCGAACCGAGCGATGTCCGGCGCCCCCTGGGCAACCAGGGTCTATGCCAACCCGACGTCTGGCTCATCCGATGTTGCCCTGAGAACGAGATATGTGCAGCTCCTATCGGGATTTGTCGGCGCATCGGGTGGCTTTGCTGGTCTTGTTTTACCATTGTCGAAATGTCTTGTAAACCGGGATTCCGAGTCTGATCGGGTCTTCCTGGGAGAAGGTCTATTCCTTCGTTGATCGCGAGAGCTTGTCATGGGCTAAGTTGGGACACCCCTGCAGGGTATAATCTTTCGAAAGCCGTGCCTGCGGTTATAGGCAGATGGGAATTTGTTAATGTCCGGTTGTAGACAACTTGACACCAGATCCGAATTAAAATGCATCAACCGTGTGTGTAGCCATGATGGTCTCTTTTCGGCGGAGTCCGGGAAGTGAACACGGTTTCTGGGTTATGTTTGACATAAGTAGGAGTTCAGGATCACTTCTTGATCATTGCCAGCTTCACGATCGTTCCGCTTGTTCTCTTCTCGCTCTTATTTGCTTATGTTAGCCACCATATATGCTTAGTCGCTGCTGCAGCCTCACCACTTTACCCCTTCCTTTCCCTTTAAGATTTGCTAGTCTTGATACCCATGGTAATGGGTTTGCCGAGTCCTTGTGGCTCACAGATTACTACAACAACAGTTGCAGGTACATGTTATTCGATGATCATGACGCGAGAGCGATGCTTGCTTGCGTTGAGTTCTTCTTCTGCTTCTTCTTCGATCAGGGGATAGGTTCCAGGTCGGCAGCCTGGGCTAGTAGGGTGGATGTCGTTTGAGTTTCTGTTTGTGATTCATCCGTAGTCGGATGATGCTCTGATGTATTGTGATGTTGTATTCGTGTGGCATTGTATGCCTTATGTATGTATCCCCATCTATTATGTAATGTTGATGTAATGATATCCACCTTGCAAAAGTGTTTCAATATGCGGGTCTATCCTTGGTGGGACCTTCGAGTTCCTTTTGGATAGGGTCGCATATTGGGCGTGACAAGTTGGTAATCAGGGCCTCGACCGACCCTAGGAGCCCCCTTGATTGATCGTGTAGTTTGGCCGTTGTTGAGTCTAGAAGAAAACTTTTTTGGAGTCTAGTTATATCGGAGAGTAGGAATTCTTTTTACTCCTCAGCCCCTTCGTCGCTCTGGTAAGGAATCTTGACGTAGGTGTTTTTAATTACTTCTCTTCCCCTTCAAATTTTCTTTAGGTTCACGCAGTTGGGTTTCCGGTAGTTGTTCCTCAGCTCTTTTCATCCGGTGCATTTCTCGTCAAGTCAACTCGAGCCTCTTCATCTTTGAGTTCAATCCTCAGTTGTTTTCTTTCCCACCCGCCCACCCTTCTTCTTCTCGAAGCCGGAGTCCGTAATCGAGTATCCATCCTACTCGTGCGAAGTCTTTGCTTTCTTTCCTCAATGATTTCAACCGGTGTTTTCTCTTCAAGATATTCGTCGTTTCCCCTTCCAAGTTGCTTTTGTTTTCCCGCCCTCCCACCTTTTTTCTTCCCGGAGTCTGTCTCTCTCTCGACCATCTATCTCATTCATGTGGAGCCTCTTCAGTCTTTCGTCAGTTATTTCAACCGGTGAATTCTCATCTCGTTCGTCATTATTCATCTCTTTTCTTCTCCGGTGGATTCAATTCAAGTTTTCGGTTGATCATATTATTTTCCTTTGATCAAGTGTTTTCCCTGCTCATTCGCCTCTCGCCAGTTTATCCTTCCGGAGTGCTCAAGACATCTCAGGAGATTCGTCTGTGTTCCAATTAATTCGTGGTGGTCACCTCATTCAAATATTTCAATTGTTCCGGTGCTTCATCTATTTGTTCAACAATCCTTTCCAATGGTGTTTTCTCTTTAGTGGGCCCTAACCCACGGGTCTTTTTCCAGGTCTTACCCGACTCTTCTAATTTCCTCGGAGTTATTCTCAATTCTTTTCAAAGTGTGACGTAAGAATGGATTCCATCAGTCACATGCCTTCCAAGATTGTTTTCAGACTCTTTTCATTGTTGGCTCAACTTCATTGCTTTCCTTTTCTACCGGAGTGTCGCAGTAATTTTGGTGGTGTTTCTCCTCGTCATTTGAAGATCGAAGAAGAGTTTTCATATCATCCTCTCGAATTATTTCAGTTTGTCAGATATTCTTTCTTACCCATCCGGAGTATTTCAGAAGTTGTTTTCCCGTTTCTTTTCATTGGAGGCCATCGTTCTAGAAGAATTCTTCGCCCTCATCATTCCAGTTATCATTCTCTATTTATTACGGTGCTTCATTCAAGTGTTCTTTAATCAGCTCGTTATCTCTTCGTTCTTGTGCATCTAAATCCCCTCTAGCATATTGGTTCTTCTAATTCTTCCCGGTGATTCAGTCTCTTTCATCAGTCATTTCCGAATTCTTACGGTGGTTCATCCAAGATTCTTTTTCCTTGATTACTATTCAATTCATTTGTTGCTTTTCAATCCCACCGGCGGTTCATGAAGACTTTCTCAAGTTTGCGATATCTCACTTCTCAATCCTTTTCAATAAAAATAAGTAGTAGGCAAAAATCCATTGCTTGTCATCAATTTAATTTGATGAAGGATAAGCATACAATAAATCTTATTCTTATTTCATCCAAGTGAGTAATCCCTTCATTCGGAGTTTGTTCTTGTTGAATAAATTCTAGTTCCAAGTGTTCTCCATCTTTTCTTTTCCGGAGTTCAAATTTCCTCAGCCATTTCGTCGGAACCTCCATCTAAATCATCGCAAGGCTCATCTTATTCTTTCTTCCTTCATTCTATCTCATCATCCTTTTGTCACCGGAGTTCTTCATGGTGGTTCTTCATGATTTAATTCATTTCTCAAGAGTTCGTCAAGATTCTTGCTGGTAGAGTTCAAGTATTCTTTTCTTCTCGCGTCTCGAAGTGCAAGTAATTCTTCATTTTCTTTTGAAGTGGAGTTTTGCATTCCTTCGTTCTTCTCAGCTATTCAATCATCTCTGTTTGCAGCTGGTTATCACCTCATAATTTCTGAGATGTTATCCATAAGTCCACAACAAGCTTATTCTTTGTTGTTGATTTTCTCAACAACTTCATTCAATCCTTCCTTCTAAGTTCTTTTCATTCAAATTCTTTCAATTCTTCCGGAGGCATTGCATTGTTCATCTCGTCAAGTGCTATCTCTTTGGGTGAAGCTCATGTTCTATTCTTTCCTTGTTCAACCGGAGTGCTGCCTAAATCCTTTCAGTCTTATTCGTTTCTTTTCTCATTCTAACCACTCCGGTTAGAACGAGTGTTTTCATAGTCTATCTGATTCCGTGAGTTTTTGATTCTCGCCATTCTCGTCGTTCCTCTCTTCTTCTCGAGTGCTCTCGATTCTTTGCTTCTTCTCTTGAGTTCTTGTTTCACCTCTTCCCTTTTCTCTCCCGTCTCGATCCTAAGATCTCGGGACAAGATATCTTGTTAGTGGAGGAGTGTTGTAACGCCCCGGATTCGATGCACCAGGTGTCTGCCAGTTATTCGCCGCTGTTACCATGTCATTTGCTTGTGTGTTGCATTTTATCATGTCATCATGTGCATCTCATTTTGCATACGTGTTCGTCTCGTGCATCCGAGCCTTTTCCCCATTGTCCGTTTTGCAATCCGGCGCTCCTATGCCCTCCGGCGTTCCCCTTTCGTCTCTCGTTGTGAGCGGGTGTTAAACGTTCTCGGAATGGACCGAGGCTTGTCAAGTGGCCTTGGTATAGCACCGGTAGACCGCCTGTCAAGTTTTGTGCCATTCGGAGGTCGTTTGATACTCTAACGGTTAACCGGGTAACCGTAAAAGCCTTTGTTGTCTTGCAGCCCAACACCCTTCCAAAGTGGGCCAAAACCCATCTAAATCCCCTCCATGCTCTCGGTCGTTCGATCATGATCGTGTGGGCGAAAACCGCTCCTCATTTGGACTCTCCTAGCTCCCTCTACCTATAAATAGGCCCTCCCCCACGAAATTCGCGGATGTTTTCCTACCCTAACCCTAGCCCCGCTCCTCTCCGAGCCGCCGGACACGTCCGGACGGAGCCGGACGCGTCCGCCCGCCTCCCCCGGCGAACCAGGAGCTGCCACGTGGCCCCGGCGCCCGCGCCGCCGCCCCCGGCCCGCCGAGCCCGCTCCCGGCCCCCGCACCCCGCGCCTCGCCCGCTCGCCCCGCCGCTGGATCTCGCCGCCGCCGCCCGCTCCCACGGCCCGCTGCCGCCGTCGCCTGCCGGCGTCCGCCGGCCGCCTCCGCCTCCGCGCCGGAGCTCTGCCCCGCCTCGCCGTGCGCCTTCCCCGAGCCCCGCGCGAGAGCGCCGCCGCCCCTCGGCCCCCGCCGTCCCGCGCCCGGCCTCCACCGCCCGCCGCCTCCCGCGCCGGCCCTGGCCGCCGCCGCCCGCCGCCGCGGCTGCCGCCGGCCGCCGCGCCGCGCGCGTCCTCCTGCCGCGCCGCCCGGCCTCCCCTCGCCTCCTCCAGCCGGATCCGGCGAGGAGCGCCTCGGATCCGGCCTCCTCGAGCATCTCCGGTCGTCCCCATCCTTCTCCGGCCGCCTTCTCCGGCGAAATCCGGCCTGCCTCGGAATCCGTGCCGAAGGTTGACCCCCGAAATCCTAAGTCCCCGTAGTTTTTGTAATTTTCATGCCATGTTCATGCCATCGTATCTCTGCATCCGTAGCTCCGTTTCGTGCGTGTAATATGTCAGATTGTTCGTCTCAATGAGTACATCATTTCATTCCATTGCATCATATTCATTTGAGGCCATCTAGATGCCTGAATCATCATTGTAAGAGTGCTTCATGATGTTTTCTGCTGTCTGTTATCAGAACGAGCTCTTTTGTCATTTTTGCCATGATTGATGTGTGCATCCTATGAGGTTGATGTCTACATGTGTTTTGAACTATGCCATGTTTTCTTTACAGAGGTGCTTACCATGTATTTTTTTGGTCAATGTGGTGACTAGCACAAGCATGCAAACTAGGCATCGTGATGTTGCTGATTTTAGTCCCTGTTCTGCTGTTATTTTGATGCCATGTAAACTTGCTGCTACAGAGAGATCCATGCATATTTAGAGATACTTCAGTAAGGGTGTTTTGAACATGTGGTTATTGTCTATCTATTCATGCCCTTTGTTGCAATTATGGAGTAGTCTAGCATGTCGTTTTCGTGCTCTACTTTTGCTTCAAAATGTTTCCTGGCAGATTGTTTACATGTTATTCAATTTGGCCAAGCTTGCTATAGTTGATCCTTGCATGCTATGGACTTGTTCTTGACTTGGTTTGTTTCACAAACATGTCTTCTTGATGATGCTATGCTTATCTTGTCATGCAATGACTTGTGGTGAGTGAATCGAGCTTGTTAAGTAGGGTACATGATGTTGCTGTTTTGCTAGGCTGAATCTGTTATTTCGTGATGCTATATAAACATGTTGCTACTAATCATTCTATGCATAATCTGGAGATGTTCTATAAACATGTTTTTATCTACATGTCATCCTCTATCCATCAATGCCCTGGTTGCATTTATAGCTTGCTGTAGCTTGTTCATATCTTGCTCCAAAGTTGCTTCATAATGTTGCTGTCAGCCTGTTAACATTAAGTTCAGTTGTTACCATGTGCTTTCCTAGTGATCCATGCACCCTATGACCTTGCTATTGCCACGCTTAGCTTCACAAATATGTCTTCTTACTGTTGGGTGCCTTGCCATGCCATGTATTTGCTCTGTAGTGAGTTGCACAAGCTCATCTACATGCCTTCATAATTCTGTTTCTGCCATGTATGAATCTGTAATATAACTTGCTATGTTTACATGGGTGTCATCATATTTTCTGATCCCTTTTGGCTTATGGTCAGTAAGGGACATTTGATCTATGCTTTGAGTAGAATCATGCCATGCCTTTGTTTGCTATGATAAGTTCCTGTAACATGTTGTTTGATAGCTCTAAACATTGCAGCGTGATGTTATTTTCTGCAAAGTCTGAAATTGTTATAACTTGCAATCTTACCATGTGTGTTTGAGCATGTTCTAGTGATTTCTGGAGATAGCTCAGTGTTCATGTTTTGTAATGCTTTACTTGTACATCATGTCCATGCCTTTGGTTTTCTTAATGGGGTGCTGTAGCATGTTGTTTTGATGCTTGCAATACGCCTAGTTGCTATTTTGGACAGCTTGTCCTTTAAACTTGTTTCAAGTGTGTGTGTGTTGAACCGTTGCTCCGTTTTGAGTGTGCTCGATATGAAACTTGCTTGATTTTGCATGTAGTTTCATATTATCATGTTGCATCCATGTTTTGAGGTGTTTGCTTGATGTTTGGGTGCATTTTGCATCAATGCCATGTTTGACTTGTTTTGCTCATATCTTCTAGGTCGTAGCTCCGAACTAAATGAACTTTATATGTAACTTGACTAGAATCTCGTGTAGATCATCGTTGTGCATCTTAACTTGCTGTTTAACAACTCGAATATAAGGTTTATTCAGATCTGGACCAATTTCAAAATATGCATATGAGGACTTACCGGAATTGTTCTATATTGTTCCCGGCGTCATTTAAACTTGTCTTGATGTGTTGCTCTTGGTTGCATCATCTCTTGCCATGAGTAGCTTCATGTAGCCTTGTCATGCATCATGCTTGTTTGTGCATCATGTCATGTTCATGTGTGGTGTGTTTACCCTGTTGTGTGCTTCTATTCGATAGTTCCTGTTTTGTTGCGATCGTGAGGATTCGTTCGTCTACGGTTGGTTCTGCTTCATCCGTCCGTCTTCTTCATGGACTCGTTCTTCTTACTTGCGGGGTTTCAGGCAAGATGACCGCTACCCTGGATCTCAGTACTCTCATTGCTATGCTAGTTGCTTCGTTCTATCGCTATGTTGTGCTACCTATCACCTGTTTATCAAGCCATCCCAAATTGCCATGAACCTCTAACCTTTGACACCTTTCCTATGCAAACCGTTGTTTGGCTATGTTACCGCTTTTGCTCAGCCCTCTTATAGCGTTGCTAGTTGTAGGTGAAGTTGAAGATTTCTCCATGGTGGACATGATTTTGGTTGGGATATCACAATATCTCTTATATTATTAATGCATCTATATACTTGGTAAAGGGTGGAAGACTCGGCCTTTTGCCTAGTGTTTTTTTCCACTCTTGCCGCCCTAGTTTCCGTCATACCGGTGTTATGTTCCCGGATTTTGCGTTCCTTACGCGGTCGGGTGATTTATGGGACCCCCTTGACAGTTCGCTTTGAATAAAACTCCTCCAGCAAGGCCCAACCTTGGTTTTACCATTTGCCTCACCACCACCTATCCCTTTCCCTTGGGTCGGCCAACCCGAGGGTCATCTTTATTTTAGCCCCCCCGGGCAGTGCTTGTCTAAGTGTTGGTCTGAACCGAGCGATGTCCGGCGCCCCCTGGGCAACCAGGGTCTATGCCAACCCGACGTCTGGCTCATCCGGTGTTGCCCTGAGAACGAGATATGTGAAGCTCCTATCGGGATTTGTTGGCGCATCGGGTGGCTTTGCTGGTCTTGTTTTGCCATTGTCGAAATGTCTTGTAAGCCGGGATTCCGAGTCTGATCGGGTCTTCCTGGGAGAAGGTCTATTCCTTCGTTGATCGCGAGAGCTTATCATGGGCTAAGTTGGGACACCCCTGCAGGGTATAATCTTTTGAAAGCCGTGCCTGCGGTTATAGGCAGATGGGAATTTGTTAATGTCCGATTGTAGACAACTTGACACTAGATCCGAATTAAAACGCATCAACTGTGTGTGTAGCCGTGATGGTCTCTTTTCGGCGGAGTCCGGGAAGTGAACACGGTTTCTGGGTTATGTTTGACGTAAGTAGGAGTTCAGGATCACTTCTTGATCATTGCTAGCTTCACGATCGTTCCGCTTGTTCTCTTCTCGCTCTTATTTGCGTATGTTAGCCACCATATATGCTTAGTTGCTGCTGCAGCCTCACCACTTTACCCCTTCCTTTCCCTTTAACCGTTGCTAGTCTTGATACCCATGGTAATGGGATTGCTGAGTCCTCGTGGCTCACAGATTACTACAACAACAGTTGCAGGTACAGGTTATTCGATGATCATGACGCGAGAGCGATGCTTGCTTGCATTGAGTTCTTCTTCTGCTTCTTCTTCGATCAGGGGATAGGTTCCAGGTCGGCAGCCTGGGCTAGCAGGGTGGATGTCGTTTGAGTTTCTGTTTGTGATTCACCCGTAGTCGGATGATGCTCTGATGTATTGTGATGTTGTATTCGTGTGGCATTGTATGCCTTATGTATGTGTCCCCATCTATTATGTAATGTTGATGTAATGATATCCACCTTGCAAAAGCGTTTCAATATGCGGGTCTATCCTTGGTGGGACCTTCGAGTTCCTTTTGGATAGGGTCGCATATTGGGCGTGACAGCATGAGGCCCATATATACAAGCTTCTGATAAAGAAGCCCCCAGGTATGATGAGCGCGGGTAGTGCGTCAATTATGTGCGAACAATGCGCAAGCGAGCCGTTAAAGGCTTGTAAGAAAAAAGGAGGGAGAAGGAGAGAAATATAAGGCAGCTAATGTGTAAAAAATAGACAGAGGAAGGAGACGAACACAGAGTCCGGTGCTAGGCGTAGAATCTTCGTAGGCGTGCTGCGTTCCATGGGTTCGGCTCGAGTCTGTTATCCGCGCATTTCGCAGACGGTACGCTCCACCAGTTAGGACTTGGTCGATTATGAAGGGACCTTCCCATTTGGGCTTGAGTTTGTCCTTTTTCTTGTCCGGTAGGCGTAGAACTAGTTCGCCAACATTGTAGGTTTTGGCCCGTACTTCTCTGCTTTGATATCTTCGAGCCTGCTGTTGATAAAATGCGGAACGGGCTTTTGCCACGTCGCGCTCCTCCTCCAATGCGTTCAAACTATCCTGCCGATCGAGCTCAGCTTCTCTTTCTTCGTACATGCGCACGCGAGGTGAGTCATGAATTATGTCGCATGGTAGGACTGTCTCTGCACTGTATACCATAAAGAATGGTGTGAATCCGGTAGTGCGATTCGGCATGGTCCGCAGCCCCTAGAGTACGGAGTCGAGCTGTTCTACCCAGTGCATGTTAGATTCCTTGAGGGATCGCACTAATCTGGGTTTGATGCCGCTCATGATTAGACCATTTGCTCACTCGACTTGACCGTTAGTTTGTGGGTGATAGACTGAAGCGTAGTCGAGCTTGATGCCCATGTTTTTGCACTAGAGTTTAACCTCGTCGGCCATAAAGTTTGTGCCATTGTTAGTGATGATGCTGTGGGGGACGCCGTAACGGTGTATGACCCCTGATATGAAGTCTACACCGGTCCGGATTCGACCGTCTTAACAGGCTTGGCCTCTATCCATTTGGTGAATTTGTCCACCATGACCAGTAGGTATTTTTGCTTGTGGGTTCCACCTTTAAGGGGTCCAACTATGTCAAGCCCCCAGACTACAAAGGGCCAGGTAATGGGTATAGTTTGGAGGGCGGTAGGTGGCATGTGGCTTTGGTTAGCAAATAATTGGCAACCGACGCATCATTGGACTAAGTCCTGAGCATCTGCCCGGGCCGTCGGCCAGTAAAATCCAGTACGGAAGGCCTTGCTTACAAGGGCCCGGGCTGCGGCGTGGTGCCCGCCGAGTCCGGCATAAATTTTAGCCAAAAGGTTCCGCCCTTCCTCTTTGGAGATACACCTTTGAAGGACTCCGGTGGTGCTTTTCTTATAAAGCTCTCCTTCGTGGACTTTATAGGCTTTAGATCGCCGCACTATGCAGCGTGTCTCATTTTGGTCCTCGGGAAGTTCCTGCCTAGTTAAGTAGGCTAAGAATGGTTCTGTCCACGGGGCAATTACTGCCTTTATTATGTGGGTTGAGGATGTTACCTCGTTGGCTGAGCCTTCAGTTATGTTAGAATGTTCGATGTCAGGTGGTGCGGCCGGGTCCCGATTGTTATTTCCGGATTCCCCTTCCCACTGTATGGATGGCTTGAATAGCCTCTCCAAGAAAATGTTGGGGGGGGGGGACTGCATCGCGCTTTGCACCGATGCGTGCCAAGACGTCTGCTGCCTGATTGTTTTCCCGGGCTATATGGTGAAATTCGAGCCCTTCGAACCGAGCTGGCATTTTTAGGACGGCATTGCGATAAGCTGCCATTTTTGGATCTTTGGCATCAAAGTCTCCATTTATTTAGGATATCGCGAGGTTCGAATCCCCACGCACCTCTAGGCATTGAATGCCCATGGAGACTGCCATCCGGAGACCATGTAGAAGGGCCTCGTATTCGGCTGCATTTTTGGAGTCCGTATACATTATCTGGAGTACATACTGAACTGTATCTCCTGTTGGGGACGTCAGAATGATGCCAGCCCCCAGACCCGCTAGCATTTTTGAGCCGTCGAAGTGCATGATCCAGTTGGAATATGTGTCGTACTCTTTAGGGAGTTCGGCTTTAGTCCATTCAGCGACAAAGTCGGCCAAAACTTGCGACTTGATGGCTCGCCGTGGCTTATAGGTTATGTCGAACAAGAGGAGCTCAATGGCCCATTTGGCAATCCGGCCCGTCACGTCGCGGTTGTTTATAATATCATTAAGAGGTACTTCGGAGGCTACTGTTATTGAACACTCTTGAAAGTAGTGTCGTAGCTTCCGGGACGCCATGAACACTGCATACGCTATCTTTTGGTAATGCGGGTACCGGGATTTGCATGGAGTGAGGACAGTGGACACATAGTAGACTGGTTTCTAGACAGGGAATTTGTGTCTGTCCATTTCTCGTTCGACGACGAGCACTGCGCTTACAACTTGATGAGTTGCCTCAATGTATAACAACATTGGTTCGCCGATGTTAGGTGCGGCCAGGACCGGGTTTGTTGCCAATATGGCTTTTATTTCTTCTAGTCCGGCTGTGGCGGCATCTGTCCACTCTAAGTGTTTGGTGCGCCGGAGGAGGCGATAAAGGGGTAATGCTTTTTCTCCCAAGCGGGAGATGAAGTGGTTTAGAGCTGCCATGCATCCAGTCAAATTTTGTATTTGTTTGAGGTCCTTTGGAATGTCCAGTTGTGACAGAGCTCGGATCTTGGCTGGGTTTGCTTCAATTCCTCTATTGGATACAATGAAACCCTGGAGCTTTCTGGCTGGTACGCCGAAAACGCATTTTTCAGGGTTAAGCTTGATGTCATATGTTCGAAGGTTATCGAACGTGAGCCTCAAGTCGCCTACTATAGTTTCGACATGCTTGGTTTTGACGACCACGTCATCTACGTATGCTTCAACTGTTTTGCCGATCTGGTTGGCCAGACATGTCTGGATCATGCGCTGATATGTTGCACCGGCGTTTTTTAGCCCGAAGGGCATTGTGTTGAAGCAGAATGGGCCGTATGGGGTGATAAATGCCATCGCGGCTTGGTCTGGCTTTGCCATCTTAATTTGATGGTAGCCAGAGTATGCGTCGAGGAAACACAATGAATCATGTCTTGCAGTAGCGTCGATGATTTGATCAATGCAGGGGAGGGGGAAGGGATCCTTTGGGCAAGCCTTGTTGAGGTCTTTGAAATCGACGCATAAGCGCCAGGATTTGTCCTTCTTTGGTACCATCACCAGGTTTGCTAGCCAGTCTGGATGTTTTATATCTCTGATGAATCTGGCTTCCAGTAGTTTGGTTAGCTCCTCTCCCATGGCTTGTCTCTTTGGTTCAGAGAAACGCCGAAGAGCCTGCTTAACAGGCTTGAATCCTTTTAGGATGTTCAGGCTGTGCTCGGCCAACCCGCGTGGGATTTCTGGCATGTCTGAAGGGTGCCAGGCAAAGATGTCCCAATTTTCGCGTAGCAATTCTCGTAGTGCGGCATCTACATTAGGGTTTAATTGTGCCCCGATGGAGGCCGTTTTGTAGGGTTCGTTGGATGGACTTGGAATTTGACTATTTCGTCTGCCGGTTTAAAGGAGGTTGACTTGGATCTTTTGTCAAGTATCACATCATCCCTGTCCACCTGGAGCACAGCGCAGTTAGTTCCTCGGCCGCTAGGGCTTCGGACAATGCCTCAAGGGCCAGTGCGGCTGTCTTGTTTTCGGCGTGGAGTGCTCTGTCTGGGTCACTAGCGAGAGTGATGATTCCATTGGGTCCGGGCATTTTAAGCTTCATGTACCCGTAATGGGGTATAGCTTGAAAAATTGTAAATGCCTCTCGCCCTAACAGAGTGTGGTATCCGCTGCTGAACGGGGCCACTTGAAATGTGACCTCCTCGGATATGTAATTATCCGGTGTGCCGAACACCACATCCAGTGTGATTTTTCCTGTACAGCACGCTTCCCGACTGGGGATTATTCCTCTAAAGGTTGTGTTGCTTCGCTTAATGCGGCTCCAGTCTATTTCCATTTTTCGAAGGGTTTCCTCATAGATGAGGTTCAATCCGCTGCCACCGTCCATGAGTACCTTGGTAAGCCGAAAGCCGTCCACTATCGGACTGAGGACCAACGCGGCTGGTGCTCGGGCTGTTCGGAATTTAGGTTCGTCACTGGCGTTAAAGGTAATAGCCATGTCACTCCATGGGTTTATTGTTGCTACCTGGTAGACTTCGGTAAGGCTGCGGAGTGTTCGTTTCTGCATGTTGTTTGATGTGAAAGTCTCGAAGACCGTTGATACCGTACTGGCATTCCTGGGGTGATGTTCTGCGGATTCTGGAGTTAGAAGCTCCTCGCCACTTCTGGCCACCTGTCGTAGTATCCAACATGCTCTAAGGCTATGAGTTGGTGTGACGCCCTCTGTACTATGAATTTTACAGGGTCCATTGTGCCATCCCTTCAGTACCGTTCCATACCCTATAGAGGGTTTTTGTTTTTTGTTGTTTGGCCTAGGTGCCTGGTGGTAATGCGCCCTTTTATTTCGGACTGGGATTGTATTCGGAGCCGGATTGTCCCAGAATTTTATTTCGGTTTTCCGAACGCTTTCCGTCGCACAGTATTTTCGTACTATGGATGCCAAGTCAGCGAAGCATGTAATTTCACGGCGACTTATGGTGTTGAGGATCCCGATGTTCGTACAATTATGGCAGAAGAATGAAATTGCATCCTCCTCGCGGCAGTCCTCTATCTTGTTCATAACCAGGAGGAATCTGGCCCAGTAATGGTGTACTATTTCTGTTGGCTCTTGCCGAATTTGGGATAGATCCCTTATATTTGGGCGGGCGGGTGGAGTTAAATCTGGAACCTCGCCCAATCTGAGACTCAGGGGCCGAGAAGTTTCCGAACTCGGAGGCTTGTGTCCTTGGATGTTGTCCAATGAATCTGGCCCGTTGCCTGACTTTAGGTTCAGGGTTTGAGTGACGTCCTCCCCTCGGCGGGTATCCGGCCTGGAGGGGTCGGGAATCCGTACATATCTGGTCCTTAGGATGGGCGAAGATTCGCCGCATTGTTCCTCCACCACTTCGACGTGGTGGGTGACCTGGGGAGAGTCAATCTCTCTCGGATTGAGTTTAAGCCCAATCTGATCGTAATCTGTAGCGACTCCCAGGGCGGCGATGCGATCCAAGAGCTTGTTTAAGGAAGAGAGCTCCATCGGATCTAACTGCTCGGCGAGCTCCGAGTTAACGTGGAGATTGCTTTCGATGACCCGAGAGGTCATCATTGGCGCGGCGACCGAACAAGCGGTCATTAGAAAACCGCCTAGCCGGAGAGTTTGGCGGATAGCCAAAGCTCCTTTAGCAACAGCGTCGTCTTTAAAGACGGGGTGCGGCATCCTTCCTGATGGCGACGGCACAGTAGAACTCTCAATGAAAGCACAAATGTCGGTGTCAAAACCGGCGGATCTCGGGTAGGGGGTCCTGAACTGTGCGTCTAGGCGGATGGTAACAGGAGACAAGGGACACGATGTTTTTACCCAGGTTCGGGCCCTCTCGATGGAGGTAAAACCCTACTCCTGCTTGATTAATATTGATGATATGGGTAGTACAAGAGTTGATCTACCACGAGATCAGAGAGGCTAAACCCTAGAAGCTAGCCTATGGTATGATTGTTGTTCATCCTATGGACTAAATCTCTCCGGTTTATATAGACGCCGGAGAGGGCTAGGGTTACACCGAGTCGGTTACAATGGGAGGAGATCTACATATCGTATCGGCAAGCTTGCCTTCCACGCCAAGGAAAGTCCTATCCGGACACGGGACGAAGTCTTCAATCTTGTATCTACATAGTCCAGGAGTCCGACCAAAGGTCATAGTCCGGTCATCCGGACACCCCCTAATTCGGAACTCCCTCACCCGCCTTGATCTCTCCGCCTCCTCGTGTGCCAACCTGATGAGGCTGTGCCTGAGGAAGCTTCCTATCGTCCGCCCCGCGAGGCATGGCCCCTCGTGAGGGTCTTGAGCTTGTGTTGACGAAGATGGGCCGTACTGGGCCACTCCTTGAGCCATGGCGCAGGCCGAAGGCAGGCAAGTTTGGGTACCCCCGTTCCCAGAACGCCGACAGTTACATATATATTTAGTGAAATGTCCGATTTGACGATTAATCCCTTATCAACCGCCAGGCTATGTGGTACCAACTACTGAGATCCTGAAAAGTGTGTACATATAAGCAATGCGATGAAACTAACCTCGATGGAAAAAACAACACTGTTCTCAATATTGTCCTACAGGAGTACATATAAAGGCATGTTAAGCACAACATGCTAAACATTAACCAAATATATCCATGGTAGACAACATAATCTACAAATGATAGCTTCAGTGTGCGGGCTTAATCACACTAGTTAAGCAAAACAAGAAGTGGGAAGGTGTGTTAACTGCATCAGGCATAACATTTATAAACAAGCAAATAGTCATTCAAACTGGTATTGTGCAGGTCTAAAGTACACTAGTTATTGTTAAAAAACAAAAAGGCATGTTAGCTGCAATATCCTTAACAGCAACCAAATGTCGTAATTCATAGTGGTATTGTTAAAACTATTATTGATGAAATTTAATTGCACGGTGAATAGTTGCACATATAGAGCATCACATTGTGAAGAACTAAAATAAACAAGGCATAAGGCCATCTCTAGTCGATCCTTTAAAAGTTACAGGACTAAAACAATTAGTGGATATATATGTATATATATATATATCCATATATATATATATATATATATATATATATACTCCAGCAATTTTTGGCCGTTACTAGTCGATCCCCTAAACTTAATGTTGTAAACTTCAATTTGATCAAGTTCAAAGCAGGTTCAACCGAAAGTAGCATGCATTCGAACATAAACATAGATAGTAAAACATAAATTTAAACTAAGCTAAACTACTTTCGCTGGAAGTAGAGGTCGAGCGAATCCTTCCTTGTCAAGTACGGTGCGTCATGAGCCGGGTCCGGGCCGGTGCTGTCATCGGGGTCATTCGGGAAGGAACTCCTCCACTCGTCGACGTTGATCTCCTCGTCCTCACTGCCCGCCTGGATGCCCTCCGCGCTGTCGTCCTCGCCGCCTTCGACCTCGTCATCGGAGGAGAGCGCGATAACCTTGCCGGCCTCCACACTGGCAAAGATCGCCCGCTCCGCCTCCACGAGCTCCGGGTGCTGCCGGTGGAGCTCTTGCATGTAGGCCTCATCGGCGGCCTCGGCCTAGAGGAAATCCCACGCCTCGTGGTCCTCCCGCGCCATAGCCGAGCTCACCACCCCTGGCTCTGGCGGAATGAGGTCGACCGGATGTGTGCCGAAGGGGAAATTGAGCCTAGCCGCTGCGCCGTGGTAGAAGACCTGCCAGCGGTCATACTCCATGGCCGCGAGCTCGGCCGTGTGGAAGCTACCGAGCCACCGGCGGGTGTGGGTCTCCTGATCTATAATCTCGGTGACCCACGTCCCCCACCGCTGCTGCCAGACCCTGAGGTAGGACCTCGTCGGCTGCCGGGTCCAAAGGAGGACAGGGAAGTCCTTGAACCGGTGTAGCGGCACGGCGATGGGCGGATCGGGGGACCGGCGACGGCGGATTGATAAAGAGCCCACAAAGGACGATGGGGACACCTTGGCGGCCACCTCACCGGCGTCGGGCGAAGAGGACATGATAAACCTCTCTTGGGCCATTGGCTCCTCGAGCTCCCTGACACACATGCAGAGGTTGACGATGGAGGCGATGGCGATGGCGGCGAGCTACCAATGGTTATGGGGGTGGTGTGTGTCGGTGAGCGCAGGTTTCATGGAGTTTGTGGTGTGTGTGGAGGGGGGCGCGGGGCGGGGGGGCGGGGGTTGGGGGTTAAGGATACCGCGGCAACTGAAAATTTTACTAGGTGGGAGTAACAAGGCGGGGGCTACTGAAAATTTGGATCAAGGGCGAGCAGATATTTTTGAGATTGCAAGGGATGCAGAGGAGAGAATATTTGGGGAGTGAGCTAGTGTGCTTGACATGTCGGCCGTGGACTATAGCCGATGCACCTTCTCGCGTAAGACATAGGCGTACTATACACCGACAGTGCTCCAAGATATTTTGTACTGCATCTCACACGGTTGGTGATAATAAACTGTGTGGGATTTGATTTTTCCTTTTGATTTGAATTACATAATGGGGTCACAGCGGCAATGGACAATGTTTGAATTGCTAGACCTTTTATCTGCAGTTGTCGGATTGCGGGTTCCGGCAGATCCTTGAGGTTCGAACACTGGGGTGCGCGCAAAGATCTCTCCTCTACCAACTCACGTCTCGTCGCCTCGCAAAGGATCTAGGCTACACGATGAACAACACAAGAGACACAAGGTTTATACTAGTTCGGGCCACCATTATGGTGTAATACCCTACTCTAGTTTGTGGTGTGGTGGATTGCCTCTGGGGCTGATGATGAACAGTACAAGGGAAGAACAGCCTCGCGAGGGGTGTTCTTGTGGTGGTGTTGTCCCTTTGAAGGGGTCGATTCGAGATGCCTCTATACTATGGTGGCTAGTCCTATATATAGAGCAAGAGGCCCTGGTCCTCTTCCCAAATATTGAGCGGGAAGGGCACCAACAATTGGCCATTTTGAAGGGGAACATCTAGTACACTTATCCTGACTAAAGTCGGTCCTCGCCTGTCAAAGACTCTGACGATGACGCCGTCCTTGGCTCCACGATGACCTTCCTCCGGCCGTTCCACTGGTCTTGGTCTTGTTGCACTGAAACGGTAACCTTTGCCTGATGCCTTGGCCTATGCTTGCCCCCTTTGCACCAAAGGGGAAACAAGGACACTGCGCAGGCCGGCACCCGCCTAGCACCCGCATGTCTTCGATCGTCATGGCTTGCATCACGGGCACCTTGAGAGGTACCCCTGCCTTGATCTCTCTGCCTCCTCGCGAGCCTGCCTGATGAGGCTGCGCCTGAGGAGGCTTCCTGTCGTCAGCCCCGTGAGGCTTGGTCACTCGCGAGGGTCTTGAGCTTGAGCAGATGAAGATGGGCCGCACTAGGCTGTTGCTTGAGCCACACCGCATGCCGTAGGCAGGCAAATCTGGGGACCCCCACCCCAAAACGCCGACAGTAGCCCCCGGGCCCAAGGCACGCCCGGACTTGGCTTAGCAGAGAAGCGAAGGGGCAAGTGCGAAGCGCCGCGGGCCCCAACAGCCTGTGGCCTCGGGCGTCGCGTGGCGGTTGATTCGACGTGGGCGTCTCCGCTTCCCCACGACGCCTCGGCAACTGTCTGACTTGACAAGTCCCTGCATGCAAAAACTGGTCATGATTACCTGAGATCATGGAGGCCGATGGTTGGCCTCCTTCGACTATAAGTACGGAACAGCGCGAGCCCTTCCAGTCCATCTTTCCTTGCTCCGCCTCTTCTCCTCCTCCTTCCCCTCGGTTCATTGCGTCCCATGGCGCCCACGAAGAGGTTTTCGGCCGCGGAGAAGGGGACGGCCCGCCGGGAGGGGCCTGACTCTCCTCCAGCCAAGCACGGCCGGGGCCGCCCTCGCAAGCATCCCGCAATCCCCGCAAAGGCTACCCAGGGCCTCGGCGGAAGCCACTTGACCGGCGGGGGAAGGCACGCCGTGGCCGCGCAGCCTCCGCGCCCTCGATTTCACTCCGCGGAGGTGCTGCCGGAGTTCGCCGTCTGGTCGGAAGATCCGACCGGCACCTGGCTTCAGCTCCCTCGCTTCTTTGCCGGCGAACTACCGGCTAGCGCCATGAGCGAGCTTTGGCTTCAGGCGGACAGCTTCTGTAGCAGGGCTTCTTGGGTGGAGGTGGAAGTTTCCGCTACCGAGAACGTGGCGCCGACCCGCGGCTGGCAGACGTTTGCCCGTGCGCGTGGCCTCGGCCAGCGATGCACTCTCCACTTCAAGTTCGACGGCGACGCCACCCTCTTCGTGAGGGTGTTCGGGGGAGACGGCCGCCACATGGGGTGCTTCCCCGAAGGTGACGATGATGGCCGTCTGCTCATCCTTGGTGACGGAAGCGACGAGGACGAGGTCTACACTCGCCCGGTGGTGCCCGTAGCTCCCCAAGCTTCAGCGGCTCCCCTTCCGAGAGCAGCTCTTCCAGCGGTGGCCATGACCAGCCACCGTGCCGCCGTGCTCGCTTCGAGGAGGGAGGTGGGTCGTCTCGCTGCCGCGTCCAAGTGAAGCGTGAAGAGGAGACCTCCTGACCCCTGGAGGGCGAAGCTGATCTTCTTCTTCAGGTTGTCGCCGGTCGAGCCGCGCTTATTTTGTTTTCCTGCACAGAAAGAGATGTATGGAGCCCCGCGGGGCATGATGGACTATCACTTTTAATTACCATGATGTTCCTGTTATCCCCTTGTTGTGCGATGTTGCCGCGTGTTCATGCTTAGGAGTAACTTAGCTCAGTAGGAGAGCCTGCGGCGATGCTAGCCTCGGGAAGCTCCGGTCAGAGGCCATGCCATGGATCTCGGGTCCTGCGAAAGAAACTTGCTAAGGGATTAAGTATTAGTCTTCGGCCGCTGGGGCGACCAGCTCGGGCCTAGTGTTTGCGTCGCGATGCCCGTGGGACATTGACAGGGACGGGTGCTCCCGTAGTGAACTTAGGCCAATGGACCTCATGAGATTAAACCAAGCGACGCTCGCGAGGGTGCCTGCGCAGCCTCCCTTGGGAGGGTCGCAAACAGAAAACATGCTCAAGCGTAGGGCAGAGACGGGAAACGCGGGCGGGGCGCCTCACAAAACCGAAAGCAACTCCAATTAAAGCTTCAAACAAAGAAGAATTAACCAACTGCAAAAAGCAAATGAAAAGCCGCGTCCAGCACCTAATCTAGTCTTCAACGTCTTCTCACAAGCGCGGAGCTAAGTGCTGCCACTGGGCGTGGGCGGGAGCCCTCGAGGCCCAAGGGCGGCACTCCGGAGACTCCGGGGCGTATACAGCCCCACTCATTATTACGTGAGAGTGTCACGGGCGACGAGCTTCATAGGCATTCGCCTTCTTCACATGCACTGGGCCTTTTCCAAAGCGGTAAACTTCACAAACATTCGCCTTCTTCACAGGCACCGGGCCTTTTCCAAAGCGGTAAACTTCACAGGCATTCGCCTTCTTCACAGGCACCGGGCCTTGCTCATGGATAGAACCTCCGGAGGTGTTGAATGTTCCATGCATTCGGGATGGGCACCCCCTCCTGGGTCTCCAAGCGCGCGGAGCCGGGCCTGGAAACATGAACAACCTTGAACGGGCCCTCCCACATGGGAGAGAGCTTGTGTAGCCCTTCCCTGGAGAGGACCCGCCTGAGCACGAGGTCCCCTACCTCAAGGGTCCTGGGGCGGATGTTGCGGCAGTGGTACCGTCGCAGCGCCTGTTGATACCTTGCTGCTCGCAGCGTGTCCTCCCGACGGCGTTCCTCCCCCAGCATGAGATCCGTCCCTCGCATGGTGTTGTGTTGCGATTCATCGAACGCCAGGACCCGCGCGGAGCAACGTTTGACCTCGTGAGGGAGGACGGCTTCAGCTCCATAGACGAGGAAGAATGGAGTTTCTCCAGTTGACTTGGTCGCGGTCGTGCGGATAGACCATGGCACAGACTGGAGCTCGTTGTACCAGCCCCTGCCGCAGGCTTCCAGCTTTTTCTTGAAGGTCCTGGTCTTGAGGCCCTTCAACACCTCCGCGTTGGCTCGCTCAGCCTGGCCGTTGCTTCGAGGATGCGCCATTGAAGCATAGCATATCTGCGTCCCAAGATTAGCATAGTATGTTTTAAAGAGATTGCTGGTGAACTGCGAACCGTTGTCGGTGATGATGCGATTAGGCACCCCGAATCGGCTCACAATGCCCTTGATGAACTTGACTGCGGAGCCTGCTGGGATGGTGCGGACAGCTTCCACTTCTGCCCACTTGGTGAATTTGTCGATGGCGACGTAGAGGTAGCGATAGCCCCCTGGCGCCCGCGGAAACGGGCCCAGAATGTCCAGCCCCAAACCGCGAATGGCCATGAGAGGGGTATGGTCTGCAGGACCTGAGCCGGCTGATGGATTTGCTTGGCGTGGAATTGGCAGGCTTCACAGGCTTTTACCAGCTTGACGGCTTCGTTGAGTGTTGTGGGCCAGTAAAACCCGCTGCGGAACGCCTTGCCGACGAGGGTCCATGATGATGAGTGGTGCCCACAGTCTCCATCATGTATGTCTGCTAACAGCTCCTTTCCTTGCTCCCTGGAAATGCAACGTAGGGACACGTCGTTCGGCCTCTTTCGGTAAAGCTCTCCGTCTTGGATGCAGTATGCCGTGGCCTGCCGCGCCACGCGCTCTGCGTCTTCCTCTTTCTCTGGCAGGGTCCCTTCCATCAGGTAGCTCTTGAGCTCCACGGTCCAACATCCCTCCTGAGGCTCTAGCGCCAGGAGCAAGCGTGCTCCCGAGGTTGGTCCACAGGCTGGGGCTCCTGAGGCTGGTGGCTGGGGGAGCTCCGCCTGAGGTTGCGCCCCGCCCGATGGTGGTGGCATCACCGGGGGCTTGAAGATCCTCTCTTCAAAGACTTCGGGCTCCTGGGGCAGTCGTCTGGACGCCCTCTTCGTGATGTCGTCAGCTTCCTGGTTGGTGCCGCGCGGCACATGCTGCAACTCCAAACCCCAAAACTGCTTCTCTATTTTGTGAACCTCTGCTAGATAAGCCTCCATGTGCTCATCTCTCGGCTCGTACACCTTGTTGGAGAAGTTGACGAGGAGTTGGGAATCACCCTTGATGACGAGGCGCTTTACCCCCAAGGCCACCGTAGCCTTTAGGCCTGCTATCAGCCCCTCGTATTCCGCTATATTGTTGGACACCTTTTCCCCATGCTGGAAGCAGAGTTGCACGACGTAGTAGAGCTTGTCCTGAGTGGGGGATATGAGCACTGCACCGGCCCCCGCGCCATGCCGCGAGAAAGCTCCATCGAAGTACATAACCTAGCCATCCGGCGCTTCACTTCCTGGGGAAAGCGAGCGATCCTCACCTACCTTGAGCCCTGGTGCCTCTGTCCACTCTGCTACAAAATCTGCAAGCGCAGCCCCCTTAACGACCCTAGTCGTACTAAATTCCAGCTGAAATGCTTGTAGCTCTATGTTCCATTCGGCAACCCTTCCTGCTAAGTTGGGACTCCTGAGTACCCTTTGCAACGGGTATGCTGAGACGACCTTGATTGGATGACCCTGAAAGTAGTGTCGCAGCTTTCGCGAGGACACTAACAGTGCGAGAAGGAGCTTCTGAGGCATGGGGTATCGCGCCCTGGCGTCCCTCAGCACTGTGCTGACGAAATACACGGGATGCTCGATAAGGGATGAGGCAACGACGGAGCCAGCATCTTCTGGGGAGTCGAGTGTCTAATATGGTGTGAGAGCCCCCAGCTCTTAACAAACCCGCATAGCCCCCTCGGCCTCGTGGACCCCCCCCCCTTGCTGAGGCTGGCTTGTATCTGCTGCGGGCGCGACCCCTGAGGGGCCTTCCTGCCCTGGGGCTGCCGCAGCTGGTGCAGTCTTGGTCCAGCGCTCCTCCCGAATGGCCACCAGGGCGGCACTGGCAGAGTACGGTGTAGCGGCGAGATAGAGCAGCAGGGGCTCCTGCGGGCGCGGCGCTAGCATCACAGGGGGGGCTGGTCAGGTACCTCTTGAGGTATTGGAATGCTTCGTCGGCCTCCGGAGTCCATTCAAACAGGCCCTTCTTCTTCATCAGCTTGAAGAAGGGCAGAGCGCATTCCCTAGCTTGGAGATGAAACGCCCCAGCGCAGTTACCCACCCGACAAGCTTCTGCATTTCCCTGAGGGTTTTCGGTGGGCAAATGTCATCAATTGCCTTGACCTTCTCTGGGTTAGCCTCGATCCCTCTGTGCGACACGAGGAAACCCAAGAGCTTGCCAGAGGGTACACCGAACACGCACTTCTCCGGGTTGAGCCATAAGTCCACCTCTCGCAGGCTCGTGAAGGTTTCTTCTAGGTCCTGTATCAGGGTCTTCGCCTCCCGAGACTTTACCACTATGTCATCGACATACGCCTCAGCGTTCCTCCCGAGCTGCCGGCCTAACGCGATGTGCATTAGCCACTGGAAGGTTGCGCCCGCGTTGCGCAATCCGAACGGCATGCAGGTGTAGCAGTACATCCCGCATGGGGTCAGAAAGGCCGTCCTCTCTACATCTTCGACCGCCATCTTGATCTGATGATAGCCTAAGAAGGCATCCAAGAAGCACAACAGGCCGCACTCAGCGGTAGAGTCGACGATCTGGTCGATGCGGGGGAGTGGGAACGGATCCTGTGGGCAGGCTTTGTTGAGGTTGGTAAAATCGACAGACATGCGCTCCTTCCCTCCTTTCTTTGGCACAACGACAGGGTTGGCCAGCCATTCCGGGTATCGAACCTCGTGAATGACTCCCGCGGCCTCCAGCTTGCGGGTTTCCTGGACGATGAAAGCTTGCTTCTCAGTGGACTGCCTCCTTGCCTTTTGCTTTACGGGGCGTACATTAGGACATACGTTCAAGTGGTGCTCAATCGCCTGCCTGGGGACCCCCGCCAGTTGCTTGGGCTCCCACGTGAACACCTCCTTCTTTGCGCGTAGGAACCTCACCAGGGCTTCCTCTTGCTTGGGGTCCAGATTGGCGCCTATGGTGAAGGTGGCACCGGAGGACCCGTCCTTGTCGACTGGTATTTGCTTGGTTTCGGCCTTGTCTTGGGTGAACAGCTGCTTCTTCTTGGTGGGCGCAGCCCCCTTAGCCTTGAGGGGGTCGGCGTTGGTGGGCTGCGCTGCTGTGGCAGTCTTGAAGGCGAGCTTGAGTGCATGCAGAGCATCCTTTGCGTCTCCAGCCACGGTGAGGACACCGCTGGTCCCGAGCATTTTCATCAGATTGTAAGCCGGGTGGGTTGCCGCCATGAACTGGGCCAAAGCCGGGTAGCCGAGGATGGCGTTGTATGGGAGGCCGATGCGGGCGACGTCGAAGTCCACCAGCTCCGTGCGGAAGTTGGCTTGGGTGCCGAACGTCACTGGGAGGCGGATCTGCCCCAGGGAGCCGGCGGGGCTGCCTCTGACGCCCGAAAAGGGCTGGCTGGGTCGAAGTTGCTCCAGCGGCACGTTAAGGAGGCTAAAAGCCTCGATCGAGAGCACATTGAGGCCGGCCTCGCCGTCGATGAGGGTTCTGGTGACGTCCACCTGGCAGATAGTTGGAGTACCCAGCATCAGGAGTGCGCCTGAGCAGGCAGTGTTGGCGGGGTGGTCATCCGAGCTGAAGGTTTAAGTCGGCCTTGGGTGACGCCCACCCTGGAGGGGATGGGCGGCAAGTCTGGGCGGCGCCGACCTGACGGATGAACAGCTTGACGTGGCGACGTGTGGGTGGTGCTTGCGAGCCCCCTAGGAGCGGCACGATGACCGGGGGTGCGGGCGCCGCGTGTTGGGCGAGGAAAAGGCCACGCAGTTCTTCCCAGGAGCCCACTGAAGACACCGGCAGATGGAGCAACCACATGCGTGGGACGCCAGCGAGTGCCATGGGCAGCCAGTTGGCCATGACCCGGCCGTCACCTCCGGCCATGAGGACGGCCTCCTCGTACGCCAGCAAGAAGGCCAACGGATCTGTCGTGCTGTTGTAGCATGGCGGCACCTCCGGCTTGAATTTCTTTGGCCACTGCACCCGCCGCAAAGCGGGGGTTAGAGCCCGGAGCCCCCGGGGAGCCGGGCCGGCCTCCGTCATCAGAGCGGATGTCGCATCGCCGGCCATGAGGGCGAAGCGCAAGGTTGATGGAGAGCGGTTGCTGATGGGGAGAGCTCTGGCGCACCCCTACCTAGCGCGCCAAATGTCAGATTGCGGGTTCCTGGCAGACCCTTGAGGTTCGAACACTGGGGTGCGCGCGAAGATCTCTCCTCTACCAACTCATGTCTCGTCGCCTCGCAAAGGATCTAGGCTACACGATGAACAACACAAGAGACGCAAGGTTTATACTAGTTCGGGCCACCGTTGTGGTGTAATACCCTACTCTAGTTTGTGGTGTGGTGGATTGTCTCTGGGGCTGATGGTGAACAGTAAAAGGGAAGAAAGCCTCACGAGGGGTGTTCTTGTGGTGGTGTTGTCCCTTTGAAAGGGTCGATTCGAGATGCCTCTATACTATGGTGGCTAGTCCTATATATAGAGCGAGAGGCCCTGGTCCTCTTCCCAAATATTGAGCGGGAAGGGCGCCAACAATTGTCCATTTTGAAGGGGAACATCTAGTACACTTATCCTGACTAAAGTCGGTCCTCGCCTGTCGAAGACTCTGACGATGACATCGTCCTGGGCTCCACGATGACCTCCCTCTGGCTGTTCCGCTGGTCTTGGTCTTGTTGCACTGAAACGGTAACCTTTGCCTGATGCCTTGGCTTGCCCCCTTTGCACGAAAGGGGAAACAAGGACACTGCGTAGGCCGGCGCCCGCCTGGCTTCGATCGTCATGGCTTATGTCACGGGCACCTCACGAGGTACCCCTGCCTTGATCTTTCCGCCTCCTCGCGAGCCTGCCTGACGAGGCTGCGCCTGAGGAGGCTTCCTGTCGTCAGCCCCGCGAGGCTTGGTCCCTCGCGAGGGTCTTGAGCTTGAGCAGATGAAGATGGGCCGCACTAGGCCGTTGCTTGAGCCACGCCGCAGGCCGCAGGCAGGCAAGTCTGGGGAGCCCCGTCCCCAGAATGCCGACAGCAGTGAACATGCAAATATATGTGTGTCGTAAAAAAATTGGAATTATTCAGGGTTCATTTGGAAATTTTATACATTAAATTGGTTTCTAGCAATTCCAGGTGCACAATTGAAAATTAAAGCACAAGCTCCAGTGCATAAAAACGGGTTGCAAAATCAAATGTTTGTCCTTGGTTGCAAGCTTAGGTTGCATGCAAGAAATGAGAATGAATGTCAAACACCTTGACATTGTCGCTCAGCCACTAACATTGAGATACATGGTTTTAAAATTCTAGTAAATCGAAAACTCGGCTGAAATTCATGAAACTTGACATGATATCATGGAACGGCATCGACATGTCGTGGTAAAAATATTTTCCCATTAGGGGCAGGTTTGGGCATAAGCTTCTCGCAAACCGGAGCTTCTCTCACAACAAGCCAGATGGTTTTGGTAGGGAACGTGCCATCTTGGAGGACAAATGATATATGTTACCTCTTCTTACTTTCTAAAATTTTCTCATGTCAACATAGGACAACACGAGTGTTGTGTCATTTTTTGGGAGTTTTCGGGGTTTGCTTGGATATTTTTATACATTAACCGAGTTTTTTATGCATTCATGTGCATAATTCAAATTTGAACTACATGCACATGCTCCAGTGCATATAAAGTGGTTCAGAATTGGAATGTGTGTCCTTGGTTACATGCTTAAGTCCCATGCAAGAAATGAGAATTAATGTCAAATACCTTGCCACCGTCGCTCGCCCGCTAACATTGAGATAATACATGGTTTTTAAATTCTAGTAAATCGAAAACGTGTCTGAAACTTATGAACCTTGACACGCTAGCATGGAACGGCATCAACATGCAGTGGTAAAAATATTGTCCCATTTGGGGCAGGTTGGGGTATATAAGTTTCTCACAAACCAGAGCTTCTCACAACAAGCCTCGTGGTTACGGTAGGGATCGTTTCACCTTTTTCGACGGAACGATATCCGTTGCCTCTTCTTGATTTCAATTCTTTTTCTAGTGACAACATAGAACAACATGAGTGTTGTGTTAAATTTTGGAATTTATCGGGGTTCATTTGGACATTTTTATGCATTACTTGACCTTTCAATGCATTTATGTGCATAATTAAAATTTGAACTATATGCACATGCTCTAATGCATATAAATTGGTTGAAAATTCAAATCTGTCTCCTTGGTTGCACGCTTAGGTCCCATGCAAGAAACGGGAATGAATTTCAAACACCATGCCACCGTCACTCGGCCACAAACATTGAGATACCTGCTTTCTAAATTCTAGTAAATCCAAAACTCGTCTGTAATTCATGAAACATGGCATGCTATCATGAAGCAGTATGAACATGCCGTCGTAAAATTTTTGTCCCATTTGGGGTAGGTTTCGGTATAAGCTTCTCACAAACCAGAGCTTCACACAACAAGCCTCTTCTCACCTTTCTCGACAAAAATGATAGCCGTTGCCTCTTCTTGATTTCAATTTTTTCTCTAGTGTCAACATAGAACAACATGAGTGTTGTGTTAAATTTTGGAAGTTTTCGAGGTTCATTAGCGCATTTCTTATGCATTAATTGAATTTTCAATGCATTTATGCGTATAATTCAAATTTGAACTACATGCACATGCTCTAATGAATATAAATTGGTTGAAAATTCAAATCTATGTCCTTGGTTGCATGCTTACGTCACATGCAAGAAATAGGAATGAATGTCAAACACCCCGCCATCGTCACTCGGCCGCAAACATTGATATACCTAGTTTCTAAATTCTAGTAAATCCAAAACTCGTATGAAATTCATGAAACCTGGCATGCTAGCATGGAATGGCACCCGACATGCCGTGGTAAATTATTTGTCCCATTTGGGGCAGGTCTGGGTATAAGCTTCTCACAAACGAGAGCTTCTCACAACAAGCATGATGGTTTCGGTAGGGAATGTTTCACCTTTCTAGACGAAACGATAGCCGTTGCCTCTTCTTGATTTCAATTTTTTCTCTAGTGTCAACATAGAACAACATGAGTGTTGTGTTAAAATTTTGAATTTTTCGGGGTTCGTTACACATTATTTCTTATGCACTAATTGAGTTTTCAATGCATTTATGTGCATAATTCAAATTTGAACTACATGCACATGCTCTAATGCATATAAATTGGTTGAAAATTCAAATATGTGTCCATGGTTGCATTCTTAGGTCCCATGCAAGAAATGGGAATGAATGTCAAACACCCTGCCACTGTCACTCGACCACAAACATTGAGATACCTAGTTTTTAAATTCTAGTAAATCCAAAACTCCTTTGAAATTCATCAACCCTGGCATGCTATCATGGAATGGTACCCGAGATGCGGTGGTAAATTTTTTGTCCCATTTGGGGCCGGTTGGGGGTATATAAGCTTCTCACAAACCAGAGCTTCTCACAACAAGCCTTGTGGTTACCGTAGGGAACGTCCCACCTTTCTAGACGAAACGATATCTGTTGCCTCTTCTTGATTTCAATTCTTTTTCTAGTGACAACATAGAACAACATGACTATTGTGTTAAATTTTGCAATTTATCAGGGTTCATTTCGACATTTTTATGCATTAATTGAGTTTTCAATGCATTTATGTGCATAATTCAAATTTTAACCATTCATATGACACAACGTGTCTTGGTTTTAATGGCTATATGTTTCAATGGCTCTTAATCGCAAACATTTGGGAAAGAACACCCGTATGCAAAGTGACACCAGGATTTGTGCATCTCTTCAACGCAAACGGTTCTTTTCGGTGACCCGTCTGCAACCACGTACAAACAATTTGGTAAGATTTGCATCTGTCATATTGGGAATGTTGCCATTTGACAAACTGGAAAGATTGACATTTGTTGATCTAGTAACATTGCCATTTGTCAACCTTGTAACACTGCGATTGGTCAAAATATGAAGCTAAAAATCACTACCAGTATATAATTTTTGCAGCTAAAATTCAGTAATTAAGCATTGATTTGACAACGGGCGGCGCAGTTCCCAATACGGCTTTAATGCGGACGAGGGAGAGGGTAGCGGTCCCCAAAATGTTGAACGGCCAATGATGCATCCTCCTTCAATTAGCATCATGAATGCATGAGGGAAGTAATGGGAGGAGGACAAGGAAAAGAGGCAGCACGATGTGAATGCAACACAGTTTGCACTCATATAAAGGCGCCCCTCCATTCCAATGCATCTACCACAACATACTCACCTAAGCATTTGCCTAAGCACCTACACTAAGCGCAAAAGTGCTCACTCTAGATCCATGGCAGCGATGCGTGCGAGCGGCCAGCGGCTGTGCCAGACGGTCCAGGCGACCGGTTGGTGGATGGCCGCCGGCGACGCCAGCTACGACTCTCAGTTGGACTAGATGATCGTTGCCACTACCAACAAGTTCACCATCGTCAAGAAGCTTGTGGATGACATCACTATACTCCTCCAGCCCGTGCGCGGGCTCCTCATTGCCTGCCACCCTAATCAGCCTCCATGGTCGGAACCTCTTTCAAGCACTGGTGGCCCTGCGACTGCCCACCGACGACACAAAGAATGTCCACCTGGAGGTCGCGCTCGTATCGAGGCGCCTCGCCCTGCAAGAATTTGTCGACCTACACATTCACGTGTACCAGAAAATCATGTACATAGGTATCTACAAGGCCAGTGAGGATGCTATGATGTTGGCCTTCTTCAACCGTCTGGAAGCCTTGGATGTCTTTGCTGAGAAGCACCTTTACCTCGCCGCAAAAGCCGCCGCTCCTTAGCCGCTAGTTGGTGGCCCGACGCACTGACTTGAGGAGGAGGAGGTCGTACGTTGATGGATGCATCTTTCTTCTTGCCTCCTTAATTCTTATTGTGCTATTGCATTCTCGTTCCAGTCAATACAGACCTGTGTGATCCCTTTGCTTAATTATATGCATCACTATAACTAGTACTCCATCCGTCAATTTATAAGTTGTGCTGCCAGTGTTTGGGGCCAGCGCATGACACAATAAGCACACCCACGATGACACATACAAAGAGGACATCCAGCGGTTCCAATGGCGATTTGTCAAAATGTGCAGCCAAAAATCACTAGCACTATCTAATTTTTACAACTAAAATTCAGTAATTAAGCATAGATTTCATTCATAGATTAAGCAGTCGTGCTTAATTTATACAAATAGTTCAACTGCTATATGCACATATATGGTTGCTCGCTGTTAGGCGCCGCAGCGTGCTCTGCTCGCGTCCGTCGACGTGCTTGGGTTGTGGACAACTTTTCCTTGCGTGTTCAACTGCTATATGCATATACATGGTTGCTCGTGATACGTCTCCAACGTATCTACTTTTCCAAACACTTTTGCCCTTGTTTTGGACTCTAACTTGCATGATTTGAACGAAACTAACCCGGACTGATGCTGTTTTCAGCAGAACTGCCATGATGTTGTTTTATGTGTAGAAAACAAAAGTTCTCGGAATGTCCTGAAAATCCATGGAGGCACTTTTTGGAAAATATAAAAAATACTGGCAAAAGAATCAAGACCAGGGGGCCCACACCCTATCCACGAGGGTGGAGGGCGTGCCCTCCCCCCTGGGCGCGCCCCCTGTCTCATGGGCCCCCTGAGGCTCTGCCGACCTCAACTCCAACTTCATATATTCTGTCTTGCGGAGGAAAAAATCAGAGAGAAAGTTTCATCGCGTTTTACGACACGGAGCCGCCGCCAAGCCGTAATCTCTCTCGAGAGAGCTGATCTGGAGTCCGTTCAGGGCTCTAGAGAGGGGGATTCGTCGCCGTCGTCATCATCAACCATCTTCCATCACCAATTTCATGATGCTCACCGCCGTGCGTGAGTAATTCCATTGTAGGCTTGCTGGACGGTGATGGGTTGGATGAGATTTACCATGTAATCAAGTTAGTTTTCTTAGGGTTTGATCCCTAGTATCCACTATGTTCTGAGATTGATGTTGCTATGACTTTACTATGCTTAATGCTTGTCACTAGGGCCCTAGTACCATGATTTCAGATCTGAACCTATTATGTTTTCATGAATATATGTGTGTTCTTGATCCTATCTTGCAAGTCTATAGTCACCTACTATGTGTTATGATCCGACAACCCTGAAGTGACAATAATCGGGATACTTCTCGGTGATGACCGTAGTTTGAGGAGTTCATGTATTCACTATGTGCTAATGCTTTGTTCCGGTTCTCTATTAAAAGGAGGCATTAATATCCCTTAGTTTCCACTAGGACCCCGCTGCCACGGGAGGGTAGGACAAAAGATGTCATGCAAGTTCTTTTCCATAACCACGTATGACTATTTACGGAATACATGCCTACATTACATTGATGAACTGGAGCTAGTTCTGTGTCACCCTATGTTATAGCTATTACATGAGGAATAGCATCCAACATAATTATCCATCACTGATCCATTGCCTATGAGCTTTTCACATATTGTTCTTCACTTATTTACTTTTCCGTTGCTATTGTTACAATCACTACGAAACCCCAAAACATTACTTTTGCTATCGTTACCTTTATTATCATACTACTTTGCTACTAAATACTTTGCTGCAGATACTAAGTTATCCAGGTGTGGTTGAATTGACAACTCAACTGCTAATACTCAAGAATATTCTTCGGCTCCCCTTGTGTCGAATCAATAAATTTGGGTTGAATACTTTACCCTCGAAAGCTGTTGCGATCCCCTACACTTATGGGTTATCAAGACTAACTTCTGGTGCCGTTGCCGGGGAGCATAGCTCTATTCTCTGAGTCACTTGGGATTTATATCTGTTGATCACTATAAAGAACTTGAAAGACGACAGAACCAAGATTTTGCTCTCAACTACGAGGGGAGGTAAGGAACTGCCATCTAGCTCTGCACTAGATTCTCCTTCTGTTATTAGTAAACTTGCAATGCCTAAACCTACTACTGCTATGAATTCTGATATGTCGCATGTTATTGATGATGCCACTTTGCTATGCATGATACTTATGATGAAACTACTTCTGTGTGTGATACTACTTTGCCATTAGGTGAATTTCTTGATGAACAACTTGCTAGGGTTAGAGGGAACAAAATTATTGAAGATGCTATTATTGATGATAGTGATGATGAAAATTCTCCCAATGATTATGAATTGCCTGTTGTTTCCTGAGGGTTATGTTATGAATGAAGAAGCTGCTAGAGCTATCTTTGCTTGCAATGATAGATATGATCTTAAGAAATTATTAGCTAAATGGAAGCAGCAGTCTCTTAATGCTAGAATGAAACCTGACCCTGCTTTTGCTACTTCACATATCTGTGTTACTGATAAGGATTATGAATTCACTATTGATCCTGAGATTATTACTTTAGTTGAATCTGATCCTTTTTATGGCCTTGAATCTGAAACTGTTGTGGCACATCTTACCAAGTTGAATGATATAGCCACCCTGTTTACTCATGATGATAAATCTCGCTATTATTATATCCTTAAGATATTTCCGTTCTCGTTAAAGGGTGATGCTAAGACTTGGTATAATTCTCTTGCTCCTAGTTGTGTGCGTAGTCCCCGGGATATGATTTATTACTTCTCTGCTAAATATTTTCCTGCTCATAAGAAACAAGCTGCCTTGCGGGAAGTATATAATTTTGTGCAAATCAAAGAAGAGAGTCTCCCACAAGCTTGGGGGAGGCTTCTCCGATTACTTAATGCTTTGCCTGATCATCCTCTCAAGAAAAATGAAATACTTGATATCTTTTATAATGGACTAACCGATGCTTCCAAGGACTACTTGGATAGTTGTGTTGGTTGTGTTTTCAGGGAAAGAACAGTTGACGAAGCTGAATTACTATTGAATAATATGTTGACTAATGAAAATAATTGGACTCTTCCTGAGCCAATTTCTGAGGCAATTCCTGAGCCAATTGAGCCAACTCCTGAGCCTGTTCCTAAACCCACTCCGAAGAAGAGAGGTGTTTTATTTCTCAGTCCTGAAGATATGCAAGAGACAACGAAATCAAGGAAAGAAAAAGGTATAAAAGCTGAAGATGTTAAGAATTTACCACCTATTGAAGAAATACATGGTCTTAATATACCGCATGATCAACCACATTGTCTTGATAACCTGACACAGGTAGTAAAGGTAAATTCTCTCTATAGATATGATAAAGTTGAAATCCCCTCTACTAAATTTCATAGCCCGTGCTTAGATGAATTTGATGACTTTATGGCTAGACAAGAAAGTTTTAATGCTTATGTTGGTAGAGAGTTAAAGAATAACGCTTTCGAGATAGGACGCGTGAGCGATAATATGGCTAGAGTTAAAGGTGAACTCAAACTCATTAGAAAATATACTTCTATAGTTGCTACTCAAGATGAGCAAGTACTTAAAGCTCAAAATGATTTGCTTGATGAATTAAATAATAAAAATGACTTTGCTGTTAGAGTGGCTACTAGAACTGGTAGAATGACTCAGGAACCTTTGTATCCTGAAGGCCACCCTAAGAGAATCGAGCAAGATTATCAGAGAAATAATTTAGAGGCACCTAGTTCTTCTAAAAAGAAGAAAAAGAAAAACGATAGGACTTTGCATGCTTCTAGTGAACCTGTTGTAGACACACCTGAGAATCCCAATGATATTTCTATTTCTGATGCTGAAACACAATCAGGTGATGAACATGAACCTAGTGATAATGTTAATAATAATGTTCATGTTGATGCTCAACCTAGCAAAAACAATGATGTAGAGATTGAACCTGTTGTTGATCTTGATAACCCACAATCAAAGAATCAACGTTATGATAAGAGAGATTTTGTTGCTAGGAAGCACGGTAAAGAAAGAGAACCATGGGTTTAGAAACCCATGCCCTTTCCTCCTAAACCATCCATGACAAAGGATGATGAGGATTTTGAGCGCTTTGCTAAAATGATTATACCTATTTTCTTACGTATGCGCTCAACTGATATGCTCAAAGTAAATCCTTATGCTAATTATATGAAGGATATCATCACAAATAAAAGAAAGATACCAGAAGCTGAAATTTCCACTATGCTTGCTAATTACACTTTTAAGGGTGGAATACCAAAGAAAACTGGAGATCCGGGTGTACCAACTATACCATGCTCCATTAAAAGAAATTATGTAAGAACTGCTTTATGTGATCTTGGAGCCGGTGTTAGTGTTATGCCTCTCTCTTTATATCGTAGACTTGAATTGAATAAGTTGACACCTACTGAAATATCTTTGCAAATGGCTGATAAATCAACTGCTATATCTGTCAGTATTTGTGAGGATGTGCCTGTTGTGGTTGCAAATGTCACTATCTTAACGGACTTTGTTATTCTTGATATCCCTGAGGACGATAGTATGTCGATTATCCTTGGTAGACCTTTTCTGAATACTGCAGGGGCTGTTATTGATTGCAACAAAGGCAATGTCACTTTTCATGTTAATGGTAATGAGCATACGGTACACTTTCCGAGGAAGCAATCTCAAGTCCATAGCGTCAATTCTATTGGAAAAGTTCCAACTATCATTATTGGAGGTTTTGAATTTCCTCTCCCTACTGTCAAGAAAAAGTATGATATTCTTATTGTTGGGGATTTTCATATTCCCGTTGAGGTAACTTAGTGTTATTTGAAATTTCTCCAGTTCCGTGTTATTCAGAATGAGTTTGTTAACAAGACTTGATCAACCTTGTTAGTGGATTCATTTTGATGATCACGAGATGGCTGAAACAAGAAGGCATAACCTTCTGTACCCACTTTTTACTTTCTGCTATTTAGAATAAATAAAGAAAAATTAGTATTATCTGTCTGTTTTCTGAATTATCCGTGTAATAAAAAATATCCCAAAAATAAAAGTGCTCCAAATGCCCTGCAAATTTAGTATGATTTTTTATGGAATATTTGAGGATTTTAGGCACTGAAATCACTGCAGGAGGGGCAAGCACCAGGCCACAAGAGTGGAGGGCGCGCCCACCTTCCCTGAGCGCGCCCCCTGTCTCGTGGGCCCCTGGTGGCCCCCCTCCACTTATGCCAGGACCCACACACTCCATCTTCTTCCCAAAAAAATCCCCATCCAGCTCAAGCACGAGTTCTAGCTCATTTTACTGCGATTTTCGATCTCCTTGCTCAAAGCTCCATTCACAAAACTGCTTTGGGAGATTGTTGCTTGGTATGTAACTCCTCCATTGGTCCAATTAGTTTTTGTTCTAGTGCTTTATCCATTGCAAATTTTTGCTGCATAGGTGACCATGTTCTTGAGCTTGCATGTTAAATTTATGAGGTCCCAAGTAATTCTAATGCTTGATATAGGCTCTAGGCACTTGAAGGAGTAGTTGCTATCAATCTTGTTTAGTTTTATTCACTTTTATTTTGAAGTTACTAAAATTTCAGAAATTTTCAGAAAATGTTAAGGAGACTTTTGAGGGGCTCTTCTAGCCAAGGCTCCCAGGAAAAACAAGCTAAAGAGAAGGAAAAATCCAAGTATAATCTTCCTCGCATAGCGGAAGTACGGCCATGTGAATGGCCCTGCGATAATTTCTTGAGAGAAGCTGGAATTTATGAAGATTTTTATTCTTTGATCAAGAATGCAGGCCTCAACGATTTCCTCCACAACTGGATCGATCAGTATCTCTTACTCACCAATACTTTCGTGCAAAACTTGTATTATTATCCTAAGATGTCACCACCTTCAGTATCATTTCATTTATATGATGAATTCAGGGAAATGTCTTTACGTAATTTTTGCGTGGTATGTAGGATACGCTTTGAGGGGAAATTAGATGAACCACATCATAAAGATGTGAATGGCTTTGTTAACACTATCACTGTAGAGGATCCAAAGAAGGGTTCCGATGCGAAAATCTCTAGCATACACTTTCCTATTTTACGTTACTTTGCCATATTTGCTAGTAGATGCTTGATTGATCGTGGAAATAGTGGAAACTTCAATGTTCCTGATATTATTATTCTTCACCATGCCTTGTTTGGAGATAATAGTTTTAGTATGGGTGTCGTCATTGCTAAACGGTTAAGCCTGAATCGTACAAAAGGCCCCATCTTTGGAGGTATCTATGCTTCACGTCTTGCTAGACATTTTGAGATACCTATTAGGCACCATGAGAAAGAGGAGACAAAATTGCCTCCTTACATTTTAGATTACAAAAGCATGGTAGCACATGAGTTCATTGTTGACAACAAAGATAAGATGCTCTTGTATAACCTAAGATTTAATAAGAAACACAATGAGACTATTATTTTGCCTGCGCTTCTGTTGTTTGATTTGATTGCAGATAATTTTCTTGTCACACTGGAAGCGGTGTACGCTCATCGAGGCCAAGCATCCACTCCAGAACCTGAGCCTGAGCCGGAACCTTCACTGGACCCTTATCGTGCATCATCTTACTAGTGGGACCTGGAGATGGCCAGCCAGTGGTATCCTGATTACACCTCCCAGTACACCAGGGAGAGTAGCAGTGGTCCTCTAGACCAACTTAGGCCAAAAGCCTAAGCTTGGGGGAGTACGTATTTCTCACCGACTTTACATTCATGTTCATACACTATTCTAGTCGTCGGTGCTCATACTCTTTTATTGTATTATCCATGCTAGTTTAAATTTCTTTTTCTATTTTTCTTCTTGTGTGTTTGATAAACCATAAGAAAAACCAAAAAAAATAGTTAGTTTAATTTCCATGCTTGTTGTAGAAATTAAAATGAAAACCCAAAAACATTTCTAGTTCTTCTTCTTACTTGTTGGGAGCTTTCCCGTGTAAATAGTTTTATTTTCTTCTCTTTTCTTTGGGGGTCGAGAGTAGAAGACCAAATTGAAAATGTTTAGTGGCTCTCATATGCATGATTGTTTATTTAACTTAGAGCCCATATTACCCTATCTTCTCTCTTGAGTTGAATGCTTGCAGATTCTAGCTTAGTCCAATGCACGCGCACTATTATTATTATACACATCATTCGGTCGTGCAAGTGAAAGGCAATAATGGCGATATATGATGGACTTATTGAGATGAGAAAAGCTGGTATGAACTCAACCTCTCTTGTTTTTGTAAATATGATGAGTTCATCGTTTCTGATTCAACTTATTATGAGGTAAACATATTTGCAATGACATTTAGAGATTATAGTTGCTTGTGCCATGCTTGATTAGCTATGAGTTATAATGGTTTACCTTGTGTGCCAACATGCTATTAGAATGATTATGATGTGGTATGATGGGATGGTATCCTCCTTTGAATCAATTGAGTGACTCGACTTGGCACATGTTCACGCATGTAGTTGAAACAAATCAACATAGCCTTCATGATATTTATGTTCATGGTGGATTATATCCTACTCATGCTTGTACTCGGTGTGAATTAATTTTAATGCATGTTCATGACTGTTGTCGCTCTTTCAGTTGGTCGCTTCCTAGTATTTTGCTAGCCTACACCTGTACTAAGCGGGAATATAGATTGTGCATCCAAACTCCTTAAACCCCAAAGTTGTTCCATATTAGTCCACCATACCTTCCTATATGCGGTATTTACCTGCCGTTCCAAGTAAATTTGTATGTGCCAAACTCCAAACCTTCAAATAAAATTCTGTTTTGTATGCTCGAGCAGCTCATGTTACAACTAGGGCTGCCTATATCTTCCATGCTAGGTGAGTTATTCTCAGGAGGAGTGGACTCCGCTCCTCATTCACGAGAAAGGGCCGGTAACCGGGATGCCCAGTCCCATGATCCAAAAAGATCAAAGAAAATCAAAATAATTAAACAAAACTCCCACAGGGTTGTTGTTAGTTGGAGGCACTCGTTCTTTCGAGTAAGCCATGGATTGATGCTTGTTGGTGGTTGGGGGAGTATAAACCTTTACAATTCTGTTTGGGAACTGCCTATAATGCATGTAGTATGGAAGATACAGCCATCTCATAGTTGTTGCGTTGACGGTGAAAGTATGCCGCTCAAAATGTTATTCAATCTCTATTTTAAAATCGAGCTCTGGCAGCTCTACAAATCCCTGCTTCCCTTTGCAAAGGGCCTATCTATTTACTTTTATGTTGAGTCATCAACCTTCTTATTAAAAAGCACCCGCTAGAGAGCACACTGTCATTTGCATTCATTATTATTAGTTTATATTGGGTATGACTTGACTTTGCTATGCTTAATGCTTGTCACTAGGGCCCGAGTGCCATGATTTCAGATCTGAACCTATTATGTTTTCATGAATATATGTTCGTTCTTGATCCTATCTTGCAAGTCTATAGTCACCTATTATGTGTTCTGATCCGAAAACCCTGAAGTGACAATAATCGGGATACTTCTCGGTGATGACCGTAGTTTGAGGAGTTCATGTATTCACTATGTGCTAATGCTTTGTTCCGGTTCTCTATTAAAAGGAGGCATTAATATCCCTTAGTTTCCACTAGGACCCCGCTGCCACGGGAGGGTAGGACAAAAGATGGCATGCAAGTTCTTTTCCATAAGCACGTATGACTATTTACGGAATACATGCCTACATTACATTGATGAACTGGAGCTAGTTCTGTGTCACCCTATGTTATAGCTATTACATGAGGGATCGCATCCGACATAATTATCCATCACTGATCCATTGCCTACGAGATTTCCACATATTGTTCTTCGCTTATTTACTTTTCCGTTGTTATTGTTACAATCACTACAAAACCCAAACACATTACTTTTGCTATCGTTACCTTTATTATCATACTACTTTGCTACTAAATACTTTGCTGCAGATACTAAGTTATCCAGGCGTGGTTGAATTGACAACTCAAATCCTAATACTCAAGAATATTCTTTGGCTCCCCTTGTGTCGAATCAATAAATTTGGGTTGAATACTTTACCCTCGAAAGCTGTTGCGATCCCCTACACTTGTGGGTTATCAGCTCGTTGTTGAGGCGATCGCGGAGCACTCTGCTCGCGTCCCTCCGCGCGCGCTCTACCAGTGGTTGGGCCTGCGCACGATCACATCGGGGGGCCCATATGCATGCGGTTGCGCCACGCGCGTTGCCACGCGATGCAGTTACGTGCGGCATGATGGAGTTATGCGCTGCGAATTAGAACTACCATTAGGACATACTGTCCGGCCTCCCCTTTAATTCCCGCGGCCATTATAACCTTAGTCTCTTCAACGTTTTGATCGCGCCTCAGAACACAACAAGCACACCCACGATGACACATAGAGAAGGGATGTCTAGCAGTGCTCCAATGGAGTTCTGCGAGCATAAAGTGGAGACCCACGCGAGGGAGACTGATCTCTCGGTGGTCTACACCATTGACCCGGCCGTGGTGGACGACTACATCAACGCCGTTGAGCAATTGCTTGCTGGAGACAAGTACAAGTTGGTCGGCATAGACCTCCAGTACACCACCGGTCATCCCGACATAGATCAGAAGGTTGTCGTCGCCCAGTTGTGTGTGTGTTATCATGTCCTCATCTACCACTACTGCATGGCCAGAGAGCCTTGCGACCGTTTCAACAGGTTGGTCAGCAGCACTGACTACAAGTTCACCACGGTGGAAACCATCGACGATGTAAAAGTGCTTAGTGTTACGGGATTGGCCTGCCAGAACCTTGTCAAAATTCGTGACCACTACAGTGTCTGGGGCAGCATGAAGAAGGACTCCCTAGTCGAACTCTCCTCGGCCATCATCGACCCCTACTACGAAAAGATGAAGCAGGATGCCCAGAAAACAAATCACGTATCCTGGCACAAGGCCTGGATGCGGCGACTAGATGAACCTCACCTCAGGTTCGCGGCCAAGAGCGTGTACACATGCTACGAGATGCACAGACGGATCGTTGACATGAGAAAGTACCTCATTACCCGAATCGACGAGCCCGGATCGAGTCACAAGCAGAGCCAGCGTCACAAGAAGTAGATGATGATCAGATGATCGTTTATGCTAGTTAATCATGCATGTAATATATACTTTACTTTATTGGTGTGTGGAAGTGTCATGTGTGTAGTAGCCACCTAAGAAATCATGCATGTAATAGTTTACTTTGGTGTGTGCAAATGCCATGGTTGTAGTAGCCACCTATGTAATTGGATGTTTAATTTGGTTATGCAACCATGTCCTTATAAGTGTGTGTGTGTCTATATATATATATATATATATATATAGGGTGGGTCTATTCTAATAACACCCTTTAAGACCTTATTCTGCACACCAAAACTTCTTATTCTGCTAACAGTTCGGCACTGCAACAAAACGCGAAGCGAACCGCGCAGACAATGAAAAAGAAAACCACCCCACCCACCACCACCATCTCAACCCACCCCCGCACCACTCCCCATGGTCAAACTGGGCTTCCCCCACCTCCCGATCCAACCACCAGGCAGCGTCGCCCGCGCCGGCCACCAACCACCCCCCGTCGCCCGCCGCCAGCCACCACCCTGCCGTCCGCCGACGGCCATAACCACGCGCCACCCGCCCCGACCAGAACCACGCGCCGCCCCGCCTCGGCCACCACCCGCCCCCTTCGGCCACTACGAGCCGGAGGCGGATCCAGGCCACGACGGGCAAAGCATAGATCCAGACCTTCTTCTTCGTGGCCTCGTGGGTGCCGCCCCCACCACCTGAGCGCTCCTCCTCCTAGCTCCTCCCCGGCCGCGCCATGGCCCTGCCTCCCTAGATCCACTCCACTCCTCCACCGACCGGCCTTCGCCTCGCACCTACCCCTGCTGACACCTCACCAAGCCACGCAACGGCCCCGCCCCCGTCCTGCGCGTGATCCGGCCACCGCCCGAGGGATCCCACCGGATCCAGCCGCCACCGACCAGGGGCGTAGCCATCAGACCAAGGCCGCAGCGTCTCCCCGCAACACCTCGCCGCAGGATCCAGCCGCCACCGGCCCAGGGCGTAGCCATCAGACCAAGGCCGCAGCAGCTCCCCGCAACACCTCGCCGCCGGATCCAACCGCCACCGGCCTGGGGCGCGGCCATCATACCAAGGCCGCAGCGGCTCCCTGCAACACCTCGCCGCCGGATCTATGCCGCGCCAGCCATCCACGACGCCACACCGCCAGATCCAGCCCCCCCCGGGTCCACCCCCTCCCACCAGCGCCATCCACGGCGGTCGCCCGTTCCCAGCACGCCGGATCCGGCATCCACCCCTTCCATCTCCTCCACTGGCCGGAGACCATGGGATTCGGTTGTGGAGTGAGGACAGGGGGGCACGTGCTCCTAGCTTAGCTTACCTTCGTTCGTAGGTCGCTGGATCTCCTGCACCCCTGGTGCTGTGCAACCCCCCCCCCCCCCCCCCCGCGGCGCCATGCAGTACAGTGCTTGGCTGAAAGCAGCCATGACACCGGCGGTTCGTGTGGTGTGGAAGTGCAATTCCCCGGAAAATCTGTCCGCACTTCTGAAAAAGCTTCGTTTTCTCTTTTGTTTTGCAGATTTTTCAGATTGTGCAGTTCTCGTGTGGATTCAGTGCACTCCTCGGCGGCTCATTTCTGCAACAGAGAGATTTTGTTGTGTACCGTAAGAAAATGAAGTGTTAGAGAAAATGAAGCTCACTTATTTCGGTTTGTTTATGACATGTGCAGGGCAGCACGCATGTGCTGCAGTTCGCTAATTGTGCAGAAAAATTCTATTTGTGTGTGTATGTGAAAAAATGCATGGAGAGTGGATTGTGGTGCAGTTCATTTTGTGTTGGAGAGGTTCATTTTTCATGAAATAAGGTTGATGCAGACCACTTCAAGGAGTACTGCGGTCCACTTCAGTCAAATGTATTTATTTTTTGTAAAGTGTATTTATTTTTGTAAAAAAATAGATGCAGTCCGTTTGGGCACTGCTTGCGGTTTGCACGGCTCGTGTGTGAAGTGCATGATGTGCTTTGTGTGTTTCAAAACTCAATTGATTCCGTCAAAACACATGCAGTGTGCTTGGTCCTCGTCAAAAAACAAGCAGTGCGCTTGGTCCTCAGATGTGGTTCATTTTTAGAGTGATGATGTTCACTTGTTCCCAACATGAAAGTGCGAAAAATTTAGCGAAACAACAAGATAGTAGTGTTGTTCACTTGGATATATGTTGAGGTTCACTTGCCCTCGTCTCTGCGGTACACTCTCGTTCATAGAAAATAATGAAAAAAAGACAACAAAAACTTGTATGAAAATAATAACGTTTGACAAAAGAAATTATGCAGCTCGCTTGCCTGTCCGATGCAGTGCAGTTTTTATTCTGAAGCAGTGCGGTCAGTCATGTGATGTTGTTTATCCCGTAATTGCAAAAAGATTGTTACGGAAACGAAAAAAAGTAATGCGGTTCACTTCTTGATAGTGTTGTGGTTCATTTACACCAGATGTGAAGTGCACTCTACTTTCTCGGCCTTAAAAAAATTACGTTTGAACAAAAGAAACCATGCAGTTTCTCTACCCGTCTGATGCAGTACGGTTTTCGTCCGATGCAGTGCGGTTTTTAGTCGGATGAAGTACCCACGTTGATTTGGGTGTCGCGAAAAACAGAGTGTCCGCATTTCGGTAAATTCAAAACTGCTCTTAAACCGTAAGGAATCAGATAGATTGTTCTACATGAAAAAGTTGTGCCTCGTCGATATATTTCCAACGGCATATTATTTGAATCATTTTGACAACCGGTTTGCAAAAATTTCACGAAAAACGGCCGTTGCCACTCGTCGTCTGCCGCACAATTTTCAAAATTAACATAAAACTGTAAGGAATCTGAAAACCATTTCTACATATGAAAGTTGCGCCACATTCGTAGCTTTCCAATGGCGTATCACATGCCTCATTTCGACAAACGGTTCAAAAACTGGAGCAAAAACAGTACCGAAAATTCCAAAAAATTTGAAAAACAGAGTTCCGCGATTTAGTAAATTTGAAACTGCTCTTAAACCGTAAGGAATTAGAGAAACATTTATATATGAAAAAGATGCGCATCGACGATATCTATCCAACGGCGTATCATTTGCTTCATTCCGACAAGCGGTTTAGAAAAAAATGCGAATAAACGCTCGCTGCCACTCGTCATCCGCCGCACCATTTTCAAAACTGCTCTCAAACCGTGTGTAATCTCGAAGAGTGTTCAACATGTCGAAGTTGCGCCTAATCCATAGCTTTTCAACGGTATATTACACGCCTCATTCCAATAAACGGTTAAAAAATTAGAGCGAAAACAGTACCGAAAAAATAACGCGTACAGTTTTTTCCAACGAGAAGTTCACTAGTCTCTATTGCAGTGCTCGTCGTCAAGAAGATGCAGTGCACTTGCGTTCAGCGTGCAGTGCGGAAGTGGTGTGGAGAATCTGCTAATATTAGCAGAATAGACCGGCTGTATATTATATATTATATAATATATTATATATATATATATTAGCAGAATAACTATTCTGATAACACTTCCACACTGCCTGTTCAACGCGACGGCACTGCACTATGAGTAGCAAAGGTACTGCACTACAGAGACTAGCGACACTACTAGGAAAAGGGCTATAGATGAGATGGACACTAATGGTGCACCATGTGTTGGTGTGCCATTAGTGTGGAAATACTAATGGCGCACCACATCCCACGGTGCGCCATTAGTAATTTTTTTTTAATTTTTTCAAAACTACTAATGGCGCATAGTGGGAGTGGTGCGCCATTACTATTTGACATAGTAATGGCGCACCACACCCACGGTGCGCCATTAGTAGTTTTGAAAAAAAAATTGTTAGTAATGGCGCACTGTCCACTTGTGCGCCATTACTAAGTTTTTTTCAAAAAAAATTCAAATTTTTTTCTTTTTTCTTTTCAAAACTAGTAATGGTGCACCGTGGGTGTGGTGCCATTACTAGTTTAACTAGTAATGGCGCACCACCCCACGGTGCGCCATTACTAACTTGGCCCAAAAGTTCCCGAATGCACCCCCCCCCCCCCCCGTGGACCGCCTTTTCAGTTTAAAAAAATAAAAAAAAATGATAAAAATGTCAAAAAAATAAAAGAAAATAAGTTTCCCATGTGATATGTGGTCTAGTTGTTGGGAAATTTACAAATATGAATTTCTACTTTATTTGCAAAATCTCTCTGAAAATTTGTAAAATGGCCATAACTTTTGCATACGAACTCGGATTAAAAAGTTTTTTATATGAAAAATCATCTACTCGAAAAGTTACATCCAAATTTAACCAGGGGAACCCCGTTAAACATTTTCAAAATCCCCAAAAACCTAATAGAAAAAAGTTACGAGGCTTTCAAGATCTAGAGGCAAAAAAGTTCAAAAAATTTCAAACTTACTAGTGGCGCACCATGGATGTGGTGCGCCACTAGTAATAGAAAAAAATGGTTTTGATTTTTTTTTGAATTGTTTTTCAAAAAATGATACATAATATGACTGGGAAGTTTGAAATATTTTTCAAAATTTCATCATAGTCATGAACATGAACAAAGTCCTAGACATCAACAAGGTATAATATGATTGATATGCTAGATATATCAACAAGTGCGTGTGAAGTGAGATGTTGCTGGGGTTGGATAGAACTCTGAAGTTAAGCGTGCTTGGGCTGGAGTAGTGTGAGGATGGTTGACCTTTCGGGAAGTTTGACCACGGAGTGCGATTTGACCCGAGTTTAAGCATATTGACCCGAGATTAAGCCATAGTGACCTGAGATTAAGAAAAAAATTAAAAAAAAATTCTGAATTTTTTTTTGAAAAAAATGTTACTAATGGCGCACTTCTATGTGGTGTGCCATTAGTATACCAGATACTAATGGCGCACTTCTATGTGGTGCGCCATTAGTATACCAGATACTAATGGCGCACCTACTAATGGCGCACCAGTGGTGCGCCATTAGTATACGAGATACTAATGTCGCACCACTGGTGCGCCATTAGTAAAAAATACTAGTGGCGTGATACTAATGGCGCACTAGTAGTGCGCCATTAGTAGGCAAAACTGGTGCGCCATTAGTAGACATTTTCCTAGTAGTGCGAACTTCGTGTCCGAAAAAACTGCATGAGATGTTTTTTCGGTACCTTTTTTGCTCTAGTTTTTATGTGTTTATCAGAAATATGCGTGTAATATACTGTTGAGAAGCTATGGATTAGGCGCAACTTCGCCATGTTGAACATTTTTCGAGATTCATCATAGTTTAACAGCAGTTTAAAAAATGGTGCGGCTCACGATGAATGGCAGCGAGCGTATTTTCACCATTTTTTCTAAACCGCTCGTCAGAATGAAGCAAACGATACACCACTGGAAAGATATCCTTGAGGCGCATCTTTTGCGTATGTATAATTTTCTCTAATTCATTACGGTTTAAGAGAAGTTTTAAATTTAGTAAATCGTGGAATTCAGTTTTTTTAAAAAATTGCAATTTTTGGTACTGTTTTTGGTCCAGTTTTTGTACCATTTGTCGAAACGAGGCGTATGATACGCCGTTGGGAAGCTACGAATGAGGCGCAACTTTCATATGTTGAAATGTTTTTGAGATTCCTTACGGTTTTTAGTTAATTTTGAAAATCGTGCGACTGACGATAAGAGGCAGCGGTAGTTTTTCTCGAATTTTTTACAAACCGCTGATCGAAATGATTCAAATGACACGTTGTTGGAGAGATATCATCGAGATGCAACTTTTTCATGTAGAACACTCTCTCTAATTCCTTACGGTTTAAGAGAAATTTTGAATTTACTGAAATGCGGACACTGTTTTTCGCGATACCAACATCGACGTGTGTATTGCATGAGACAAAAGAATGCACTGCTACAGACTGAAAACCGCACTGCATCAGACGGTCAAGTGAACTTCATGGTTTCTTTTGACATTTTTTAATAAAATTATGAATGAGAGTAGACCGCAGAGACGATGGAAGTGAACCACATCAATTTGTGTCAAATTGTGCTTACTCAAACTTCTCAACGAACAAGAAAGTGAAGAGTATATGTTTTTTAAATACATTTGTTTTTCAAAATGAAGTGCACTACAAAGTCTTTCGAAATGGACCCTTTTAAGATCGAAGGGCACTGCATTTCCATCCTTCCGACCAGGAGCAGACTAAGGAGCGGACTACATTACATTACATTCCCCTGGATTGCAAAAGTAACATAGTGGACTACATTACATTTTTTTATTTCTTCTAAACTACACTAGTCCCTCGCTCGTGAGTGGTAGGAGAAATTATACGTGGGGAGTGGAAGGTGGCAGTGCCATGGGGGATTTGGATCCAGTGTGACAAACTGCACGACATGTCCCAGTGCACTTCTCTCGAACATGATGCTCGGTGTTATGGACTGCTTTGGTGACCTGCCAAACTGCCTCAGGAGCACTCCACACTGATCGCACAGGAGCGCCGCTCACATATTTCTTTTTTTATGTTCTTCCCCCTCCAAAAAATTGCCAAACAGCAAGAACATGAATAGCAAACTGCAGTTAGCTTAATTTTTCGTATAAAATAATAAAAGTAAACTGTAACAACAAACAAATTGAGGTATGGGGATTTTTTTTAAAGTAACATATTGGAAGCGAGATCATGAAAAACCAAACGAACTGCACACAACTGCACGATGGCAGCGAATCAAGTAAAATGCATGCCACAAGCATCCACACTGCAGTGTCGCACAAACGGAAACCGACCTCCCACACGCCAGGGAACTACATGCCCATTATCCTCTCAAGTCCTTGCGTACTACACCAATGACCCAACCGAGCTGAAGTGAAGAGCGACCTGCACTGCATAAGGCGCCGGTGTCATCAACAACGGCGGCGTGGACTGCACCATGGTCAAGAAATGGGGTGGTAGACTGCTATGTCGCAAGGTGTGCATTGCATGCGCAAGAGGATGCATGATGGAGTTGACCCGGGGGGCCTCGTTGCCGTGATGACCGCCCTGGCCTTGACGCAACAACGGTGGGACGCGATGAGAGTGCACCGTTGCCTCCACCGGAGTGCACTGCAGCTCCGAACTCCACCATGCGAGTTGCTCCCCCATGTTTTGGGATGCATACTGCAACAAAGTGGTCGCCAGGGCACGGGGTGTGTGCTACGGCCAAACCAACGGAATAGATCGGCCATGGCCGCGACCACCTCAAAGGACAAAAACGAAAAATGAACCGCACGCCCGTGCTGCTCCAACCGCTAGCATCTCTCCGGCGTACTGCATCTCCACACCAAAGCTTGCGCGCGGGGCGGAACGGGGGGGAGGGGGCGGGGGCGGCCTCTCGCTAGAGCCGAGGCGGAGCTGAGTGAGATGAGGAGGGGCGGCGGGACCAGGATGACCGGATCCAAGGCCGGTGCTACCAGATACGACCTCGGTGTGGAGCAGGTCGCCGGCGTGGTGGTCGACCCGAACCGCTAGCTGGATGTGGCAGTGGGGCGTAGTGGGAGGCCGCCGCAGCCTGGCCCTGGCAGCGGGGCATTGCGGAGGGCCGCCGCGGCCTAGCTCCGGCGGTGGGGTGTCGCCGGGTGGCTTCGCAGCTTGGATCCGGCGCCAGGACGTCATGGCGGCCCGTCGCAGCCAGGATGCGGCCGAGGCTCATGCTAGGAGGTTGCTGGGGTAGTGTTGGCTCGTCGGTGAGGAGAGGAAGGCTGCGGGCTGGGCAGGGGCGCAGGATTTGGTGCCGGTTGCGGCAGTGGGGAAGAGAGGGAGATGATGCGGTGGTGGGGAGAGGGAGTGTGTGTGTGTGTGTGCGCGCGCGCGTTGTTGTTCTGTATGCAATCCCATCGCACGACACACACGTCATATTAGCAGCAACCATTTGTGTTATTATCGGTCTTCGCACACATTTTTGATTACAGACCTGTTTGTCGCGTATCACACACATCTTGTTATATTGAACCGTTTATGTTCTCTTGTCTCAACACAAACAGTTCATCCGAGTGAACCGCATGCTATGTATCGCACACACCTTGATCTGGCTGACCGTTTCTTTTGTATTGCCTAATCACAAACAGTTCATCTGATTGAATCATATGATGTGTGTCGCGCACGCCTTCATCGGGTTGCTCGTTTCTTTTGTTACTCCTCATCGCAAACAATTAATTGAATTGAAACGTATGCCCTGCATCGCACACGCAACTAAAATCTGAACCATGTTTGATGCATCCGTCATCGCAAACATTTTGCACATTTTTGACAGTTTTCTTACACCACTGTTTGCGATTATTGCATCGCACACAGTTTTTCAAAGGGTCTCTGATCGTAGTGTCGCGTTAGCAGCATCCTGCAGTAGTGACTATTGTCGCACCATTGTATTTTTTGAGTAAGAAAAATGCACCTTTTGTTTGGGGACCATCTCAATCTACCTCATTTGATGAGCTCAAATCTTTGCTTACACATGCCCCAATTCTTGCATTACCCAATTTCACCAAAACTTTTGAGGTTCATTGTGATGCTAGCAGTCATGGAATTGGTGGAGTTTTGATGCAAGAAAAGCGAGCCATTGCATACTTTAGCGAAAAACTTTCCGGTGCTCAACTTAACTATCCTATATATGACAAAGAATTGTATTCTTTAGTGTGAGTTTTGCATGTTTGGGAGCATTATCTTCGCCCACATGAATTTGTCATACATACCGATCATGAGACACTTAAGTACCTAAAAGGTCAAACCAAGTTGAATAAACGGCATGCTAAATGGAGTGAATGTATTGAGTCTTTTCCTTATGTGATCAAGTACATTAAAGGCAAAGACAATGTTGTCGCGGATGCTCTTTCCCGCATGTCCGTGCTTGTTACTACACTTGAGTTAAATGTGACTGGCTTTGAGCATATTAAAGATCTTTATGTGAATGATCCTTCTTTTGCGCTTCCTTATGCTAAATGTCTTACTCATACCTGTTGGGAGCACTTTTATCTCAAAGATGGCTACCTTATACGTGCTAACAAGCTTTGCATATCCAAGTCTTCTCTTCGTTTGTTGCTTTTGCAAGAAGATCACGGAGCTGGACTCATGGGCCATTTTGTACGCGACAAGACATTCACCACACTCTCCTTCAAGTATTTTTGGCCAATGATGTTTCGCGACGTGGCACGCTTCACCAACAAATGCTCTACATGTCGCAAAGCTAAGTCCAAAGCTCAATCTCATGGTTTACATATGCCACTTCTAATTCCGTAACAACCATGGGAGGATATTAGTATGGATTTCGTGCTTGGTTTTCCTAGAACCAAAAATGGAAAGGATTCCGTCTTTGTTGTTGTTGACCGATTCTCAAAAATGGCACATTTCATACCATGCAACAAGATAGACGATACTTCACATATTGCTAATCTTTTTTGTAGGGAAATCTTGAGGTTGCGTGGAGTGCCTAAGACCATAGTGTCTGACTGGGACGTCAAGTTCTTAAGCTACTTTTGGAAGACCATTTGTGCCAAGCTCGGCATCAAGCTTCTATTCTCCCCAGCATACCACCCACAAACCGATGGCCAAACCGAAGTCACCAACAGGATGCTCTCCACTCTTCTACGTGTGTTGATCAAGAAGAACATCAAGGAGTGGGTGGAGTGCTTACCCATCGCCGAGTACGCCTACAATCGAGCTTGACACACTACTACTGGCAAGTCCCCCTTAGAGGTTGTCTATGGCTTCAATCCATTGTCCCCATTGGACGCCCTACCTCTTCCGCTCCAAGAACGCGCAAACATGGATGCAAGTGCAAGTGCAAGCTTTCTCAAGAAGATGCATGAATATACAAGGGCAACGATCGAGCGTCAAGTCCATCGCATCACCACCAAGCTCAACATCAACAAGACACCAATGGTGTTTCAACTAGGAGATCTCATATGGTTTCACCTTCGCAAGGACTGTTTCCCCAACGAGCGCAAGTCAAAGCTACTACCTCGAACCGACGGAACCTTCAAGGTGCTAGCATGCTACAATGACAACACTTACAAGATTGACATACCACGCGACAAGTATAATGTAAGTGACATCTTCAACGTCAAAGATTTGGCCAAGTACCATGGTGATGAAGATCATGATCTGTGGATGGATCTCTCCCAAGGGAGGGGGAGATGACGCGGAGCATCCTTCCATCATCCCCATGGACTCTACACCAACACATCAAGCCCCATGTGGACCCATGACAAGAGCTAGAGCACGTGCAATGGAAACCAAGGTGAACTCCTTCCTGGTTGACATGCATATGGATACAAGTGGAACTTGGTTGCTACCTCACCAAAATACTCTATGCATCATTAGGTACGAAGAGGAACCCTTCCAAGCAGCTGAGGAACACCCCCATGTCACCAAGGATGAAGAACAAGCCGAACAACAGCTGGACAGGAAGTCCCAGGCGACCCCGTGCACAATGGCCCCCAAGACCCCATGCCCATGGACTACACAGGGAGCTACGGCTGTAGCACCCCATGCGAACGGGGCGTTATCGTGCGCATAGGACCCCCATGCGCACGGGCCTCCCAGGATGGCCGGCTGAGATTGCCCCTTCGCCCTCCTATCCATCTCCTTCGGCCCCAAAGCTATATAAGTCGTACCTAGGACCATGTTTAGGGTTAGCAAAGACATAGATGAAAATTTGAGAGCTTTGCTCCTTCTAACACCTCCATTGAGTTCAGAGCCTCTTTGGAGGAGATCCACTAGTGGATATCAAGACCTCCATCTTGGAGAAGACTACCATCATCAAGACCTCATCTCCTAGGAGTGGGAAGAACTTATCCAATGTATCTTTCCTTTGATTGTGTTTGTGAACTTGTGGATCTTGTGATGCTATTCTAGTGGATGTGTAATTGGATATTGTTGGAGTGATTTCCTCTTTGTGTTTCTTGGTGTTCATCCTTTTCCCCCTCCAAGTGTGAAAAGATCCATCTTAGGGTTCTACCCTACAACATATCAGCTCCGGTATGGTGGAGCAGGATGATGGTGGATTGGGTGGCGGACAGAGGAGACTGGGATGGAGAGGGTGTTTTGGTGCCCACAGAGTACGAATGAGGAAATGGAGGAAGAGAGGTAGGGGGAACCATGTCTTCAAGACGCGCTTGCCTCAAATGCGAGGAAATTTATAAACTTAGCCCCCGTTTAAAATTTCCTACATCACAACAATATTGCTCGGTTGAGGATAGGATGGTAATCTCACATACACTAAATGTTTGCCGATGAAGATTTCGGCCGAGGAGAGTTTATTTTGCCACCCACCGTGTATGAATCCGAGTGAGAGGCGATTTCGGCCGAGGGGAAATTGTCTTTTGGCACTCACCATGTATGAATCCGGGGAGGTGAGAGGTAGAGGCGGTTGTGTCATGTTTGAGTGAAATTACAAGCCTACCCCTATCGAAACCTATAGATATTGAGCCGATAGGCTTTGCGTGTCAGGGATAGACAGTAATTTCCATCTCTCAGATTTTGGTTTCGGGTAGTTACTCTGAGTTTCAGCGCTTCGTTCAAGTTTTTTACAGAAAAAGATTGCATGTTTACCGTGCCAACTCAATTCAAATCCATTTTTTATTTTCTGGGGAAGGATCCATTTTGTATTCGGATACAAATCTGTATACATCATTTTTTATATCTACTTTCGAAAGCACAATGAATAATTCTTCTCCTTTACATATAAAATATCATTTACCAACGCAATGATCTCAAAATCATAAGGTTGAATTCAAAAAATTTAAACCAAATTATGTTCAACTTCGAATTCAAATTTTTGAAACCAAATTATGTTAAGATCAAATGTATGGATAGGTAATAACAATATATTAAATAACATACGCGCGCGCAAATTCAAATTAGTATGCATGTTTGATAGATCAATTTTGGTTCGAGTATGAATTACATGTACCATCATCTGTAATTCAAATATTTAATCCCTTTTATGTTGACATCTTCTATACACACAACTACACATTTGAATCTCGTTCCATGCCCATCTCTCTCTAGGTCTCTCTCACGTGCTCCATCATGTAGCTATCACTCTCTTTTCTCCATCTCACCCGCACGCTCACTACATGCTTCTCCCTTTTTTGCAAACACGGTCTCTCGCTGTCTCACACGAGAAGTGTCACACTCTCTCTATCTTCATAGATTACACGGTATTCATTATCTCTCACGTCTCTATCATTCTCTGGTATCACTATAGCTACCTAAGCTTTCCTTTTCACCACCACACACACACACTCACTCGTCTTTCACTTTGCCTTTATCTCCAGGGTTATCTCACACACCCTATATCTTTCTAGATATGAATCCTACCACTAAATTACTCTCCCCCGCACACACACCATTTTTTGAGGTCTCCTTTCCTTCTTCAACTCCGTTCCAAAATTGACATTATTCATTTGTTTACTGATCAGACAAACTCTCTCCCCCCCTCTCTCTCACACACACTCACACACGCACAACTCCTGCTTTGGATCCCCCTACCGACTACCGTCTCTCTCTCCCATGAGGCCATGGCACAGCATGCACGCCACGCAAGGCACTGGGCGCGGGAGGCGGTGGCAGCCCTCACAACGGCGGACATCGGCGAGGCGGAGTCACATTCTCCGGCGCCCCATATAGCGCATCAGCCCGGGCACCGCAACCGCATCATGGTGGACATCGGTGGCTCATCCCCAGACGGATCCATCATCGATCTGACGTCCATTGGCACTGTTTGGGTTTCGGTCTCTGACGAGGAAGAGTAGGGCATGGGAGATGATGGTCCCGAGTCCTGCGAGCTAGCTAGTGTCCCATGTGAGGGAGTCCTGGAATAAGGGTCCTCGGGCGTCCGGTCTATTTGATGTGGGCCAGACTAATGGGTTGTCAAGATAAAAGGAAGAAGACCACCTCCTGTGTCTGGTTGGGACTCCCATGTGCGTGAACCGCAATTTTAGGTGTCCAGATATACTATTTCTTTTCTGTTGAACCGACTTTGTACAACCCTAGACCCCCTCTGGTATCTATATAAACCGAGGGGTTTAGACCGAAGGCAGGATCATAACATTGATAGGCTAGCCAAGTTAGGGTTCAGCCATTACGATCTCGAGGTAGATCAACTCTTGTAACCCCTATACCCATCGAATATAATCAAGCAGGAGTAGGGTATTACCTCCATTAAGAGGGCCCGAACCTGGGTAGACATTGTGTCCCTTTGATCATTGTTACCATCGATCCTCAGACATACAACTTGCCCCCCTACCTGAGATCTACCAGTTTTGACACCGGCATTGGTGCTTTCATTGAGAGCTCCGCTCTGTTGTCAACAGAAGGATTGATGGCTCGCCTCTTCATCAACGATGATGCCCTGTCCAGGGAAACCTTTCTCCCTGGACAGGTCTTCGTGTTGGGCAACTTCGTGCTTCGTGCCAACTCAACCAGCCACCTTGAGAAGGGCGACAGTTATGCCCCCGGCCACCAGATCAGGTTCGGAAACCTGAACTACGTCACCGATATCCAAGGAGATCTGATCTCCGAGAGGTTCGCGGCCTCGGTTGCCGCCCCCTGCCCTCATGAAGGAAACTCTTTGGATCCGCTCTTAGATCCCGTTCAGGAGTCGACACTCACACCCTCCTCGGCCTTGGACCCGAAGCAGGTCGTATCGTCCGAAGACGGGAGTATCAGCCCCGCCGGACTCTTTTCTATCTTGGAACTTCCAACTAGAGACCCAGATGCGATCTTGGACTCGCCTCTAGATAACTCTGAACTATCGAGGTCTGCTTCCATCAGGCCCGATCAGGTGTCTATCACCGAACCCAGCCCTGCAGATCCACAGACTCCTATCCGGCTTTTGCCCTTAGATGAAGCACTCGTGATACGGGGCTAACCCTGTGTAGGCCGATCTTTCACGATTGGGGTGGGATCCCTTGAAGAACACAATGAACACGAGGAAGAATGGTGAGAAATCACAAGGAGAAACACTCAAGAACAAGTCCAATCACACATCCACTAGACAATCAAACACACAAGATCCACAAGGTACATGAACAACAAAGAGAAAGCTACAAGGTAGAGTTCACCCCAAATCCAAAGGAGATGGGGGCTTGAATCCTAGAAGAATCTTCCCACGAATGGGGGCTTGAATCCCTTGGGATCTTCTCCGAGGAGGTCTTGGCCTCTAGTGGAGTAGTCTCTCTCTCTCTGTCTCAAGAGGAGAAGGTAGGAGCAAAGCTCACATACAAATGAGCTATCACTTTGCTAACCTTAGAAAGTATGTGGGGGAGGTCTATTTATAGTCTAAGCCACGAAGGGGTAACTGGGAGAGGGATACAAGGCCAAAGGCCCGGCTGCGCATAGGCAGTGTAGGACGTCCGGTCGGGGTCAGACGTCCCGTCGCTCGCGGGGGTCCAGACGTCTGGTGGGCGTCGGACTTCCGACGTTTTGGCTCTGGACAGGTGGTGCTAGTCGTCCGGTCGGTGTTGGTCGTCCGGGCACTAGGACTCATCGGACGTCTGATGTCTCGTCGGTCGTCCAACCGCTGAAGACTTGGTCTGCTGTTGGTCGAGGGTGCGTAGAACGTCCGGCTCGCGTCGGTCATCCAGGTGCTGGGACTCATCGGACATCTGGTGTCTCATCGGTCCTTCGGCCGCAGTAGGCTCCGCAGCTTCGTATTCTTCCGTCTTCGCTTCCACGCTTCCCTCGCGGATGGTGTAGGTGTTCCTTGGCGCTTGCAGTCCTCCTCGTTGTCCGAGAAGCTCCGGAAATACCTATGCATGCACACGCGTGGAGTGTCAAGTAGTATACCATCCTCAAAGATGTCAAGTGATCATGTGTTAAGGAGAAGATTCACCTTTATGTATGAGAAGTAGAGGTCGCATGTGTCACTTGCCAAACGGACTCTTGACATGGTGATGCCGGTAGGATGCTTTGCATCATCCCCTCCCCCATGGAAAAGATCCGACCTCGGATCCAAAACCAAATCACCATGGGAAAGAGATGGCGGTGCCGTGTCGAAGTGGTCGATCACCACACACTCATCGTCTAGCAGCTCGAAATGGGCACTCTCTGATGTTGCACCATCTTGTGATTCCTTCAAAAGGAGCACATAGAACAAACACTTGGGAAAAAAATGTGGTTAGCGTTAGTGCAAAACCAAGCATTCAAGAGGTGATTCACCAAACAAGTGTTGTCATCAAGCATAGCATATGGTTTGACAAAGGATTGTGTCATGACATGTTAGCATATGAATTGAGAAAAATCAAGGTCATCATGGAAACAAGCATGTAAATGTGAGGTAGAAATGCACATATTTGTGACAAGAGAATAAGCATCTACCTCAAGTTCATAGCAATCATGCTTAATGTGTTCAATGAAAGGTCTATGGTAGGCATAGGAAGGATTCATGACACCAAATAAAATGAACTGTCTAAACACATGGGTCAAGTGCGAGATAATCCAAGCAAAATTTGCATAGGGTGTAGTGAATATAGTGTGGCACTCAACACAATAGAAAGAGAAATTGTTCATCATGTGTGAGGCAATCAGGTCAAGCATGTGACAAGCAATGGGACATGGCATATGTGAACTGGTCAGCGATCCGATGAGTATGCGATCCGATGGGCCATTCATAAGCGTAAACTGGTCAGTGATCCGATCAGTTAGGACTCTTGTCATCCTAGGCCTCTGGTGCATTATATAAACCAGGGCCAGGCTAGTCGATAGATATATGAACAACAGTCATACCATAGGCTAGCTTGTAAGGTTTAGCCTCTCTGATCTCGTGGTAGATCAACTCTTGTACTACCCATACCATCAATATTAATCAAGCAGGAGTAGGGTTTTACCTCGATATAGAGGGCCCGAACCTGGGTAAAAACATCGTGTCCCTTGTCTCCTGTTACCATCCGCCTAGACGCACAGTTCGGACCGCCTACCCGAGATCCACCGGTTTTGACACCGACACAAAGCCTGGGTCACAAATGCATGGCAAAGGCGTAGGAATAAGTGTATCATGCAAAGTGAACATGCAAAGATGGGCATGTAATATGTAATGGATAATAACCCATAGCCAAGTGAGGGCCATGTAGAAGAAATGCGTGAAGTCTTTGTGCGAAGAGAGCGGAGGGAAAGACAATCCATGGGATCCCAAATTATTGTTGCTCTCTAGAGCTCATTTTGTCAACTCATGGGATTGTGACGTTGACAAGTATTCATGGGTACCTACACAAAAGAGACACAAACCAAAGAAATTGTGCGCGTGGTAAATGTACACATCATCCATCGTGATGTGTATGTGCACGTGTGAGTTAGCACAAGATAATCATCGCTCAAAGAAATTTGATGCATGGTATAAGAACATGTCATCCATCATGGAATAATAGTTATTACGTATGACACGATGGAGACACAAATTAAGAATGCAAGTATATGGCACATTAATAGCATGTTTGTTCATGGGGAGCATATGGTGCACACAAGTATTGGGGTCATGCAATGAATGGGATGGATCAAAATCTCCTAAAATGTACGAGGAAACTATGGGGGTCTCCTCATGAGCAATAGCGGAAATATCATATGGAGAAAATGGACAACATCCAAAACAATGCATATCATAAGCTAGGTGGTCATGGCAAGGCATATTAGATAAATGATGCAAATGGAGCATAACAATATCATCACAAGAAAAACAAATGCCAATAACCATGGGCTTGTCATCTATGCCATATGTGAAAATTGGGTTTATTTTGATGGCATATGCATAGTCACTACAAAGAGATTGCAAATATGGCATATGGTTGATATCATGCATAGCATATGACAAGTCAAGCGGATTATCAAACATGATGTGACCGAAAGAATTGGCGTGGTGTCGAGTTCCGATGGAGGAATCTTCGACAATCTACGATATACCGGAGCCCTTTCAAATCTGGACGAGAATCTGGACGTGTTTAGGGCGTGGTGTCCAGCTTCTAGCTCGGACCTCCTTTGGAAGATCCAACCGTTGATCGACTGCGGAATTCCTATATCTACCACCCCTCAAAATTTCAGCTCGATCCGACCGTCCAAACCCTGGGAACCTTCCGATTAGTGCATCACTTTTCGGATCTGTTTTCTGCACGAAAATAAATCCGACCCGAGTTCGTCCTTTTTACGAACGGGATTTGGACATCCTTATTGAAGGAAGTTTTGTATGGGGTATTGTGTTTTGTTCCCGAACACATCCCACTAACTTTAAAATCTTTTGAACATGATCTTTAACATCATGCTGGTGTCAAACCAGTCCGACAATATTGCTCCATGGCTGCCGACCTGCGCTAGACACGTCGTCACTTTGTTGAGCCGAGCTCAACTTCTTCGGATCATCATCTCGGCAAGCCGAACAAAAGTCCGGCATTGCGAAGGATGAATCATCACCAACATCGCCGCCCCACGGATTACACGGAGTGGGCATACCGGCATCACCGCATGGTCGCTTCATCAAGCCGACATCAACCACGTCACAACCTGCATCGGCAGGGCCGCACTATTGCTTCGTCAGGCTGGTGTCCATCACGCCGACCTACTTCGACATCTCGGCTGGACCAGGGGCTTCGCCATCTCTTCATCAACCTACTCTGGACACTTCGGCGTCACTAGCCGACCAGCTCCGTCACGTTAGCTGGACCGAGGGCTTTGCCTCGGCGAGCCAACCTTTGCCAGCATTGCCATGCCGACGTTGTATCGCCCATCAGGCAATGGGTGCGTGGATTGAGTCCCAATTTTGGGAATCACCTTCCTTCGGATTGCTACAACAAATAAACCATGTGCTATTAATCCCAGTATTTTTTGCTTGTTTGGGCTCATTTTTCCCAAGGAATTATTACTCTGGTTTGTCCATCATATGTACACAGGTCTATCAAACGGTGGCTGCATTAGCGACAGTCGCATGGTGGTTCAGTCAGTTTCGGTACATAGCCGGCGAACGCCGCATCCGGAGCTCGGACCGACCTGTGAATTCAGGCTTTGTCACGCCTTTACCGCATCACGCCGACGCCCTGCATCGACATTGACTTTGGCGCCAGGCCATATTTCTTTTATTACTCACTTTGCATAAATTATTTATTATGCAACGATTTTTTTTAATTATCATTATTACTATTATCTCCGGTTTGCACCATTTTTTGTGCACAGGAAAATGATCCGGGGACTTCGGCGTCACTCTGCCGGTCTGCATTGACCATGCTATGTCACCACTTCGGCGTATCGAGCTCTCCGCTCCGCCACCTCGGGACC